>NW_024341894.1:3201356-3677037 GCF_902729225.1 Pteropus medius | reverse complement strand
TGCACAAACAACTTCCTTCCATAATGGAAATAATTTTTAACGATCTCTCACAGTCATGCCCTCCCACTATATCTGCTGTTCCTGTTTTAACACGTTCCTTTCTGTCTCTGGTTTCACATATGAGTTTATTTCTAAAGCTGTACTCTTAGTACAGGTATAATATTGCATCTTGCTTTCTTTATTTAGCACTTTTTCTCTACTTTTGGGGTGACTGTGTATGATTTCACCACATTTACACCAGCCTAGTGATTATCACTAAAATTTGAGTAGCTAAGTTAATAATAGGCGTACAGTGGAACGTAATTGTAATATTTCTAATGAGATTTCTGTTTATCTTTCATAAAAGCAGTTCGAATGTTGGTGGCTTCTCTATGTGCTCTCCACCAGTAGGTAGCCTGAGCAGTTAGATGAATCTCCATTGAGAGCCTATCAGCATTAGAGGGGTGTGAAGGCCAAAAGGGCTGAGGGGTGTAGACACCTCCTGTCTTCGGGGGCTGTGTCTTTCTGTGCTGGGAGAAGGGGAATTGTGACCACGTGGTACCACCTTGATTCCTCACCCCTGCTCACCCCTTACACTTAGCACAGTGGCAGAAGTGATTTGATTTCAGAAATGAAATCGATTATGTATGTAGATTTGTCTTTTAATTATTGACCGGCTTTTATTGGAGATATATACATATATATCCTTATTTTTGAAGTATTTGTGTCTCCTACTAGAATTTAAAGGAAACTCCCATGGTAGTTGGGTATAAATTAAAAATGGCATCTTGCACATAGTATGGCTACCACTGATCTGCTTTGAACTCAAACCTTCAAATGGTTCCTTCAGATTTAATAGTTACATTTTTTCATTTTTGCTTTTTAATGCTCAGAGTTTGTTAACAACACATTTTGTGAAACATGACAATCAAAATGCCCAGAGAAGGAGCCTCTGTGAGGCATGAGTGTGTGGCACCATCATCCCCATCACCAGCACTGTGGCTAAAGTCACTGGTGCTCACTCTACATGCTACTTCATTCCATTAAATTCTCTCCACACTAGGAGGTTTAGGTTTTGTTACTATCAATATTATACAGATCAGGAAATAACAGCTTAGAGACTATTATAGGCTTCTTTTGTGGGAAATTCTTGATAATCCAAGAATTTAGCCCACTTACTATATAGATAGCAGGTCCTTTAAATTATATATGAAACTCTCAGACCTTCTTCACTATGGGGCACAATTTATACTTTAATCAAATATATGTGGGCTTAATTTAGTTTAATAATATTTCTTGAAAAATACATCTTGTCTCAATTTTGTTTTAAAACCTAATTTAAAGGTCACCAACTTGATCTCTCAAATTTAAAAGTCATAAGGATTTAGAACTACATGGGACTTAAAATTCATCTGGTCCAGTCAGTTTATAAGTAAAGCAAGGCCTGAGAGATAACTGATTTGCCCAAGATCTGACCACTTGATAGAAGAAGAGCTGGAAATAGTAACTGAGTCTCCAGACTTTCAATCCAGTGCTTTTGACATGATGTTGTATATAATTTTGAAAAATTAGTATACTGTATGTATATTTTTTACTATATCTGGTTCATCAGGAAAAAATCTGTAAATAAGAGAAATATCATTGATATATTTTATTCCCCCTATATATCTCCATTATCAGTTTAAATTTACATATGCTTGATGTAGGGAAATGGGCAGTAATTATTATAACTTCATTTTATAACACAGCATTAAATCTCAAATGAAACTGTGTCTGTAGGTAAAGGTTTACATAAATAACCCCCTACAGAATAGAAAAGCTACAAGCTGGACTGCTTTGAGATTGTTCAGCAACTCTTTAGGCAAGTCTAACCTGGTATGTTTAAGCTGCTTTGGAATTGACTAAATAGTTTTCTATTACAATGGATCAAAGACAGACTTATTTGACCCTCACTGCTCTGTGAACACCCTGTCTTTCTCCTAGGAGTGAAGTGCAACCAGTGGTCCGAGGAGGCTTCGATGGTGTTTCGAAATCATGTGGAGAAGAAACCTCTGGTGGCATTGGTGCAGACGGTTATCGAAAATACTAATAACCCTTGGGACCGGAAAGTAGTGGTCTATTTAGTGGACACATCACTGCCAGACACAGATATCTGGATTCATGATTTTATGTCAGAATATCTGGTAGAGCTTTCAAAAGTTAATTAATCACTGCTTCTGAGACCTTGACAACTAATTCAGATTTTTTAGCAATAACAAAATGTAGTGGGCTTTTAAAAGAATATTATCTCTGCTACATGGCTCTGACTCGGATAGGGGATTAAAAAGAGTATGCTATGTTTGATGAAAGATATTTAACAAGTTTTGTTTAACAGAGTTGACTTTTCAAAGAAAATTGCACTTGAATTATTACTATAATATTAGAATAAAATGTTTATCAATATAAAAACAGACTACTTCATAATTTCTAGGGTTAATGATCTGAAGATGAAGAGTTTCTTTCTCTATTCATGTTGTCTTCCTGGCAGTGCTGGTTCTTCTCCAGTTCGATTGAGAATTTCATTACTTAACTCTACCCTGGTATAGTGGTGTGTCCTAAAGTCGCCAAACCACGTGAAGACTATCCCTAGTCTTTAGCACATCCCCATTGCTAGTGGTGCTGCTGAAAGAACAGTCAAGCAAACCAGCATGACCCTCACCCCAAATCCTGAGTGGCTTCTCATTGAAGACCCGGGCCTTCTACAATCTCCCTATCCAATCTCATTGCCCACCATGTCCTGCATCAGCCACACTGGACCTATATCTGGTGCCTGACCCCATGCATGTTCATCCAGGATTACTGGTATTCCAAAGCACGCTCTGCTCCTCCCTTCCAAACTATTTAGTGATGTACTGGTAAATGACAGCTGGTTCTGGGGTGTGTTGGTGGGGGGTGAGACTTGATTTGTAGTGTCTGACAATTCCCATGTTGTAAATATTATAAATACACCCACCATTGTTGAGTTCCAGTTAACAGTGTGACATCACTGAATGCGGAGTTGGGAGATGTACCCAAGCGGTCTGTACACGAACTCTAGCACACTGTCCCCTCAACAGACAAAATGACGTCTTGCACATATCAGGCACCCATTATTGACAGAGGGGTAGGGCGGAGGGCTAGGCAGTGGCCTGAAGATGAGGAGCCCTGGACTAAGAGTGAAGCGATGGGAATGAATAAAAAATATTAAAGACTTTCTGAAGTTTCTAATTAGAATTATTAGAACTGACGTCTTAGATACGGAAGATAAGGAAAAAGAGACAGTGTCAAAGAATGAAGCCAAGTCTTAAAGACTGAGAGGCTAGGATGATGATCCTTACTCTGATTGGGAAGCTTAATTTGATTTTGAACATACTGAATTTAATAGACCTCTGCGTGAAGAGATACATAAACTACTAGGAATATGGAGTGGATTTCAGGGGAGAAGACCAGGTTAAAGATAAAATTCTTGAAATCATTTGCTTATTTTTATTTGAGAAAATCTAGGAAAAATAAGAACAGAAAGAAGGTAAAGACCAGATATTTTAAGTTGAAATTATCTTTTTTGCTTTTAAAAATTTATTAAAGGTTATTAGTGATTCAAAGTCAGGAATGTTTATGCCAGTGATTTAAATAATTATGATAAAATTTTTTTAATTTTGAAATTTTTTTAAATAATGGTTTCTTTCCCTAAAAAAAAAAATCCTCAAATTCTCTACAGATAAGGAAGAGGTGGCTTCTAATTCACTGCCTTTAGGAGTGTTTACATTCCTTTTTAAAATAAAGCAATTATGTTGTTGATGTAACTAAAAAAATCTGGTGCTAGGACAATTTGATGGACAGGTGAAACTTGACCCCTACTTTATACCATATTCAAAAGTCAATTCCAGGTAGATTGAAAACTTAAGCATGAAAGGCTAAGGTAGGCAGATAACATAGGAAAAAAACTTTATAATCCAGGAGTAGGAAACATGTCTTGAGCAGGACACACAAAGTGCTAACAATAAAGGAAAAGATTGATAGACTACACTATATGAAAATGAAGAACACATGTTTATCAAAGACATGAAGGTGAAAAGGCAAAGCAGAGTGGAGGAATATATATAGTGGGAAAATAAAGTGAATATATTCGATAAACAAAAGACTAGAAGCAAAATGGACAATATATTTAAACAAACACTTCACAAAAGAGAAAATCCAACTGGCCAATAAACATGAAAAGGTGCTCAACACAGCAGGACACAGGGAAATGCAAATTCAAACCAATGAGAGAACACCACTAGTACCAGAATGGTGAAAATGTTTCCATTTTTGTTAATTCCAAGTGTCAAAGACGTGAGCACTTGTGCAGCCAGGAGACTGGAATGTTCGCAGCAGCACTATTTGTAATAGCTAAAACCTGGAAACAACCTAAACGTCCATTAATAAAATGGATTTTTAAAAACGTATATGCACACAATGGAAACCTCTAAAGCAACGAGAGGAAACTACAGCCACATGAAAACCGCACGGATTAATCTCACAACATAGAATTGAGCAAATGAAGACAAACGATGGAGGGAAGAGGCAAGCAAGGAAGTGACTACCATAAGCGTCAAGAAAATGATAATTTTTCGGAGGGAGTTGTGCCTGGAAGGGCACAAGTTGGCTTCTGGGTTGCTGGCAATGTTGTTTCTTGATTGGTGGTTGCAACAGGTGTTCTTGAGACATAAATTCTTGAACCTGCACACCTGTGTGGTATGCACTTTCCTTAAACGTTAGATTCCACAAGTTTAAAATAAAAATTCTGAAATGTTAAATCACTGCTATATTTAAAAATATATAGCACCTACCCCTTGAAAAGAGCATTCTCCTAACAGCTGGGAGAGTTTTGTAATGTAGAAATACATTTTCGTGGAAAACGAGATTTAAAAAAACACGAGTGTTTCTCATTAGTAATCTGTACACTGGGATTAAAAGGAGCTGATATTATTTATCCCCACCAGAAACTTTCCCATAATAATCCAAAGAGACCTTATCTTCTGTTCATGCAAATTCCTTTTTATGAGCCATTTAAAAACTTAAATTTATTTGCGTTTAAGTGGTTTGTTCTGGAAAACATATTAGCCTTTTAAGAAAAATGGGACTTTTTGTTGTGGTGGTTTAAGGCATTTTGGACATTCCATTCTCTCTTAGTATAGAGAGAATGCATTCGACTCTGTTGGACCTACGTATTCACAAAACGTTCGTTAAAGCTTTGGCTCATTCCAGAACTTGCTGGGCTGCTGGATGGATAGACGACAGGGTCGTTGCTTCAAAGGAGGTAAAGATGCAAGCAGCTGCTTGTCTGGCTTTGCACCATCCAAGGACCTGACGATTCTTACATCCTAGACCCCGCAAGAATGAAAATCCGCCCACCTTTTTCCAGATAACTCTACTATCGCTTAAACTCCTCGCGGTCCAAGTGCGGAACCGGAGACTCAGACAGGGGCGACTCGCTCTCACTTGTCCGCGGAGCCAAGCTTCAGGGAGGTCCGGCCCCTGCCCGGCGCTGTCCACCGCGGGGGTCGCTCCGCTGCCAGGGACCGTGCGCTGCACCCCGGCGCCCCCGAGTGGAGGGATAGGTAAGGAAGAAGAGGGCGGCGGGCGGGGCGGGGCGCGGTGACGGCGCGGAGCGGGGCCCGCCCCTGGCTCCCACCCTCGGAGCCCACAGCGCCCGCCCGCCCGCGGCCAAACGGGAGCTCGTCCAGCCCCGCGCTCCGCTCGCTCGCCCGCCCGCCGCCCGCGCCTGTCTGCCGGCCGCCTGCGCCAGCCCCAACCCCCGCACTTCTACGGCCCGGTAAGCCCCCAACCCGGCCGGGGTACCCCTCGCGCTCGCGGGGCTCTCTGCCCCCGCGCCGGGGCCCCAGCCATATCTGGGCAAAATATTCAGCTGTCGCCGCCGCCGCCAAGAGGGACTGAGCGTGGCTCCCTCTATAAATAGCCGCCGCCTCGGGTTGCCTGCGGGGCTGGGGAGCCGGGTCTCGGGGTCCGGAGTCTGAAGCTCGGGTCTGCGCCGCTCCGCGCGCGCAGACCTGGCCAGGGCGCCCTCCTCTTGGGACCTCAGCGCCACGACTGTTAACCGGAGAAGGACCAGAGGGCTCTGGACAAGCAGCACCGGGGGCGGGGGACCTGCCCTGCCGGACTCCAGCGCCGCGGGGCTGCGCGTCCCGGGCGCTCCGCTGGTGCAGGTGCCCGCGGCAGCCCCGCGCCGAGGCTTGGCCGCCCCTCCGGCTGCCGAGAGTTTTGGGGTGGGTGTACGTGCTCACGTGGCCGTAGAACTGGGGTTCGGGCTGCGCCTGTTTATGACAGGAAAAGTTTCCCAAACTGCAGGAGATGACGAGGTTGACAGCACCAAGATATACGCGTTTCGCGCGGAGGTGGAGCGGGAAGGAGCCTGGAGGCAGGAACTCCCTGGCTGTCGCCAAGTCACAGGGTCGCTTTGGCAAACCCCCCATCGTTCTCTGGGACTCAGTTTCTCCCTTTGTAAGGGCAGGGTTTGGTTCCCGCGATGGAGCTAGGAGCCGGGACCATGAGAGCAGTAGTAGGCGCGGTCTTGACCGCCGGCCCTCCGCTCACCTGTTCACTGGCCCCGGGCCTGGGACGCCTGGGGTACAACCGGAGAGGTTGCGGAAACCGGACACTGTGGCGGTCCCTCTGACTCGGGTCGTATTTTGTGACCTACTAGAACCCTCTGAATAGCCTGGGCCATACAGCCCCGGGAAGCGTGCTCCACGGTAATTATGGGCATCTCTCTTGCGTAGCAGTCATCACTTTCGCAAAGCAGCCAGTGACCCAAACAGCTTTAGACTCATAGAACTGGGCAGAGCAGAGGCTCCAGGCCAGCCACTCCCTGGCCCCAGTTTCCTCGACCATAACGGTGCCTATGATGCAGCTTCTGAGCCTTGTAGATGCACCCCCCATTATCACCCCTTCTGCTATTACCTGATCCTGCACTTGGCCTCGAACTTGAGATGACCAGGCCCAAGCTTTTTCATGTCTGAATCACAGAACCAGATAGATCTCAACCCAGGATTTGGGCCCTCAGCTGGAGCATCTCTCTCTCAGTGGTGACAGCCATTTTGTTCTCTGTGAAGGGCGGTCGAGCCCCCTGCTCAAGGTCACTCCCGCTGGACCCGCCAGGAGGTCTGCGGTCTCCACCAGCTTTTCTCATCTCTTTTCTGACTCTTCCTGCTGCTGAGGCAGGTCTTGGGGATCTGCGAGCACCCCATTAATGCCCCCTCTTCTTTAATCTGCTACTGACCAGGACTTTCCCTTGCTCAGACAATAACACCCTCATCCTGAAGATTTTTGTTCCTATTTTACTTTCTATTATATATTTTCTCTAATGCCATCTCAAAGCCTCACAGAATTAAGAGGAAATGGAGACAAATAGGTTCTCATCAATTTGAGCCACATTAACAGCAGAGAATGAAAACAACAAACGCCGTTACTTCAATGTGTTAATTCTCGAGCGAGTCTTGCGAACCCATGTTTAGGAAGGTCTTGGCTCTTGGGTTCCTCCCAGCCTAAGTGAAAGCCAGTGTCCTCTAAAAATAACCTCCACCCACTTTATCAGGGTCTCACACCTTCTCCCTCCTCCAGGGTAGGGCTGCTTCCTGCTGCTCAGCAAAAACACAGAAACAGGGAGTAGGTAGATAGTGGCAGCTCAGAGTAACAAAAGACGGACTGCTATGGATCCCTCTCTGCTCAGTCCATCTGAGCCTCAGTTTCCTCTGTACAATGGGATAGTAATAGGACCCCTATCACAGGGATGGCTCTGGGGATTAAGGGTGGGTGATGATGCAGGGAAAGCCCTCAGCCCAGTGCTTGGTACCTGCGATGATATTATTGGTGTTAGTGAGGGAGAAGAGGCAGAAGCTAATGGGAGGTGAAGAAGCGGAGACAGCCTACAACTCTCTAAAAGCTCGGGTGAGTAATGAAGGGAAAGGGAAGGTAGTAGTTGCTGGAGACAGGACTCAGAGGGGAGGCAGGTGTTTCTGGGATGAGGAGTGTGAGAAAGAGAAGGAAGGACCAGGAGAGGGGAAGACAGTGAAAAGAGAATCTAAGAGGTGCGCACATGGGGCGTCTGAGGCCTTCCTTAGCGACCTGCTGAATGTCACAGGCTCTAGAATCAGATTCCTCTAGAATCAGGTTTAGCAAAGAAAGGGTAAAATGAAACCGATCCAGGTTCAGATTCCTGTGTCCCCTTGGCAGCCTTCACTATCTGCAAAGGAAGGTGGTGAGGGCCATGAAAAGTGGTTTGACTCTGCCCAGGGGCCTCGTGACCTTGATCTGCTTATTTCTGAAATGACATCATCTATTGATGACTCCTGCTGAGCCCAGTCATAATGGCCTTTTCCAGTCAATGTTTTGATTTTTCGGTCTTGCTAATGGACCAGCCAGGCTGCCAACATTTCTAAAGAGGCCAGTTCACTTTTTGCTTAAAGCCAGAACACCAAATAGATCAATTATTTGGCCGCTAGGAGCCATTATCAGTTTAAAGCTACAGGCCTCTTTCTACAGAAAAACATGGATCGATAACATAATTCTGGGGCTATTTCCTCTCTTTTGTTTTGTTTTGGAAAATCCTCCTTTGTTTCATCACGATAAGACCTGACTCTCTTTGCTCTTCATGATAATGAAAGAATGAGCTCATTGGAGTCAACCTAGGACAAGTCTGGGAGGTTTTCTTCGATGTTAGGAGGTACTGGGTCTTTGTCTGATCTGAACTCTAAATAAGCTCAAGCATTTCTTTTGTTTCTCCTTTTCTTAAATCCTTTTTTTTTCCTCAGAGAAAAATGGATTCGTGGAAGGGCTGGACATTACTATGCATGAGGAGGAAAGTGGGAGGGAGAGGAGGCAAGTCTGGTGTGTGTATCTCTGTCTCAGTTCTCCTTCTCAAGGTCCCTAGCCCAAGCTGCCATTCATTCTGGGCTTTTAGGGCAGCGATTCCAAGGCCATTCCTGGAGATGATTCTGGTGGGTGATGAGTTGTGGCCAGTGGGATGTTCACTCTCCATGTCCACGAGAACTGAGAGAAGCAGAAATGCCTCTTGGCCTCACTCAGCCTCTTTCTGGGACTTCTCTCTTTTGCCCATCCTTAAATGTTGGTGCCACTGTCAACCCTATTCTCTTTTCACCCCACACCCTCCTACAATCCCATTCACTCCCATGGCTTCTACCACCCCCTATGAACTCAATGGTTCCCAAATTCATGTGTCCAGCCTGGACTGCCCTCCTCCTGTGACTCCTGACAACTGGACAAAGCCCATAGCGCATTCCAAAGGCACTTCACAACCAACAGACCCAGACTCAGGCTCATCACCTAGTCCCACTCCCGTGTCCCTCTCTTGGTTAACGGTAACACCATCTACCAGATATTGAGCCAGAAACTTCCCTTCATCACCCCATTCATTTGGTCAAGTGTCCTGCCAATTCTACCTTCCTTTCCATCTCCTATTCATTTCTGTTGCCCCAATCCATTATTTCTCAATCTTCCCCCTGAGCTATTGTCAGAGCCTCTTTAAAGTCTTTCTTCCTCAAGTCTTTCCCTCATCTATGCTGCTGTTAAAAGATCTTTGTGAAACATAGCTACGACTATGTTATTCCTCTCTCTTCTGGGACTCCCCATTTCCAACCAGATTCCTTAGCACTGAACACCAGGACCATCTAAGACCTGGCCCCAAGCTATTTCTCCAAAACCATCTCTTAGACTTCCACAAAATTCTCCTTACCTTCTGGTCATGGCGCAAGCTTGCACAACTTCATGCCTCCCTGCCTTTGCCCTTGCTGTACCTTCTGGCTGGAATGCAGTTCTTTTCCTTCTCAGCATGGCAAACTTGTAATTGTCCTTTAAAGTGAAGTTCCTCATTGCTTCACCTGGGCTCCCACAGCCCCCTGAATGGACCTCAGAGAACCACCATAATGTGCTCTAAATGTAATCATCTGCTTCCATCCTTTTCTGTGATTAGATTGATGGCTCCTTGAGGACAGTTTACTATTTATTTATTTCTAAGCAGGTCTCAATGGTTGGCATAGCGTAAGTACTTTATGTTTCAGTAAATGACTTACCTGTGAAGGAATGAATGAATGAGTAAAAGAGTAAGCATGAGAAAGCCCTGTGATAACCATGACAATCACACAGATCAACCAGTAACACGTTTCCATCCCACCAAATCATTGGCTCCATGAGGACAGAAACCACACCTATTCTGCTCCCCACTGATTCTTAAGACCTTGTCAGCCCAATCACAATAAATGGAACAAATGCATGATCTCATTTGAAACTCTCAGAAAGGAAGAAGGGCAGAAGGGCAGGTGTTATTACCCACTTTTTGTGGATAGGACAGTGAACCTCGATAGGAATTGTTCCAGGTCCTTTGGTTGGGGTGTGTATTACAGAAAAATCAAATTGCTCTCCAAGGTTCAATAAACTTGTGAAATGAGAGTCCTTGTGTTCTGTACTAGTGCTTCTCTAGCATTCGAAGCACTCGGGATCGTGTTAAAAAATGCAGATTCCGGCTCAGTAGGCCTGGGAAGGGCCTGAGAATCTGAATTTTCTAATAAAGCTCCTTGTTTCTAATAAGTTCTAATAAGATTATTAAATAATAAGCTTAGTAATTCCTAAGAAGCTCTAATACACCTAATGTGATGCTCACCCTGTATATGCAGACAAACACACTTTGAGCGCCGAGATGAGTGCAAGTTATCTCAAAGTTTTCCCTTGGCCATTGCATTAAAAGTGTTTTCATTAAAATCTACAGATGAATTCATTTAAGCCCTGACTCAGAATCAGGGTCTCTTTCTAGGTTTTCGTTTGTTTGTTTTAATGAAGTTCGTGCCAACGCACAGAGCATGATGGGGCATGTGGCAGAAGCGCACAGAACACGGTGGAGCACATGGAGAGGGGGCAGTGTGGTGGGCCACATGGGGAAGGGAGGAGCAGGACCAGGGCTAGCGATGGAGCAAAGAGTTGGTGGGAGGGGCAGGCACTAGGGCACTTGTGGGGCGGGGCACCTGGCAGGGGCAAGGTCCCAGAGGCTCCCGTATGGGCATGCCATCGGAAGGGTTAGGCCTTGCAGCACTGGGCTGTTTCCACCTTCTTCAGCCTTCCCTCCTTCTCCGCGTTCTGGAGAAATTTAGGCCCAGATAGGGCTTTAAAGTCAAACTGCCCAGTTCCTGGCCAGCGCAGACCTTCCCCTGAGTGCCAGAGCTCCAGGCTCCTGTGTCCAATTGCCTTTTTCAGTGTACACCGCCTACAAATCTATGGGCACAGGGTGAGTGCCTGGCCCACGATGAGGTGGCCATGCGGATGCCACCTCAAAACTCAGAGGACAAGGAAGCGGGGAGTCGTGAAGACAGAATTCCTCCATGCAAACCCAGGAAAATTTAAAAAGTCAGACTGGATGGCTGCATTGCATGCCTTTGTTTCTGGTTTTCATACTGCATTCCACTTACACCATTAAAAGGGTTTGAGGTGGCTTAAAAAACCTGCACAGGCAACATAACTGGTAAGAACCGAACATTTAAAGTCACAGGGCAGAAAACTTGAAAATTAGGATCTTAAGACTCCAAGAATCTGATGGGAAGTAAGGATGCTTGCTCCAGAAAAGTGAATATACCCATAACATACCCATACACCCAACAGTTTGCACATCACTTCGGTGGGTGCGTGAATCCCCTAGGTTGAGAATGCTCAACACAGAATAAGGACGGAAAATTATGCCAGTGACCTGGCCGACAATGGCAACTGTATTTGGACACTCAGATCAGCTCTGAGATATATTGTGACAGCCAAGGGGAAAGGGAAACAATCATTTGGAGGACATTTCACATCTGATAAAAACAACAACAACAACAACAACAAAAACACCAGCGTGTCAGGAAAGAAAACTGTTTTCTTGGCCCTAATTTTCGGAGTATATCGTCATGATGGGACACCAGATGGTAGGCAGTTTTGCACAGTGGTTAAGGATGCGGACTCTAGAGTCACCTCCCTAGGTTCAAATCTAAGGCCCAGCAGTTACTGTTTTTGTACACTCAGGTGATTTTTAATTCTCTGTGCCTCAGTTTCCCCATATATAAAACAATGCTGTTGTGGGCATCTCAGTTTTCCCATCTGTAAAGTAGGGTTGTTGTAGGGACTAATTTAATTGTTGTATGTAAAATGTTTAAGACGGTACCTGGGACACTGTTAGCGTTTGCTAGTGTGAGCTGTTATGGGAATGCAGCATAGAGTAGTGATATGTGGACAGTCAGATTGCCTGCCTGGATTCAAACCTGGCTCTACTACTTACTAGCTTTGTGACCTTGGTTGGTATACTGGGTTAAATAGTGTCCCACCCCCAAAGTCATGTCCACCTGGGAACTCGGAATATGATATTATTTGGAAACAGGGTCTTTGCAGGTATAATTAGTTAAGATGAGATCACACTGGGTTAAGGTGGGCCCTAAATCCAATGACTTGTGTCTTTGTAAGAAGAGGAGAGGGCATGCACAAGGAAGAAGGCCACATGACAACAGAGTCAGAGATTGGAGTGGTGCAGGTACAAGCCAAGGAGTGCCAAGGATTGTGGGCAGTCCCGGAGGCTAGGAGAGGGGCACAGAACGGATTCTCCCTCAGAGCCTCCGAAGGAACCAACCTTTCTGACATCTTGATTTCTGGCCTTCTGAATTGCAGAGGATAAGTTTCTGTTGTTTTAAGCCATCTAGTTTGTGGTAATTTGTTATGGCAGCCCTGGGAAACTAATACAGTCAGATTAGTGCACTTCAATTTCTTCATCTGTAAAATGGGAATAAAAAAGTACCGACTTCACAGAGTTAAGATTGCATGACATAATCCATGTGAAAGCTTATCACTATGCCCGTTATGTAGTAATGGACAGAATAATGCTTGCTCTTGTAGGGTACAGTGTCATAGTGGGCAATAATAGCCTCAAGTATAATAGTCTGTCATATGTCTACACTAGAATTTATTTACCCAATGCCCTATTGATGAATTTCTATGTGATTTCCAGTATTTTTGCTAATCTAGATAATAACTAGATAATTTGATATACATTTTTGTACAATTCAGTAACTATGCTGGTAGGAATTGCTGAGTCAAAGGGTATGTGCATTTGGATAGATATGGCTTAACTTGCCTTGACAGAGGGTATACAATGTAGACTGCTCCTCTGTGTGAGAATGCTGGTCTTCACGTCTTGTGAACACTGGGAACTCGACTTTTTCATCTTTGTCAGTATGATAGATGAGAACTGATGTCTCATCTCTCAATGAACTTTTCTATAATTATGAGTGGGCTTCATTATCTGTTCATGTGCTTATTAGCCATTTTTATTCTTCCTCAATTTTCACTGGACTGTTCTATATATGTTTTTGTAGGAACTTATTGTCTATTAAACAAATTAGCCCTTTGTTCAGTGTGCAGCAAAAATTTTTTTTCCTGAACTGCCATTTGCCTTTTGGCATTGTTCATGCTAATATTCATATTGGGTTTTCTGAAGAAACGGAAACGCATTTCATAAAGCTATACCTCATGTGAACACCAACTGTGAGGCAAGGTGACAGAGTCTGTGTTTGTAAAATGGAGAATGAGAATAGGAGTGAGTTCTACAAGCTTTTCTATACGCCAGCTTTTATCCTGCCCATGGTTTTGACTTATGGCTGTCAAAGCCAATAATAATGTTAAGCATTCATTCCTTCAGCATAGCTGCCTTCAGCACTTGAGAAGTGCAGGGCTTTGTATTGGACCATGGGAGACAGCGATGCTTTCCCTCAAGTAGCTGTCAGTCTTCGGGCAGGGGTATAGTAAAACGATACCTCTCCTGGCATCTCCCATTTGTATTAAGATATTTGGTTTGCTAGGAACTTCTTAAGCTGATGTGGTGACAGCGGCCTGAAAGGGGCTGGGAAGAGCTCATGGGGGCCTATCCTAGGGAAGTTGCAGAGATGTGGGGAGAAGCAGCCAGCGAGTGGACAGCAGCCTGGTTTGCAGGGCAGTTGGTCAGGCCAGCTGCAGCAGGAGATGGTTTCAGAGTCTTTTCTTGGAACCCTGTTGCTTACAGTGACTGATGCCGTGACTCAGACACCATGATGACTTCGAGAGGTGCAAAGCGAAAACACAGCCTGGGCCTTTCTAATTTAAACCATTTGACAACTCTGACGGACATGCGGACCTTCGAGGCTCAGGGTGCCCGAGGGTGGAGCTCGTAGCAACCGCAGAGAGGGCTGGAGTCAAGCACTGTGTTTAGTTTCTCTGCTTTTCCAGAAGGTACTTTCCCATATGACTAAGAGAATGAGATCAGCAAAGAAAATAAATGTAAACGGGCCAGAAAATAGTCTTTTAAATGCAGCTGGTCCCTCAGTCCCTATCTTGTCCACTCAGTGGCCCCAAATATGTCTTCCTCAAGAGAATCAGGCCTTGAAGGGCCTTACTTCTCATCTTGTCAACTCCCCAACAGCCACGTACCCACTGTAGTTTTCCACTTATAAGATATTCAAAAACAATCAAAGCTAGTCTATGGTTTTAAAAGTCAGAATAGTAATTACCTTTTAGGGAGATGGACTGGGAGGGGGTATAAGAAAGCTGGCAATGTCCTACATCTTCATGAGTGGTGTTTACGTAGCTGTATGCATAAGGGAAAATTCAGTAAGCTGTACTCTTACTTGCACACTTGACTTTATATAATCAGTTCCTTATTAAAAAAGTAAAAGCCCTCCAATGGAAGAGCGGGAGCCTCCAGCACGAAGACGAACAAGACTGTCATTACCCTTGCTGTGGCCACTGTACTTTTATTAATGCAGCTGAGATCACACCATGACTTTTGGGGCTAATGCCTCATACTGTTGACTTATCTTGGGAGGACAGCCACTTGAGAACCCCCACATCTTCCTCGTGGCTGCTCAGCCATGTCCTCGTGTGCGTGGGGTTGACTTGTTGGGCTGAAGCATCATGGGACTGAGGAAGGGGAAATACAACCCAGAAACCTGTACCGAATCACCCTTTATTTCATTTCCTCTTCACAGCACCCCTTGAAAGGTGCCTGTTGTGCCCTTGCTTAACAAGCGAATCCATGAATCTCAGAGGCACTAACTGTACAGACAGTTAGAGCCAGGGCAGGGGTATTAGCCCAGGTCTGTGTGAATGAATGAATGCCAGGTCTGTGTGACCCTCATCCAAGCTTTCTCCAGGCTGACCAGACAGGAGGCTCATCTGTAAAGTGGGGCTAATGGCCCAGCTTGTCCTCACTCTGAGGGTGGTGGGTGAAGAGATGATGTGTGTGTCAGCACCCCAGGAATTTCAGTGTGAGTCGTATCCTCCCAATTTAATCATAAGCTTCCCGATGGCTGGGGACTCTCTTATTAATTTCTGTCTCTCCCACAAAGGCCCACCATGTCCTGCACAATGTGGGTCCTCATTAAGTACACACTCAGTGAATTAGGTTGTGGAAACTGAGATCTAGAGAGGTACAGTGCCTTGTTCAAGGTCACACAGCAAGTCTTCAACCAAAGTCGGGACTTGTAACGAGGTGCCCTGACTCACATCCCAGTGCTCCTCTGCCACTGCACAATGGCCCCAGCATCCTGTAGACCCCAGGGAGTGGAGATTTCAATGGCTTGAAAGATCTGAGGGAGGAAAAGGACCATCTCAGGTGACAAGGCTGAGGCCGGCCCTGGGGTCTTCAGGGTATGTGACCTGGGAAGAAAGCTGGGAATGAGTTATAGGCTGTGCGGTTGCACCGAGCCCTGTTCTCAGAAGGACCCTGTGTTTGGTTGAATGCTCTGAGATACTTTCTTGAAATTCATAATTTTGTCTTTGGATTTATATTTTTAAGTGACACTCCATGGACAATGGATCACGGCTGAAGCCTCAGCTCACATGAGGTCCCACTTCCTACTGCCTCTCTGCTTTCCAGGAATACATCCTTGGACTCTGGCTGCCTCACCTCCTGGCACCCCGAGATCCCACCTGCCACCCCCTCCCAACCTTGCCCAGCTACCACTGGGGCTCTCCACCTCACCCCCTGCCTCCCGGTACATTCAGCTGACAACTCTGCAGGGCAAGCTTCTCATCCACCCCTGACCCATGAACCTAGTGTCGTGGCACAGAGGTTGCAGTACCCTTGAGATCGCCCTTCTCTGTGTGTTGGGGCAGTGGCCCATGGGAAGGGGGGGACCTGGCTTGACTGCCCAGTCCCCACCCAGGGCAGGAAATATCTGTCCTGCATCTGGCAGGGGAGGGAAACTGGCAGCCAGTGGACTGGGTGCGTGTGAGTCTCAGCACACAGGCACCTGTGTAGATGACATTAAATAATAAATTAAATAATAAAAACAGCATGACAGATTGAGAAAGAGACCATGAGAGAAAGGAAAAACTTTATGTCTTAGTACCTTTAATGGCGCTTCTTTTCTGTTTTTGAACAAAGGACCCCACAATCTTATTTCGCACTGGACCTAGCAGATTCCATAGCCAGCCCTGCCTGGGATGATCAGCAGGGCAGGGGGAGCCGCTCAGGGCTCGTGCAAGACCCCCCCGGGGAAGCAAGAAGGCAGGAGATTGGGACCTCGGTGGCTAGGAAAGCTTGGCCCTCTCAGTCCAGCTGTCTCCTTCTCCCTGTCTGTGTGGGTCCCATCACAGGTGACAACACACCCCAAGGCACACTCACTTCTTGCCCTGCAGGGGGCATGAAACTGCAGGCATGAAAGCGGTTGTTGTTTTATAAGCCGCAAAGGTTTCTGCATATTGGAATGATTACGGGTATAATTATTGTGTCACATTTTATGACCCTGTCCTAAAACATAAACATTGAGGAAGTTAAGCCCCCTAGACTTCCGTTACCCACTTGTCCACCCCTTCCACACCTTGCCTTCCTCCTCAATCGAGGGCCGGTTGACTTTATTTCCTTGCAGGTCACTGGCCTGGGATAGAATTGGGTTGTCCACCTGGCTCCTGGGGGTCTGTCTGGAGGCTGTATCCTTGACTGACCTGTGGTCATGGCACCTTGATCGGAGCCAGGCCAGAGTGTGCACTGAGATATGGAGCTGGTCAGAGGCGATGCTGCCCTCGCCTTCCCAGCCTGGACAGTGGGCGCCGCATTGTCCTCCGCTGGGCAGGAAAGCACTGCTTTCACAGGGCTGTTCACGAGGCTGTGGGAGGAGAGAGGCCACAGTTCACCAATAAAAAGGTTGAGGGCACTGTGGGAGGGGCTGTGCTCTAAGGGCTTAGTGTGACTTCAAACTGCATGGAGAGAGTGCCTCAGGCCGAAAGAACAGCGTGAGCGCAGCCCAGAGGACTGAAATTTCAGGGGTGCTCAGAGACGAGTGGTCTGGGACAGTCGAAAGGGAAGGCCGGTGGTGGAATTAGAAGCTGGGGACACACAGAGGCCACCAAGTCTCTGATGGCCTCAAACCCCAGGCTGGGGAGTTTGTCCTCTGTCCTAAAGGGAGCTGTTGAAGGTGACTTCAGAATTGATTTTCACAAAGATCTTTTGAAGGCTGAGATGAGTGTGGACAGGAAGATAAGAGAGCTGAGGCAGAGAGACCATTTGGGAGGCTGTTTTGATAACATAGATTTTTAAAAGGCAAGCACCATAAAATGGGAGAGGACGGACAGACACAAAGGGTGTTAAAACGTCGGATTCTAGTCACAAAAAGACAAAAAGTGTACGATTCCACTTGGATGAGGCACCTCGAGTAGTCACATTCGTAGAGATAGAAAGTAGAATGGTGGTTACCAGGGGCCGGGGACGGGGGATGGGGAGTCAGTGCAGAGTTTCAGTTGGAGAAGATGAGAAGGTTCTGGAGATGGATGATGGTGATGGTTGTACAACAATGCGAGTTCACTTAATGCTACAGAAATGTCTACTTAAAATGGTAAAATTTCTGCTAGGTGTATTTTACCACAATTAATAAAAAAACAACTGTAACATGAGAGGAAGGGGGAGGGAGGAGGAGGAGGGGAGGAGGGAGAGGAGAAGATTGACAGGCGCAGGATCTACTAGAACTGGGGGGAGTGGGAAGGGGAGAGCTCGGGCTGACTCCAGGTGTCTGGCCTGGGTGACTGATGGCGGGCAGAGGTGCCATCACCCTGGCGAGGAGACGGTGGTGGTGGTGAGGTGGGCTGGGCTCAGGGTTGGGCATGTAGAGCCTGAAGGACTCCAGGACAAGTGCCCAGCAGGGAGCCTGAGCTAGAGAGAGACCATCTGAGAGTCCTCAGCTTTATGCTGATAACAGACCCCATATAGGAGATAAGAACCCCAGGGGGACTGTGAAAAATGAGAAGAGGGCAGAGCTTGGGGCAGCAGATGGGCCAAGAAGCATATGCTTCATCAAGGAGACTGAGAAGCAAGGGGCAGAAAGGTGGAGGGGAACTGAGAGAGTCTGAGCTCTTGCTCTTGTTTGTCTGCAATTAGCAGGGACTCATTCAGGGTATCTGAGTGTGGGGAGAGGGGTGGGCCTCCTAAGCATTGTGGGAGGACAGGGCCTCACAGGAATCCAACATAAGTCATAACAACCTGGACCTGAGGGAGCGGGGACGGGGCACAGCTGGGGACACTGTGTTCTCCATCTCTCTGTCAGCCCCGCGAGTTCTCATGAGGACTCTCGCTCCACCACACGTCTCGTACCTCATGGCCTCAGCTTCCACATGCTCGTCATGGTCCCCTCGCTTCACCCTCAGCTTCTGCTGCTACCTGCCTCATTCTCTCCTTACGTCTCAGATCAATGCTGTAAAGGGTTGAATCATATTCCCCCAAAGGACATACTTGCAAATATGACTTTATTTGGGAATAGGGTCTTGCAGATGGTCAAGTTCAGATAAGGCCATGAGGGCAGGGCTTAATCCAATATGACTGGTGTCCTTATGTAAAGGGGACATTTGGACACAGACACACAGAACTGGGAGACTGCCAGCCCAAGCCTAGGAACACGCGAGGCTACAGAGCTAGGAGAGAAGCATAGACCAGATTTTTCCAGAGCCCTCAGAAGGACTCAACCCCGCTGACACCTAGACTTTGGACTTCTAGCCACCAGAACTAAGAGACATAAATTTCTGTTGTTTAAGCCACTCGATTTGTGGTACTTTGTTAGGGCAGCCCCAGGAAACTAATACAAATGCCAAGAAATAAAAGAACACATATTCACCCAACTCATCCTTTTTTCTTGTCCCAGCCCACCTCACAGGTCACTGACTTGAGCCAGGTACCTGTCCTGTCCAATCAGCTAAGGCGGGTGTCACATGATATAAAGCATGGCTGCCCCCACGAGGTGCCCCTGGAAGGAGGGCAAGGGAGAGATAGCTCTCTCAGAAGGAACAGGGGACATCTCAGGCACTTTCGTGTCCCTAAAGCCAAAGAAAGAGAGGTGCAGGCTTCAGTGATGAGGGATCATGGTATAAATTCCTTTAGCCAAAGTGTCTTCCAAAATAGAAGGACAAAGACAGGAAGAGAGAGGAGATGGGATATGAAGAATCAACTTTGTAAATCAACCTTTCTTCACCCATCATTAAGACATTCACTGCGCCTGAAATAAGAAGATGGTATAACTGGAAAATATTCATTTAAACTTGTGACTCAGCTCCTCCTGACCTCAGGGAAGTACAGTCCATAAATCAAGCTGCTGCTCCAGCACCTCCTCCCCAAGTGTCCCCACAGGGGCAGATGCTTGAGAAGCCATTAGAAGTGACGGGACCCACTTCAGTGAGAGATTTAAAAGCACATTTGGTACTCCAGGAGCTTGCCCATCTCAGAACTTTCTCTTCTGAAGCTTCCTGATGGATGGCCTCAGCCCTTAACCCACTAATTTTTACTGTCCAAACTGCCTAGTTTTATTTCCTGGCACAGCTTGTAAATTCTGTTTTTTAAAAAAATATATTTAGCAGCAGCTTAAGGCTTCCATTGTTGAGAAGCAGGGTGGCCAGATGTGCTGTTAGTGTAATATACACACCGGCTTTGGAAGACTTAAGATTTTAAATGTGTTTTGAATTTATTGAGCTGCCCTTTTTATTTTTCTCATCAGCTCTTACCCAGGACCCAGTATAGAAAGCAGGAAAGAGAGGTGCTATTCTGCAAGGGGGGGCAGGGGGCGGCATGCTGGGAGCCCTGGCAGCTTCATCAACCCCTCCCTCCCT
This sequence comes from Pteropus medius, assembly GCF_902729225.1. Taxonomy (NCBI): domain Eukaryota; kingdom Metazoa; phylum Chordata; class Mammalia; order Chiroptera; family Pteropodidae; genus Pteropus; species Pteropus medius. The sequence continues at coordinate 3,656,895 of NW_024341894.1, read as the reverse complement.
GTCCTTCCCATCTTGGGTTCCCCACCCTCCCAGACCTGGTCCAGTTTTTCCATTTTAAAGATGAGGAAGTAGGATTTGAGAAGAGAAGGGACTTGCCCGAAGTTCCAAGGACACAAGACCAAAACCCAAATGTGCTCATTCCTTACTAGCACATTCACCAGGCACAGGGCTAGGCACTGGGACATGAAGACGAATAAGACTCAGGTCCCTACTGAGGGAAATTCCAGTCCGACGATGTGTAGCGGGGTGCAGGGTGGGGGAGAGGTAGTGGCTCCAGAGGCAGCCTCATAATAATGGCTCCTGTTTGGTAAGCCTAGGTGTACCACACACCAGCCCCAGGCTTTCTACCTTGTTTGCTTGTTGTCAATCCTCACAACACCCTAGGGGGCGAGTACTGTTACCCTTTCACTACCTAGATGTAGAAACCCAATCCAGTGATTTTCAACTTTTTATTTCAGCAGCTAAATTGTTTCTTCGAGGGAAATCTTAATTGGAACCTCATAGAAATCGGGCCAAGTCAGGGGTGAGCCCCCTGGCTTAGCCTCTCCTCCTTAATTCCCCCCACAAGGGCCCTGGAGGGACTTTCTCAGAGCCTGAGCTCTTCCCCAGGCACAGTTTAAAGACCACCCACGTGACCCAGTTCTCGGATGTCTCCAAAAGGGGTAGGTTACATGCAGAATTTCCCAGTCCGTTAATGCTCATTTTACTGAGGAGAAGAGGAACTCCTTGGGCGTCCCCAGGGCAGTTACACAGCTCCCACTTCAGCCAAAGTCCTAAGACTCTCAGGCCCGCGTCCATCCACGCACTTCTTTTATTAGGACACGGAGGCCTTTTATTAACAGCTATGCAATACCACGTCCTCCAAGCTGCATTTTAAGGCCGGGCTTGCAGTGGGCTCTCGTAACAGGGTTTTTACCTCCCTCCCACCTTTTCTCTTCTCTACCTCTCGTTCCCCCTTGTCACTGACGACAGGAAAGTCTTGTTTTAGAGAAACCACTCCTGGGAGCCAAGCGGATGAGTGTGGCTTGAAGCTGACAGCTTCCGAGTTTACCTTGGGTGTCCTCCATTCCTCTCAGCTTGTTTAACGTCATGGCTCATCACTTTGTCATATTCACAAGACACTCGCCGTTAGAAAGGGCCTTTTAAATCCTCTGGAATAGGACTTCTCAAATTCACCAGCGCCTTGGAGTGTGGAAGTAGATCATTAACTTCCTTGTGTGCACTGAGGGGATACTCAATTTTCAGGAAATTAAATGATTGCGCCCCTTAGGGTGGCCTGTCTGGAGGTGGCCTGCCACCTGAGCCCCGAGAGCCCCATCCCTCCTTCAGTGGGTTCCATAGCTGCCACCTCCTTCCTTCTCCCCGCTCCTTCCGCGTTCCTTTTTCCCAAACTCACTTTGATATGGATTCTTCTCTCCGCTGTCTCTTCTTTTTAGCTCGTCCCTTCTCCAGGATCCGTCCATGACTTTTTCTAAGAGTTTTGGTGCGAATCATCTAGAAAATGAGTCAGCTGGGAAAGATAACAAGCATGGGAAGCTCAGAGTCCAAACCTGTCCTAGCTGTTTCTGTCCCTAAGTCCCTTCTTGTGTGTCTGAGTGGCTCCCTTCTTATGACTCAGAGGTCAGTCTAAGGCTGTTTTCCAAACTTTGTTTCATGAGATTCCAATTCCACTAGTTTCTCAAAGACACAGTTTCGTGGTCAAAAGGACTTTCCCTTGTGGAGTCATCAGTGTATGGAATCACACCAGAATTGTTGAGAAGTCTGGCAGTTCAGAAGTCTGTGGAACTTCATATAAGACAAAACCTGTTCGAGCACCAAAAATGTGTTTTGCAGCCCACCTAAGAGATGCTAGTCCAGAGGTGTCTCTCTGAGTTGACTCTGGAAGCCTCCAACCCCTTCACTAGGATCCCTTTGGGCCCCGGGGTGGAGACCACAGATCTTGTCCTGGCTCCTCTCAGGAAAAGCCAAGTTAGGCTATTCTCTGAGAACCTCCAGGAACGTTTTATTTTCATCTATACCCGAACACTGTCAGCTGCTTGTGCTTTCTTTGGAAGTAAATAGAAATGAATCAAGGTGAGGGCCCATTTATGGTCTGAACATTGCATTCTTGAGGTCCGGTCAAAGGAAGACGTCAGGAAAGAGCCATTCTTAGAGGAAAGGATGGCACTGGGTTTTTCTGTATTTGGGAAGCAAGTTCTTTCTTATCAAGCCAGCTGTCACACACTTGGATTTCTACAAATACGTCCATACATGCACCAACTTACATTAATAACATGTATCTCTGCTTTGGGAAATGGAAGCTTTTTCTGTCAGCAAACTTCAATTTTAGTTTATTTTAATTAGTAACTAACCCCCCCCCTTTTTTTTTTTTTTTTAGGTGGTGGTTTTTCTTAGTTTTTGTTTCTCTCTACTCTGGAAAATCCCATCAGTCATTTCACAGGTGAGCCTTGGGTTTTGTTTGTCGACATGGGGTGGGGAGTATCTAAAAACTCAAACTGCTATGCAAAAGGTAATACTGACTGTATTGGTTTGCTAGGGCTGCCATAAAAAGAACCACAAACCGAGTGGCTTAAACAAACAGGAATTACTTGTCTCCAAGTTCTAGAGGCTAGAAGTTTAAGATCAAGGTATCGGCAGGGTTGGTTCCTTCTGTGAGGATCTGTCCCAGCCTCTCCCCGGCTCCTCGTGATTTGCAGGCGATCTTTGGTGTTCCTTGGCTTGTGGAAGCATCACCCTGATCTCTGTCTTCATCATCTTCATGTGGTATTCTTCCCGTGTGTGTGTCTGTCCAAATTTTCCCTTTTTATGAGAACACCAGTCATTATTGGATTAGGGGCCCACTCTTCTCCAGCATGACCTCATCTAAACTTAACTGATTATATGTGCAACAGCCCTATTTCCAAATAATGTCACATCTTACTTGCGATGTGGTACTAAGTACTGAGGACCTGGGGATTAGAACTTCAACATATGAATCGGGTTGACAGGACACAATCCAACCCATAACACCCATTCCGTACAAAATACCACATTCCATTCTGCAGCATTTAAGGAAGCCCCAAGCTGCTGCCTCATCTTTTAACCGTCAGCTTCAGAAAGCAAGGCTGATGTAGGTCAAAGGACAGGTGGGAACAGGCTCAAACACAGAGATGCTAACGACTTCTGCAGCAAGCTGACATTTTCCATGTTCCAAGAGGAGAAGAACCAGAATCTCCTCGGGGCTGTCTGACTGTACCAGCAATGGCAGGTAGAGAACTGGAATTGGGTTCATTTCAGCAAAAAAACTTCCTGTGTGGTGCCTGGGTTGGGCCCTGAGGAGAGCATGATTAAGCAAACCCAGACCTTGCCATGCGGAAGCCGAGGGAGACAGACATGCAAAAGGTGCAGAGGTGTGGACCCAGTGCTGTGGCCATGATGAGCTTTGCTTAGTGAGGGGACACTAAGGCTTCACAGAGGAGGTGACGTGTGAGCTGGGTTTGTCATGTTATCAGACAGTTTCAGCCAAGCCAGGGGACAGAAGGGCTTAAGGCCCTGTTGTGTCTCCCAGGTTAGGCAAGAGGCAATGTGGTATAGTGGGGAGCACCTGGGGTCTGATGACAGGGGTCCTAGGCCATCCCTCAGTTGCTTCATTGATAAAATGGTTTTAGTTAAAAGACTTGACTTACAGGGAATGGCATCAGGATCAAATGAATTCACAGGTGTGAAAACATCATGGTTATGGGAAGTAGCAGAGACAGGATTCAAATACAGGTGTTAGGTCTCATCTGTGCCATGGGACATGAGCAGTAGTCTTCTCTAGCAAAGGAGAGTAGCCTGAGACGTGACAGACCTGGACACTGGGCTCCCCCAGGCCAATCACTTCTTCCCTCTGAGACAGCTCCCTTGGGAGTAAAATGAGAGGTCTGGACGAGACAATCTCCTTCCAGCCAGGACATTAGGTGACTCACTGAAAAAGGCATCAGCATATAATGGCTAGAGCAACGGAGACTTGGAAAGCCAGCAGACCTGAGTTCAAATGGTGGTTCTGCCACTGCCTGGTAGTGTGATTTGTGTGAGTCACTCAACCTTTCTAAGCTCAATGTCCTCATCTGTAAAACAGGGATAACAGCAAATACCTACCTCCAAGATTAAATTAGAAAATCCTTCCGAATTGCTTAACACACAGCTTGACATATGGTAGAAAGAGTTAGCTGTTACTGTTGGCTGCTTTTTGTGAGGATTGAATGAGATGTTATAGGTGAAGGGCCTGCAGGCAGCAGGTGCTCAGTTAACCACTGACAACCCCTCCCCCCATTTTAAAATCAGCTGTGGCAGAATTTCCAGAATTGATGTTTTCCACTGGGGTGTGGGGTGAAGGGTGGAGGTTTTGTGCAGAAAACTATTTAAACTACTTGAAGAATAAAATAGTTTTCAAGCATTCATAAACCCTTTATAATTACTCATAATTAGTGGTCATGGCAATTCAATAAATTATGATACATTAAGGCACATGCCCTCAAGACTTTCACCTTGCAGTTTTATTAGGGAACTAGACCAACTTAGTGCATTATGCCACTATAATAATTATTATCCTGATGATTCATAAAACATGCCAGGCCACCATGTGAATGACAAGCATTTATTTGCCCTGAAGAGTGCAGATCCAAGAAGGATCTTTCTAAGATCTTTCTCTTTCTGGTAGGTCTGAGATCAACACAGAACTCAGAAGACAAAGACAAATTCTTCTACAATGTCGTACAGACGAGAACTAGAGAAATACCGCGACCTGGATGAAGACAAAATCCTCGGAGCCCTAACAGAGGAAGAGCTCAGAACCCTGGAAAATGAGCTGGATGAGCTGGACCCTGATGTGAGTGGGCACTGTAGGGGACCACACTGTCATAGGTGCAGGGATGGCAACCATTACCACATGGGGGAGGGATAGGTGCAGACTTCCTGAAGCTCCCACTTCCTCTTTCCTTCTATGACAATCACATTGGAATAACATTGCCTTTGTAGGGTGTGTGTGTGTGTGTGTGTGTGTGTGTGTGTGTGTGTGTGTGTGTTGTGTTGTGTTGTGTTGTGTGTTAGGGTTACAGAGCTCTCCTAACAGAACAATAGGATGATATATACATATACAAAGAGATTTTGAGAGATTGGCTGACATGGAGGCTGACAAATGCCAGGTCTGCAGTCAGCAAGCTAGAGACCCACGGGAGCCCATGATTTTGTTTCCGTGAGTCCAAAAGCCTGAAAACCAGGAGAGCTGACAGTGTCGTTTCAGTCCGAAGCCTGGCAGGCTTGAGACCCTGGAAGAGATCGCCGATGTTTCCGTTCTGTTCTTTTCCTTGATATCCCCGTAATTGAAGTACGATGACGTAAAATTCACAATGCTTAAATACTATGATATAAGATCAACGTGTTTTATGTCACTTGATAAGAGAATAAGAGAGGGAAGAAAACAAAGATATTTACTTAACACACACACGCAAACATATTCGTAACAAAATAAGAAGGAAACACTCATGACGAGTATAGTCCTTGTTTCTATAACTGGTCACATGGTTGTAGCTACCTTCTTCCACTACCTATTCGGCATTCCCTTTGCCTCTAGCAAGCACCTAGCTGGTCATGGTTCTTTGCCTGGCTGGCTTACCCAGACCTTCCTTTCTGAAGGGTCTGGGCCATTAGTAATTCTGCCTGGATTGGGTTGTAGTTTTCCATTGACTTTAATCACAGGGCATGGTAATTACTGAGAAAACCGCAAGCAGTCTTCCTGACTTCCATTGTGGAGAAGCTGTCCGATTTCCCCTTGGTAATCAGGATGAATCACTCCAGCCAGTTTCTCTGCCTATTGATACAGAGGAGTCCAAAGTGGCCAGGTGGCAGTTAATCCAGTCCAATGGAATTGCTGTTGTCTCTCCTGATGGAAGCATTCATTCCTTTGGAACTAAGACCTCTAGGCCAGCAGAGCATTATGTCATAGGAATAGGAAGCAAGAATTTTGCTAATGGGTCATTAGGTACCCTTGATTCCTGGACTCATGAATCCTGACTATAGGAGAAGCAGCACCATATATTGGACACTGATTCAGAGCAGATACAGACTCCTAGAGAACCTTGCCCCAGCCCTGTAAGGTAGGTAGGCACCTAGCTAGCACTGTAACCAAGTCTGCAAAAGCCCGTTCCGCTCTTCTATCCAACTGACTGCTTCAGGATGGTGGGGGACAGATGTCATGGAATGAATTAACTAAGAAATAAAGGACTAGAAGAGTCCCTTTCACTAGTTTGATGTTTTTATCATTGCATTTTGTAGTTGGCACATTTAAGAAGTGCGTTTAATGCTCAGAATTCACCTGTACCATAAGGCTCATAGCATCAAGAAGCAAGAAGCTCCTCAGTGATGTCTGTGGTTTGGCCAGCCACTGTGGGGCCAGGAGCAGGGATAGACAAGGACTCCTAAGTGGCCTACTAGACAGAGACCTTCATCCCATATCTCTATCCCAGGTACCCAGGTCAATACCCAGCATGGAGAAGGTAGATAATTAATGTTACTGAATTAATTTTCCACTTGATATGCTTTCAAATTAAAAACAAAACACTACATGCCTTTAAAAAAACCTGTCATTGCTCGACTCCAGTTTAATGGTGATCCATAAGAAAAGAACACTGCTAAACCGTTTCACCAACCCTCAAGTAATCACAGCTAGTGAGCAGGAGTGTAGGTTAGCAGGAAAAATGCAGGGCTAGAGGTTAGATATCCCAGTTCCAACCCTGGCCCTGTCTCTTATACTCCATGTGACCTTGTGGCTGTCCTTGCCTAGACCTCAGTGTCCTCGTCACTGAAATGGTGGAGTTTGTTGGTTCCTTCTAGGTCCAGGCGTCTATGAGCTAATAACCTGGTCTTACCTCCAGATTCGATTAAATGGCTTCTTTCTAGATAACCCAGAATCCTTGTCTAGGGGTCCTGAGTCCGAGGCCCTGTAGAATGACAGATCCATTCAGCAGCGTGCTGTCATCTTGCTGTTCACAGCTCTCCCTGCCCAGCTGTAGGGAGACGGCTCCTCTGACGAGGTTGCTCAGGGTGATTAGAAGGCAGCATTGATGCGAGAACTCGGGTTCCTCCTCTTTCCCCCGCACTGTGGCTCCCCGTTAGCCTGGGTTTCTGTAAAAACAAGTGACGTGGGCAAGGAAGAACCAAACTTCCAGCTTTGTTGCTATAAACTTATTCTGTTCTCCTTCTATCTTAGATCACTGCCACATAGAACTACAGGAACAAGGAGCTTTAAAAAGTGAGAACAAAAGGAGGACGTAGTTACTTGTGGTCAACTCAATAAACATGGTGCAGTTATCTGCCAGGCGCCAGACCCTCTGCTGGCCACCGACCGGGGAGCCTGGTGGGGAGTCTGTCCTTCGGGTGCTCACTCCGGTGGGAAGCTGGCACAGTAAACTACGTTCTAAATAGAAGCAGACAGGAGCTCAGAAAGAGGATTAATTCTTACTGGCGGGAGGCTTCACAGAGCAGGTGATATTGGACCTGGGCCCTGGATTTTTCTAAGTCAAGAATAAAAACAAAGCCAAGTGAAGGCCATGAGCCAGGGCTCTTATATAGAAGGTAATTGTATAGAAGGTAGACAGGGAGTCTCAGCGTGGTTTCTGTGGAGGGTTAGATGAGCCTAGAAGCGGGTTTGGGCTAGATAAAAATGGGAGGGGATTGCTGAAGAGATTGGGCTTTTCTCAGTAGGCCCAGGGAACCTTTGAGAGGCAGTGACTTCCTGAAAACTCCTCTAGTCCATCTGCCTGAGACTGTCTCAAGGACAGATGGACTGGAGGAGTTTCCGGGCAGATGGGTGAGAGGTGGAAGGGACTCACGTCAGAGCCACCGTCTTCCTGCCCACCAGTGGTGGGAGAATTCTTTTTTGAAGAAAGGGCCCCTGCCCTTCTCCGCAACCCTTCCACCCTATTGCCGAGTCTTTGCATTTCCTAAGACAGAGACATGCAGACACCCCGGGCCCGCAAGGCCTGCTGCCTGTAGCCTTCAGGACTTTTGGAGTTACCTTGAGCCACTGGATGGAGACGAGGTTAGATGAGGTTAGATTAGGTTGTGACTGCAAATCAGGCAGGTGACGACAAGGGTCAGAGACAAGTATCAGAGCCGGGAGTGGGGCGGCGACAGTTAGAGGAGCCCTCTCAGACCCGAGAGTAGAACTTCTCAGGACTGCTTGATTTCCAGCTGAGAGCTCTGTTCCACTTTTAAACTGGCAAAGAGCTCCCACAGTACCTCCACCCCAAATATCAGGGTATCTGGTCCCAACAGCAAATTCCCAGGGTCTCTGTACCTCTCAAACAGCCAGCTCCCCTGGAGCCCTTCTCCCAGGTGATTAACAGGAAGGAATGCTTTTGTCCACTGGAGGTATAGAGAACCTGAGGCTCTGAGAGCTGACAGCTTGCCAAGTGTCACAGGACCCAGGCATGGAGACTCGGATTTCTTACAGGCTCCAAACTGTGCATCTCTCCCTCTCTGGCAGGAGGGAGGTAACCGTGTATTGGCATTTGGGAGTGGGGCTGGGCAATCCGAGACCTGCGATTCTCACACCATTGAGGTTTCAAAATGGACGTTTTCAAAGACCCCTTTCTTTCTAAGTTCAAGGAAAAGAAAAATCAGAGAGAGGATAGGCGATAAGAGTCCAGTGGGGTCTTTTTTGTCCCAGCCACACAATTAGCCTCTTCACTGAGACGTCTCTGTTACCTGATTTGTGAGTTTCGAAAAGAGCGAGTGGGGCCTCTTTTCTTTCTGAGAGCACAGACATTCCAGCTCAGGTTTCATGCGCCTTGGCCGGCTTTCTGAAATCACAGTGTGGGGAGAGGCCAAAGGTACACAGACCGTGAGAGGCCTCTGGAGCCGGCTGGCCTGGAGAGGGCGTGGGGACCAGCAGGTGTCTAACCTTCCAACTTAAGGAGCAGGAACGGAGCCCAGTGAAAGGAAGGAACTTGCTCTAGGTTCCACGACCAAACAGAACCCAGGTCTGCTATCTCCTCTGGTTTACTCTATACGTTCCTATTTTAATTTTTGTTTAACAGGTGGCACTTTCTGTGTGCAGGCACGGTTCTAAGCAGTTCGAAAATAGGAAATCGTTCGGCCATCGTCATAATCCTATGATGCAGGCAGTATTATCAGCCCCATTTTACAGACGAGGAAACTGAGAAATGATGTAATTTGTCCATGTGTCACAACTAGGCAGCGGCTGAGCCATGACGTAGTTCTAAGAGTTCATGTCTTAGCCACGCTGCCATAAGCTTCATGGGAGTCTCCAGGAGGACAGTTCGAGCCACAGATGTGCTCTGATTTTGTCCTGGGGAGGGTGCTATATACAAAATCATCTTCCTTTCCTCCTGTAAACAACCTGAGAAGCAGAAGTTCATGTTCAGTCCTGGTTCTGCTTCTAATTTAGGCACGTGCTGTTCCTTCTTTGTCTGTCTCCTACCTGTAAATTGGATGCAGTTGGCCCTCTGACACCCGCTTCAGCTCTAAGCATCAACGATTTTTTTTCTTTTTTCTCTTTTAATTTGAGATGTAATTGACATTTAACATTATATTAGTTTCAAGTGTACAGGATAATGATTCAATACTTGTATATGTTGCAAAATAATCACCACAATGTCTAGTTAACTTCCATCGACACTGTATAGTTACAGTTTTTTTTCTAACCATCTATGATTTTATGGGCAATTCCTGGCAATCTTGTTACCTGAATTCAGCTCACACTTGAGGAGGTTTTGTTTTCAGGGATGCGGTTGTTAAGCCCCAGTGTCACTTGACAGAGTGGAGCCCCGTAGAGCTGAAAAGCAGCTTGGTCTGCAGTGGAGAATTCCAAACTTGTGCACATTTGAAAAAAAAAAAAGTCCCCGAAACTTTCTATCTCTCCCTCTGCGGCCTGGAAAGACTCGAGCTTATCATGAGATTGTTGTACTTGGACTCCCGCGAGAGAGGAATGCTCCATGTGCTAAAAGTATCTGCTGCTGATTCCCCAAGAGGACCTGCCCTTTCTTGTCTCTCTGGAGTTAAGTGGATGCTGCTCTGAAGCTGAGCCAGCTCCTCGATTCACACTGCCTTTGTACCAGGCAGTGGGGAAAATGGACAACATACAGAGATGGTCAAGCATGGCAAGAATGGTTGCTCTGCGACTTGTGCAGGGAACAGTGTACATGTTCTTATAGGATCGACAGGTAGTTAACATTTCCTGGGGATGCCATGGGCAAAGCCCTGCATGGATCATCTCATTTAGTCTTCTGAGAGGTTTGGTTATCAGCCCTATTTTAAAGATGGGGGACCTGAGGCTTACAAAGATGAAGTAACCTGCCCAGGATGCAACACGGGTGGTTCTGGGATTCAGCCTTGACAGTCATGACCTGGTAGCCTGTGTCATTCACCACCGCCTCCTGTGCCAACATGTGGGATGGGGCCTGGAAGGGACCAGGGTAGGGAAATACCAGCAACTTGGTTTTTTTTTCAATTTGATTTCCTTCGAAGTTATGTCATTTTTACTATAAATACTAACCTTAAGAAAGAAACCACCAACACAAAGAATTTAACTGTGAATATTGCTTGTTAATGAGGCTTTGGAGAAAAGCACCAATATTTTTTCAAGTGTCTCAGTAAAAAGATCAAAATATTTTCAGGAGAGAAGATGGGAGAGAGAATCCCATCCTTTTAAAGAAATTGGGTTCTAAGATTTGACTTTGAAGTCACCATTGGGAATCCGTGACATGTTATAATGACAGAAACACGTGGAAAACAGGCCCCCTGCAAAGCCTGAAATAATAGCAGTAATAACTATTATTCTCTCTTGAAGTCTTCTTACATGCCAGGTGCTGTGCTAAGTGTTTTATGGGCATCATCTCATAAAATATCCACAAGGTTCCTATGCGATTGATCCTCATAGGTTGGGATCAATACCATCTGAAGACAAGGTAATGGTTGCCCAGAACTACACAGCTAGTAAGTGATAGACCATATTCAGGCAGACCTGCTTCCCTCAGCCCATAATGTGTCAAGAGTTCTGAGGGCAAGGGGCCGCAAACTATAGGAAGAAATGATGGAGGAGAAAACCTAGAATTGTAGAATCTCGGAGCTAGAAAGACGCTTAGAGACAATCTAACCCTCCCTCCTCTACCTCTGCATATACATATATGGAGCAAGTAAAGAAACCCTGATTTCAGGAAGTCCCTCTTGGACATGTGTCATTTCCTCGGTGCTTTATGTATTTCATCAAATCCTCATACCAAACCTATGAAGTAAGTATTGTCATTGCCATTTTAGTGATGAAAAATCAAAACAACAATAAAAACTTTGAAACCCAGAAAGGGGAAAGGACTTGTTCAAGGTCATACAGCAAGTCAGCCACAGAGCTAAGATGAGAACCTGAGATTTCCTGTCCCATATAGCTTACTGCCAGACTCCACAAAATCATGAGATCATCTCCACTCACACCCCAAATCATAACCCGTAAGCTAGAGGACACTCTTGGTCATATAGGAAAGTTTGGTTCACAGGGCCATGGTTCTCCCTTGTAACACAAACCAGCAGATTCACAAGCCCAGGACAGAAGTAAACAGTCGAAATGGAAAGAAATAAATCTCTGGTCTAAAAATAGACACACATCCTTAGAAACACTGCCGGCCGTGCACAGAGCCAAGGATGGGCCTGGTGGGACGAGGGCGAGTGAAGCCAGGTGGCAGTGTGTCCCCATCCCACCTCTGCCTTCCAGCCTTAGGACTGCCTCCCCCTCACCCCTTTCCAGCCTCCCCACAATGCCCCCCTTTCCCCTCCCTGCCACTGCTTGCGGGGGGACCTCTTGTATATGGAGCCTCTCACTTGAGTTGGAATTTTCAAGACCCCACCTCCCACACCTCCCTTGCAGAGAGCCTTCCTGACGCTCTCGCTCTAAGGCCCCATCACAGCACCGGCCCACAGAGGATGCTGAGCAGTTTCCTTTTTGATTTTGACATTTTAAATAAGAAACTATCTAAACATATAGGAGAGTGCAGAATATACCTATGTTTCCATGATCCAAATTTAACAAATATAAAAGCTTTGCCTTACTTGATTCAAATCACCCTTAAAAAAAAAAATCATTATTCATAAAGTTTAAACTCAGCCTTCCCAACCCTTAATCTCGTCCCATCTCTCTCAGTCTAGTAAACACTTCTTTCTACTTGCGAGGCAGCAAACCATGCACCTGCAGCAGCGGGTAGGTAATACACACGAAGGAAGGAAGATGGACCAGTTTTCATGAGGCACGTGGCCGTCTTGGATCACCTTTTACCTTTCCACTCTTGAAAGAGATACAGACATAAGAAAGTTTTCACTTACCAACTAACCTTCTAGGAAGAAAAGAAACAACAGAGCCAATGATATATGATAACTGTTTCTTGGCCTCTGTATTAGAGATGGTAGGGAGTGGTGGGGACTGAGGCGGACAGGAGAGCTTGTGTTTGACTAAAGGGCATTTGCTATTCAGTTCTGTCAATAAACTGATTATGTGAAAGTGCAGGTCCAATATTGCTATATCATCTAAATTTTAAGAGATACTGGAGATCTGAATTTTTATGTGCAAGTTCACCATTTTTATGTGCAAGATCCTATTTTGGCATTTGATTGGACTATAAACTTCCTGTTTGCCACTTTGGCTCTGTTCCATGTGACAGGTTTTTATTTTACATATAGGTTTATACACACACACATACACACATACATATATATATGTAAAAGTAGTTAGACATATGAAAAGCACCTAGCCCAGTGCCTGGCACATAGTAGATGCTTAATAAATTTTGTTGAACCTGAATATATGATTTGCTCACTAGAATCCAGACTTCTTGAGATTTGAAGCCACGTCGTACCACCATGAAAATAGGGCAGTCGCGTACAGTTGTACAAGTTGTACAGGTTGCACTGCATAACTCTGAAGACACTGTTCACATAAACCAGATTGCAAATAATGTCCTTGGAGTTGTGCAGTGCCCAATTTACACAACAAGATGCAACTGCCCTGCCGAGTGTCTGCTCGGTTGAATGGAAGTGAACAATTATGCCCTACGGTGGTAAAACCGATTGGCAGTAAGTTGCTTCTTTATGGAGTTTGAGTCTTTATTCTGAGGTTTCAAGCTAAAAGAGCTTTTCACCTTCATTTTACAGAAGGGGATTCCAAAATTAGAGAGTACCAGTGCCCTGTTCATGGCCTCACAGTCCCAGGATGAGAACCCAGGATGTCAGGATGCAGTTTGGCTGCAAGTAGTAGAGACTCAAAATAACATGACTTAAGCAGTGGTTTATTCATCCCTCAAGTAAAAGTCCAGAAGTGGGCAGTCTAGGGCTGGTGTGGAGCTCAGCTCCCCAAACTTCCCAAAGTCCCAGATTCCATCCAGCTCATCTTCCTGCCTTCCCTAGAGTGTAGTTCTCATCCTTATGATGCAAAGTGGTGTCCATGACTGCTCCATTCCAGGCATCACAACGGAAGAACAGGGAAAAGAGGAAAGAGGGAAAACAGCCATTATTCAAGTACTTTTTAAAGGAAGGCTACCAGACACTGCCACTGGACACTTCTCATATTATTGATTATAACTTATTTTCATGCATGATAATCTAGCTGCAAGGGAGCCTGGGAAATATAGTCTTTAATCTGAGGGCCGTGTGCTCAGCTAAAAGAGTGGAGTGCTTTTATGACCGAAGAAGGGGAGACATGCTATCTGGGACAGTCAGCGTTTGCCAGTTCGATGGCCTGGTGTTCTGCTCTGCCAAAAGCTCCAAGGAGGACTGAGAAAAGTTGGTAGGGATTTAATCAAATCCAGGCCCTCCCCTCCTCCCCCCCCACCCCTGCCCCCAGGAAAACATTACAAAAGCCTTACTAGCTTGGCGTTTCCCAAAATTCCTGTCAGTGAACCCTGGCCCCATTCTGGACACCCTTACCCTGGCACCTTACATAATATGTCCCCTCTTCCGAAGCTGCTTGTGGCAGCGGTTGGGTGGCCCAGCAAACAGAGTGGGGGCAGCAAGTGTGATGGTGATGTGAAGGGTGTCTAAGTAATACCACGCTTTTCCTAGCTGGAGCATCATGTTATGTGATTCTGGATGGTTCATATTACATTTTCCTAGTGCCCAGTGCTTTGTGCGGGGTTTCAGAGAGGACTAAGATACATCACAGCTAGCCTTTAAGAGGTACCCAGTCCCCTCGGGGAGAGAGAAACTGCATAAGTATGCTCCAAGACAGATTAGGGTGAGCATTACATAAGACCTGGCGAGATGCCTGGGGGAGTTTGGAAAGAGAATTTCCCGATCAACGTGGGGAGCACTGCAAGGGCCGAACAGGGTGCCCAAGGGAAGGACTTTGAAAGATGAATGCAGGGGAGGACGAGGAGGGATGGAATCCCAGGGAGAGGGTGCAGCCTGGGTAAAGGCAGGGCAGTGCCAGTGCAGGGCGTGGCTGTGGAATGCGGGGTAGGCTCCAGTGGCTGGAACACGGCATATTTGAGGACAGGAACAAATCAGGAGACTAAAGTAGGTTGGGGTCAAATCATAAAGATCTCTCCATGCCTAGCTCATGAATCTGGTTGTGATTCTATAGGTCAGTGGAGGTGCTGAGTGTTTATGACTGTGTTGGGGAGTGACATGGTCAATGTTAATGTTAGGGGGATCTGTCTGGCTGATGGAAGGGAAAAGGAGTAGAGGTGGAGAGGCTCGAGGAAGGGAGACCAGCCAGAGGCTTATCTGATGGTCCCAGCTATGGCATGACAGCTTGAACGAGAGTGGTGCCTATGGGATGGAAAGAGTTCAGAACTCTGCAGCATTGGGCTTACCCACACTCCTTCTCCTAGCAAGCCATGCCCCCCGTTCTGCCATGCCTCTGTCTGCACTAAGCTTTCTATCCTGTAACACCTCTCTCCTCTTTCCACTTCACCTGACTGGGTCTTACCTAGTCCCCAGGGACACAGCTTAGGTACAACCTCCTCTAAGAATCAGGGGTGGAGAGGGCGCTGAGAGTAAGCTGCTCGCACTCAAGTGTGTCTCCTCTATCGCTGTGAGCCCCTATGGAGCAGGATGACGCATTCATTGTCTCAAGATGCCCAGTGCCCAGCGCAGCAGGGGACATGCAGAAAAGGAGGATTAGGAGAAAGCTGGGAAGGGAAAGTTTGGCCCTACCTTGTGCATGAACACCAGAGAGAGAAAAAGTGTAGTTGTGAACAACAGGTCTCACCACCACAAGGGTGCCTTTAGATGTCAGCACTAATGCCCTATAAAGTTGACTACGGGAAGTAGCAGCTATTGGGTTTCACCAGTCCTGCAGTGAGATCATAGTGGCCGAGCCAAAGGCCTGGATCTTTCTGGAGAGACAGAGAAGAGAGGAAGATGCCCAGAGTGTGTGTGTATTGGGGTACGGGTATGTTTGGAGAGAGAGGGACTCTTAGAGGTTTGGATCTTGCTTGTCCCCTCTGTGACTGGGGCATGAGTGGTGTGGCCCCTCCACTCCTCCACACTCTCAGGTTAAGTCCCCCCATATGTGACAGAAAAGCTCAATAGAAGCCCCACTGAATGATCTCTAGTGGGATCTGGGAGCTGCTGGTCAACAGTGTAGAGGTGGGGCGCTGTTTGTCTGGATGGGGCCCTGCGGAACGAGAGGGCCGAACTTCACACAAGGGGGTACAGATCCGGCAATGAACTGGAAAATGCAAGTCCTCAAGGCCACTTGAGCAAAAATTTTTGGTCAAATGCCTTGTAAAAGGTAACTGGGTGACTGACTGTTCTGTAAAACGTTCAGCCTGGCTGATGTGGTGGAGGGATGGGGCTGGCTAGGCATCTAGGACATGCTGCTGCCCTTCGAAATAGGACAGGAGAGGGAGAGAAGCCCTTGGGCATTGCAAGATGTTAATCCTCCTGGGCTTCTCTTACCCCAGGACAGTAACTCCATGCCTCTGGGCCTCAGTTTCTCCAGCTGTAAACTGAGACTGATAAGGAGGGGAGCTCTGGCTTTCGAACACTTGGTTCTCATATAGCGCCACATCTGGTTTCCAGGATCTGTTCCTAGAGGAAGGCAGTCTGGTGGAATGGAAAGTTTCCTGTGGCTTGGAAGTCAAAAGCCCTGGGCTCTCAGTCCGGTGTGTGACCTCGGGCAAGGCCCTTCCCCTCCTTGGCCCTTAGCTGCTTCCGGTGTCCTATGAGGTTTGCCACATGTCCATCCTCTTCTAAGGAGTGGTGTCTGGTTCAGTCACAGGACAGGAATCCAGGACTCTTTGAGCCCAGACCAAGGGGGCACATTTTACACCCCCTTGTTCTTAGACATAGCTGATTTAAAATGATAAAATTGCTTGTTTTTTGTCACTGTGAAGAATCAGGTTAAGGGGCCTTTTATATATGATTAGCCACCAGTCTGAAACACTTACACTGATCCTTGAGCATACTATTTATTTATAGCATCATCTATATATAAGCACAGACTTCCTGGCTGAGTAGTTAACAAGCTGTGTGACTTTTGGGTAAGTGAGTTCAGTTTTCTATGCCTCAGTTTTCCCAACTGAAAGTGAAAGAATTGGCCCAGAGGCTCTCTCAGGGCTTTGCAGCTCTGAGTGCCAGGAGTCTATGATTCTTTTAATAAGTCGTGCGTGTACATGTGTTGTGCGTGTGTGCACGTCAGAACGAGCCCACCATGGTTCTAGCCAGAATGGCTTCTCATGTAGCCCCATCTATCTATAGCAATGATAACTGCGCAGATACTTGATATTTGGCCTTACTGGCACCTGTTTGCAGGGTGTTAGATCTCCTAACCACACAGTCGAGGATCTGTCAAAGTTTCCATCATTCTTTGGACAACTGGACTCCTGAGTGTGGGTGGAAAAATTAAGCTAAGATGTTAACCTGTCAAACTGCACATCCCAGTTTTAATTTTATATTTAAAAGGAAGTCACGATTTGAAAAATTACTAGTAGGGAACTGCAAGAAGAGATTGCCTAGTTTTGCCCCTGTGATTATTTCCAAGAACATATTAAACTTCTAATGTGTTTTTAAAATTTTTTTAAACTCTAAATTAAAAACACATGTATATGCCCCCTTTCTTCCTCTAGTGCAGAGCCCAATATGGGCAAGACACTCAGTAAGTATTTGTGGAATAAATTAATGAATATCTTGACTTTCTCCACATGGAATTTTAGTCTGATGAGAACCTTTCAGAAGTGGCAAAATGGCAGCCTATGGATTGAGTCTCGCCTACAGATGTGTTTTATTTGGTCTGAACATTGTTTTTAAAATACTTGGATCATATGTAAATATTTAAAAATCAATATGTCACACACATAATGATAAGCAGATCTAATAATACTGCACATATTCTTACATGGCAGTAATTTGCTGGAGCATCCAAAGCTCCAGTGTGCCACAGTCCCCACCACTCCCAAGTATCTAGCAACTGTAATTTTAGGCTAAGATCAGAGACCATCTAGAAATTCCTTCTCCTTAAAACCAACACTATCTTTCCTATGAGATAGTGATAGGGAGATCACCCAGGCATTAATTACAGTTCTCCTCACGTGAGTAAATTTCTAAATGTAAGTAAGGACATGGAGACATGCTCACAGTCCATATGCCAGAGCTTTTTCTCAAGCAAATCTCACCCATAACCACCTGTCTTTGGAGTGAAGATGTACATGTGATGTGACATATGAATACAGGTTCCCCTAAAACAGAACAAATGACTGTCCTGACAGAGCCAGATTGATGCTTCTCTTCAACTAACTATAAAGAAAGCACATGCCTAGAAAATTTACTCTGTACACATTTTAAGATTAGGAGACTGAGACTTAAATTCTTTAAAATTTAGATGGCTGCAATTACCCCCAAGGCACCATGGAAATATGCAGCTTTTACAGACAATGTAGAGGCTAGTTATAGACTATTTTTTTGCTAGTCAGTAAAGTAGATCCCCTTTTAAAATCTTGATTAACCTTAAAAACTAAAACAAGACATTGGTTTCTACACATGCTGTAATTGAGACTTTTCCCTCATTTTACTTCCCCTGTTTACCTCCTATTTCCCCGTTACTCCAAATTAGAGAACTCTTTGTCAGGTCCCAGGCCTGCCTCTTAGCACGCTGCCTGGATACATAATCCTCACTCCATGGATGTTTGTTGAATGATGAGGAATAAAGGGATGAAGATACATTTCTACTCATACACGTTCACCAAATACTCTTCTGCTCAGAACTGACAACAAAGCACTTGTGGGAGTTCTTTCCTCACCTATTGGATACCCGGGTCTGAGAGCTGGTTTTAGTTTCTAATAGTCACGGAGAGGTCCAAGGAGGTATTTTCTTACTCATTTAACTCCTCCACAGTGAATTCACGTTATAAGGCGCATCATGTCATAACACAGGAAACCATTCTAAATTTGGGTAGCTCTGGCTTGGCCAACCTCAGCATCACCGTTGGCCATTGGCACATAAAGAGCCTTCTGTCCTTAGCAGTCCACGACCATTTAGTTTAGTTATTGCATTAGCCATTTTTATAATGTTTTCCTAGATAACATGTGTTGTTTTTTAATAACAGCTTTTTTTTTGGAGATATAATTCACATACCATAAAATTTACCCATTTAAAATGTATACAATACATTGATTTTTAGTATAGTCATAGAGTTATACAACCATCACCACAATTAATTTTAGAACATTTTCATTACCTAAAAAAAGAAACCTATACCTACTAGTTCTCACTCCCCATTCCCCCTCAACCTCCCCTGCTCTAGGCAAGCACTAATCTACTTTCTGTCTCTATAGATTTGACCATTCTGGACATTTCATATAAATGGAATCAGACACTGTTGTTTTTTGTGACTAACTGCTTTCACTTAGCATGATGTTTTCAAGGTTTTGTCTATATTATAGCATATATCGATATATCATTTCTTTTATGGCCAAATAGTATTCTGTTATATGGATATACCACAATTTAGATATCCATTCATCTTTTGATAAACATTTGAGTTGTCTTCACTTTTTGGCTATTGTGAAAAATGCTACTATGAACTGTAAAAGTTTTTGTGTGGACATATGCTTTCATTTCTTCTGGGTATATGCCTAAGAGTGGAATTGCTGCATCATATGATAACTCCATGTTTAAGCTTTTGAGAAACTGCCAGACTGTTTTCCAAAGGGGCTGCACCATTTTCATTCCCATTAGCAGTGGATGAAGGTTACAATTTCTCTACATTCTTGTTAACATTTTTTACTATCCGTCTTTTATATTATGGCTATCCTAGTGGGTAGGAAGTAATATCTCATTCTGTGTTCGATTTGCATTTCCTTGTTGGCTAACTATGTTGAGCGTCTTTTCATGTGTGTATTGGCCATTTATATGTCTTCGTCGGAGAAATGTCTATTCAGATTATTTGCCCATTTTTAAATCAGGTTATTTGTCTTATATTTTGAGTTGTAAGAGATCTTTATATATTCTGGATACCAGACCCTTACCAGATACATAATTTGCAAAAATTTTCTCCATATCTTTGGTTTATTTTTCATTTTCTTGATGGTGTCCTTTGAAGCACAAATGTTTTTGATGAAGTCCAGTTTATCTAATTTTTTCTTTGAATGCTTTTTGTTTTTGTAGCATATCTAAGAAACCATTGCTTAATCCAGGGCCGCAGAGATTTATTCCTGTATTTTCTTCTAAAAGTTTTATAATGTTAGCTTTTACATTTAGGTCTTTGATCCATTCTGAGAAAATTTTTGTATGCCATGTGAGGTCACATGCCATTTTTGAAAACTAGTTAAAATGGGAAATAATTAGGAGTTTAAAAAATATGCAACTGTCTTTGGTTTTAATTGAAAATCATGTTGTTTCATTAAACATACCATTTAATGTAAAAAAATTAACTCCTAACGGGGCTGATATTCTCAGTATTACTTTAAAAATTCAATAAGCTAAGAATTGTTAGAAAAAGCCTTTGACATTTTTGTTTTTAAAAAATCAATTGCTCTCAGTGAAGATTTAGATAAACCATATTTTAACATGTTACGTAAGTAATATCTTTAAATACATTAAAAACATCTTTATTCCCCTCTTATAATGATATAGATGTCAGTTTTACATAGTGATTCTGCTCCCCAAGGGACATCTGGCAATGTTGGGAGAGATTTTTGTCACGACATGGAGGATGAGGATGACACTAGCATCCATTGGACAGCGATGCTGCTAAACAGTCTGCAGTGCATAGAAGAGCCCCTGCCACAGAGAATAATCCAGCCCCGAATATTAATTATCAAGGTTGAAAATGCTACTGTAACTAGATCGGTGGCCTCTATCAGATATATTTGAGAAGAGATATGACTTTGCAAACTCTTTTTCTCTCATTTATAACCTCACGGGTTTTTCCCATCACAGTACTGAGCCTTTCAGAGGCCAGAATGTACCCCAGCAACTAACTGCCATTAAAACCCTTTACGGTGATAAAAATCTATCAGGTTTTCCCTTGTGGGAATCATTGGGAAAATACTTGCTCTCAGTGTTTAATTCATTTTATATTTGTATGTTTTCATTTTTTGAATTTTGAGATATATTTGTGAGTGCTTGGCACTGTGCTAAGAACTCTTCCTGCATTATCTAACTTAATTTTTTCAACAATTCTGAGAGAGTAACTTTTACATTTTACAGCTGTAGAAACAGAGCCACAATGAACTTAAGTAACTGGCCCAGGATCATATAGCTGGAGTCATCACTATTCCAAATCAGGGTTTAAGCCTGATGGGAGCTAATTGTGAAGTGCACGTGTGTCACAAAGTATTTGGTAACTTATTATGGATAATCACGGAGGGACAGTTTGGTTGTTCTCTCACTCACCTGAGTCACAGTAAGTGCCCTGCCAGGGGAGAGAAGGAGTGGACACACACGGCTAGCCACAGGGAAAGCCCATCTCACCTTGGACATACCCACATATGTGTGGCTCACCTGTGACCATGACCTGTCCTACATATCATGGAGGACGGTGTCTGAGGATTGCTACTTAAGGAAAACTGTGATGTCTGTGGCACCACTTACATTCTTGATGCTCCCTCCCAAATCAGTCAGGGTTTGCTTTTTCACCCACTGGCCATCCTCTCATAACACACTCCAGCTCCCTGACTTGTGGCCTAAATCCACTTGCACGTACACCGGCACCACTCCCCGAGCCTGTTATACGTGCCATGCACTGAGCTGGGCCTTCTTACCTTCAGCTCTCCCAGAGTCGGGGTCACACTCCAGTCCCTTAGTCTCACGGCCTCTGCTTTTACTGGAACAGCACTGCGGTGTTAAACAGTGACAAAGCATCTTGTAAAAATAAATCATACTGCAGTTAAACAGTGGTGTTTCCCTCCCAGGCTTTGTCCCTCTGTGTGCACATTGCTCTCTTCGTATACTTGATATCATTTTCCCCTCGAGGGGCTTTCAGGAAAGGATTTGGAGTGTGTGTAAGTGACTGAAGATAAGCATTTTCATGGTACAAAGGTCGGAGATGGAATGGCTCTCCAGTTTAGCCAATTTGTGGGTGCGGCAGGAAGTGAGGTGAGATTCTGCTTGCATCTGCCATCCAGGTACCCTCCACTACCTCTTCAAATGAAGCGAGAAATCGAATGGGGAGAGAGCAATGATTAGAAATGAAGATTGCCCTCCTTCTCTAAATTTTTTCTGGATCTGTCTTGAAATGTTTCGGGCAATTCTTTCCCTGCTTGGGGCCTCAGTTTCCCCTTGAAGGAAGGGTGCATGCACTAGACAATCTCTAAGCATCCTTGCGACAATAAACTTTAAACCTCTAAGGTACTGGCAGCTGAGTTACAGGAAGCCCATGTGATTCATGTCCATTCTAAATAGGAATCTGCTTTAGTAGGAAGCCCACACTTAGAAGCCTGCCCATGTTTGAAGAAGAAAACACAATGATTGGTTGATGCTATCTTTCTTCAGAGACCCATCTCCAGGGGCGACATTCAAAATATTTAATAACCAGCATAGCATGAGCACAGACCGTCAGGAGGGTAGAAGACAGCCTGCAGAGTCTTCTGGGGCTGTAGCCTGACAGCATACCTCACCCACCTCACCCACCTCGCCCACCTTGCTGTTCTGCCAAGCTTTCCCTGCTTGTTTTTTGGGTCTGCCTCTTCCTGCCTGACCTGCATCCAGGCCCTAACTCAAACCCCTTGGCTTTCTTCTCTCCCCAGTCGCTTTATACACAGTGGCTATAAATATCACCCTGTATCCAAACACTAACTTAATCATATTTGTCACTCAACAGATGCTCTTGGAGCATCCCTCTGTGCTCAGCCCTGTGTTGGCTGCCGCCTCACCTGCTCGCCTTTAAAAAATGTTAGAGGCTGGGAAACTCGGGGAGATTAAGAGACCCAAATTCTACCCTGGCTCTGCCCCATATGCTGCGTGACCTTAGACAAATCCCTGCCCCTCCCAGGTGTCAGATTCCTTGCATGTAAATGAGTGACTTGAATTGGTTCAATGAGCTCTGAGGTCCCCATTGTTCAATGATAGTTTCTGGAGAAATGCATGTCTTCAGCAGCTGACCGCTCTCTCTCTCTCTCTCTCTCTCTTTCTCTCTTTCTCTCTTCTCTCTTTCTTTCTCTCTCTCTCTCTTGTCACCTGGCCCCATAACCTCCACTGTAGAATGCACTGCTGCCTGCAGGCCTGAGGCAGAAGGATCAGACCACCAAAGCGCCCACGGGCCCCTTTAAAAGAGAGGAGCTCTTGGATCACTTGGAAAAGCAAGCAAAGGAGTTTAAGGACCGAGAAGATCTGGTTCCCTACACAGGGGAAAAGCGAGGTACTAATAATGTTGCTCTTGTCAATTTGTTACTCTCCATGCATCTCTGAGTGCCAGCTGTACGCCAGGCTGTGTTAGGCCCGATGCGACTGGGCCTCCTTGCCCTCAGCCTTGTCTAAAAAACCCAAACCCAACTCCAAAAGCATCGATGTTGTAAATTTAGAGAAGTTTTGGGGTAAACCAGTTCAGCAAAACTTTCCCCTAAATCCCCTTAACTAGGGTATCCTGCTTTTTCTTCACACAAACCTAGACACTATTGAAAGTGAGAGAAGTAACTATTAATCATGATATCAAGACATGAGAGCTAAAAAAGGCCCTTCCTGTGCAAACCAGGAACAGGAGACACATAACCATCTATTGCTCTTTACTAAAAGTTCCTTTCTCTGGCCATTGCGTTATCCCTTCCTTCATCTGTTCCCGCCAAGGTTCTGCCCCAGCCTAAGTCAAGCCATTTTAAAAGTCTTTGGGGAACAGAAAGGCCCTCCTTGACCATCCAACTCTTCCAGAACTTCCTGTTGCACTCTAAACCATTCTACTGGCCTCTTCCATCATGCTTACCCTTGCTTGATGCACGGCCGCCCCACAGGCCTCCTTCTGGTCCTCAAGCATTCTGAGCTCGTTTCTACCTCAGGACCTTTGCACATACTCCCTCTGCCTAGAACGCTGGTCCTGCTGTCTGCCTCCATGCCGTCTCCCTCCCCTGTAAGTGGCATAATGGTTAGAAACAGAGCCCGGAGCAGGTTGTACTTTGGTAGCAATCCTAGCACTACCATTTACCAGCTGTGTGAGTCTGAGTAAATTTTTAAACATGCTGTGCCTCTATTCCCTCATCTATGAAATGGGGGTGATAAAAATAATATTATCGGCCTCATGAGGTTGTCACGAGGATTAAGTTAAGATGTACATACAGCACTTAGAACAGCACCTGGCCCATAGAGAATGCAATTGCAAGTATTAGCTATTATTATCCTTTCGGTCTCAACTGTACTGTCTCTGCTTTCAGAGAAGCCTTTTCTGTCTCTTCAGTGTAGTCCCTTCAGCTCCCTCCTTGGTTATTCTCCATCTCAGGAGCCTGTGTGTGTCCCTCATAACAATTCTCGTTTCATTATTATCTCTTTATTTATCATTTGTCTCTCTCACTGGCCTGTAAGCCCCATGAAGGCAGGGACTCAGGTTGTTTTTGCCCACAAAATACCCCCAGCACCCAGTGCAGAGCCTGGTATGGACTGGGGCTCAGTAGAGACTTGGCGAATGAATGAATGTTCAAATTAAATAAATGTGTATAAGTGTTGATGAGCCACGGGCCTGTGTCCGTGGCTTTTATCTCTGCATCTCTGCTGTATTAGCACGTTGCACTGCACAGAGGCGCTCCTTGCTAAATCATAAAGTGAAAGAACAGTGGGAATGGACCTCGTGAGGAGCCTCGCTGAGCCATCCCAAACCCTGGTGTTGGAGCTCAGACCAGATTTTACTGAAAACCTGGTAGGTCAGGGAAGCCCAGGGCAGCTGGGTTACGGAACTTTGGAAGCACCTGTGACCTGCAGTGTCCTGGAGGGAGCGGCAGGGCAAGGGGGTGGGAACCACTGAGGCCTTGACCATAACGGCTGGGTGTGCCCAGCCAAGAGTGTAGGCACAAGATGTTTTTAAGCAAGGTACTTGTGCCATGAGGAGTGGTTTCTGTACAGCAGGTAAAGATAACAGAATCTCTGGATTTCGAGGGGCTTTAAAACCCCCATTGTCCTCCCCGCACATTTGAAAAATGGAAAAACAGAGGTAGTGAGAGAGTCAGCAGCAGACCCGTTAAGTCATTGCCAGTGTCCACTTCCTCAGGCACCCACCCTTCTCCCAGGGGAGGAGCTGGAGACGGGGTGGGGGTGGGGAAGGGAAGGGAATCTGGGCATTACACAACCAGTCCTGCCGCTCCAGGGAATGCCAGCCTAGCCAGAGCCAGGAACAGCGCTCCGGACTCCCACAGCCTGACTGCCTTCATGAAAAACCAGGCCGACCCAAGGAGGTAGCTAGAATTCATTCTGTTGCCATATCATGACAAGCCTAAAAAGATCATCATCATCATCACCACCACCAGTGTCATCACCATCAAGTATTGATGATAACGATGATTGCTGGAGTCTATGTTGGTTGAGTAAGTGGGGGGTCTCAGCAGAGAGAGTGGAGGAAGGAGACATTCCAGCTTTTACAGGTGGACTCAGAGCCATTCAGTCCAGCCCCCAGTGAGCATGCACCCCACGCTGGGCCTAGAGCTAGCCTAGGCTGAGGGGAAGCAGCACTCTTGTCACCACGAGACCGACAGAATGTGGTAGGGGCCATACGCTAGTGCAAATTCCTGAGGAACTGGACTTCATTCACTCTCTTTCAAGTGGGGGAATCCGAATAAAGCTCCATGTAGGATATTTTCATTAAAATTAGATTTGGCTGCATATGCTAGGGAAAAAGGTAAAATAAAAAAGAGAGACTTAAGACAGAAGTTTAATTTTCTTTCACTTAGAAGAACTGCAGAGTTTAGCAGTTCAGGGCTGATAGGCATTTGCCTGCCATTAGGAATCAAGACCCTTTCCAGTTTTTTAATCTGCCATCCCTGTAATATGTCCTTGTCCTCATGGTCCATCCAGCTGCTGAAGCTCCAGTCATCACATCCACATTCCAATTAATGAGATGAAGGAAGGAAAGAAGTCCAAGTCCCTCTTGTAGTGTCTTAGAGTCATCATCCTCACTGGGGGTACTTGCTGCAGGGGCATAATAAACCATAGGCCATAAATATTTGTTTAATGCTCATCCTAGTCATTGCATCAGTCACTTTCACAGTTGATTTTCTTTTTAGCCGCTTTGTTTTCTTAGTAGATTTTGCCCTTTTCCAGATCCAACTCTGGTGGAGGTTATGATACATTCCCCGATGATTTTGTTATGTTCTACTTGTATAAATACTTTATCTTTACCGTAAACAATTTAAACAATAAAACAAAGTAATTTAAAGTAATTCCTTCCACTGAGAGATAGGCCCTGATTCCATTTCGGTGAAAATCCTTCTAGAGATGTCTCTCTGCACTCCCCACCCCCTAGGCCAAGTCACCATCATCTCTCACCTGGACTATTGCAGGAGCCTCCTGACCATCTCCCAGTTCCACCTTTGCCCACCTTTGGGCTATTCTCAATCAATAGCCAAAGTAAGCAGGTTTTTTGTTTTTTTGTGGGGGGTTTTTTTTTTTTTTTTGCTTTTTTAATTGAATTAAACTTCATATAACATAAAATTAACCATTTTAAAGTGAATAATTGAGTGGCATTCAGTATATCCACAATATTGTGCAACCACCGTCTCTAGATCCAAAACATTTTCGTCACTCCAAAATGAAACCTGATAAGCAGTTACTCCCATGCCCTCCTACCCGCCAGCCCCTGGCACCCACCAGTCTGTTTCTATAGATTTACCTATTCTGGATATTTCCTATCATATAACTGTGACTTTGTATATGGCTTCTTTCACCTAGCATATTGTTTTCCAGACTCATTCATTCCATTTTAAGATTGAATAACACTCTACAATTTGCTTATTCCTTCATCCACTGATGAACTTTTTGGTTATTTCTACTTTTTGGCTATTGTGATTATGCTGCTATGAACATTTATGTACAGGTATTTGTCTGAGTGCCTGTTTTTCAGTTGTTTTGGGTATATACCTAGAAGTGGAATTACTGGATCATATGGTAATACTATGTTTAATTTTTTGAAGAACTAAAGAACTTTTCCAAAGCAGCTTCACCATTTTACATTCCCACCAACAATATACAAGAGTTTCAGTTTCTCTACATCCATGCCAACACTTGTTATTTTCCATTTTGATTTCTGGTTTTTATAATTGCCGTGTTTATGGATATGAAGTACTATTTCACTGTGGTTTTAATTTACATTTCCCTAATAACCATATGTATATATTGGAGAAATGTCTATAAATCCTTCACTCATTTTATAATTGGGTTTCGTTGTTGTTGTCGAGTTGTAAAAGTTCTTTAAATATTTTAAATATAGACCCTATCAGATAAATGATTTGTGAATATTTTCTCCCATTCTGTATGTTGTCTTTTCACTTTCTTGATAATGTCCTTATATGAACAAAAGTTTTAAATTTCAATGAAATCCAATTGATCTATTTTTTCTTTTGTTGCTTATTCTTTTGTTGTCATATCTAAGAATACATTGCCAATCTAAGGTCACGAAGATTTAAGCCTATGTTTTCTTCTAAGAGTTTATAGTTTTAGCTATTATATTTAAGTCATTGATCCATTTTCAGTGCATTTTTGTTAATGGTGTAAGTTAGGGGTCCAGCCTTATCCTTTCGCATGTGGCTATCCAGTTCCTCCAGCACCACTTCTTGAAGAAACTGTTCTTTCACCATTGAATGGACTTGACACCCTTGTCAAAGATAAATTTACCATAGATGTATGGGTTTATTTCTGGACTCTCAATTCTACCCTAATATTTATATATCCATCCTATGTCAGTGCCACACCATTTAACTTTATAGTAAGTTTTGAAGTCAGGATGTCTGAGTCCTCCAACTTTGTTCTTTATCAAGATTGTTTGGGTTTGGGTGGTGGGTAGCTCCTTGTAATTTCATATGAATTTGAAGATTGGCTTTTGTACTGCAAAAAAAAAAAAGGCCATTGGAATTTCGATAAGGATGGCATTGTATCTGTAGATTGCTTTGGGCATTATTACCATTTTAATAATGTCTTCCAATGCTCGAACTCAGGATTTTTTAAAATTTATTTAGGCCTTCTTTAATTTATTTCAGCAATGCTTTATAGTGTTCCATGCACAGGTCTTTTACCTCCTCAGTTAAATTTATTCCTAAGTATTTTATTCTTCTAGATGCTATTGTAGATGAAATTATTTTCCTAAGTTCCCTTTCAAGTTATTCATTGCTGGTGTACATACAAATATACCACATATATTTATATATTGGTCTTGTACCCTGTAATGTTGCTGAAATGCTTATCACTTTTTTTATGGAATCTTTGGGTTTTCTATACACAAGATCATGTCATCTATAAACAGAGATCAGTTTACTTTTTCCTTTCCAGTCTGGATGCCATGTATTTTTTTTCTTGTCTATTTACTCTGACTAGAACTTTCAGTACAATGTTGAATGACAGCAGTGAAAGCTGATTGTTGCTGATTCCAGGGGTTCCTTTTCTCCTCATTTCTTCTTAGCTCGTAGGCCATCATCTCAGGCTTTCCTTGACCACCTTACCCAAAAGATCAGTGCCTGACTCACCCACACTCCAGCCTGGAACTTCCTAGTCTTTCGTTCTGCTTTATCTTTCTTCACAATGCTTAATACCATCTGATATCTTTACATGCCTGTCTCCTTCCACTGAATGGTAAATTGTTCAGTGCTATTTCCCAGGTCCCTAGAAAGGTGCCTGGCTTGTAGGAAGCACTCAGTAAATATCTATTGCAATATATACATATATGTGTAACTTTTCATACATGGAGTTAAGTTGTTCATGCTGTTTTGTAAACTTGCTTTTGCACAACGTTTTGTCCTGGGCATTTTTCTTCTTAGTAAGCAGAGATCTCCATCATCCTTTGTAGTAACTGCTGAAACTCATGGTGTGGATGCCCAGAATTCTTTAGCAATCCTTGTTGGTGGACACCGCGGTGACCATCCTTTGCATGCCTCTTTGCTCCCTTGTTCGGTTATGAGTCTGACGCTTTGAAAATATCCTGTCCGATGAAGCAAGGAAACATTCTTTGCTCCTTATTCTTCTTTTAATAATCTGAGTGTTTCATTTCTTTTGTTTAGAAATGTTTTTAAATTTTTCTCTTCTATCGGAACCCTTGGTTAGGGTATACAAGGTCCTAGCATTCTGTTATATTTTTCTTTTGTATATTTTTCCTGCTTATAGGTTGTTTAAGTTAATGACCAATGTTTTCAGCAGCAAGTGGTCCAGTTTGCTAAGTTATAAAGGTAACTCTATTCTTTTCAAATGTGAAAGGTGCTTTATTAGAGATCTTCAATTCCTGTTCTTTGGGGAATTTTGGCACTGGGTCCCTGGAGAGAGAAACCCCAAAGGACTCTCAGCTTTGAGGGATGACAGGGCTCTGGAATAGTCATCCAGGGCTGTCACCAGAGGTGCCCCCAAGTGCCGCCACACTCCCTGTAACAGGCTCTCTCATGTGTTCGCAGGAAAGGTCTGGGTCCCCAAGCAGAAACCAATTGATCCCGTGCTAGAAAGTGTGACGCTAGAGCCAGAGCTGGAGGAGGCCTTGGCAAATGCCTCAGATGCTGAACTCTGTGACATCGCAGGTAAGAGGCGTTCCAGAACTCCTCCACATCCTCTAGAAGGAGTCGACCTGCATCTGCAGGGAGCCTTGGATGGTTTATTTCAACGTGAACACCCTTTCTGTTTCTCACAAGGACTAGAGGATGCCAAGAATATTAAAATAGAAGTCCATTATCAAAACTAAAATGAGGAAAATAAAGATAAAACCACCCAAGCCCATCACACCAAGAGCCATCTGTCATTACCATGAGAGTTCGTCCTAGAGGGATGCGGGAGCATCCCAGGGGACCAGCATGGGCCTTGTACCAGCCACTGCATGAAATCCTGCCCATGCCACTGGAAAGAGAGAATAGGGGGTGTAGACAGAGGGTTATGGGCATCTCAGGTTTGGGAGGTTCATAAGGGCTGGAGCAAAGTCATCTGATGTTACAACTTTGCACAGCTCAGAGAACTCCCTTATCTCATATTTGTACAATACTCTCCATCTTCAAATGTGTTCCCATACGATCTTCACAAACAGTACCTAAAACTCTAGAAAAGTGGCCTAATCTTCAGAGCCCTTCGCCACTGGCCCTTGTCCCTTATTACCGTCTAGTCCCTGCCCCACACACCTTCATGCTGTGCCCCCGAGGGTCAGACTTTGGCTACAGCAAACACCCTGCGAGCACCACATTGTTCTGTGCACCCTGGCCAGTGGGGTGGGTGGTCTTTTCCTTTGCAGACTTGGGGGCTACTAACCATAGCCCAGATGATGACATGTGGATCGATGGGGCAGGGAGAGACTCAAGGCAAGTGTGAGGGGAGAGGAAAGATGGGGTGGACTGTGACTGTGTGGCTATGACAGGGAGGTCAGAGGAGGAGTCCAGGAAGGTTCTATATTTCCAGCTCCGAACACTAAGCAGATGTTGGTACCATAATGAAGGCAGGTGTCCTAGTTTGCCAGGGCTGCCAAAACAAAAGACCACAGGCTGGGTGGCTTAAACAACAGAAATAGATTTTCTCACAGTTCCAGAGGTTAGCTGCCCAAGATCAAGGTGTCAGCAGATTTGGTTTCTTCTGAGCCCTTTCTCCTTGCCTCGCAGATGACTGAGTCTAATTGTGTCCCTCTGTGCATATGTCCCCTGGTGTCTCTTTGTGTGTCCTTTAAAGATCTTATCTCCAAATACAGTGAAAAATTCTAAAGTCCTGGCGATTAGGACTTCAGCAAGTGAATTTTGGAGGCACACAATTCAACCATAACCGTGGAGGAGGAGCAGGTTCAGGGGAAGTGCTGAGTTCAGTTTGGGACCTTTGGAATGCGAAGTGCCAGTGGGCCACCCAGGACAGTTGTACATGATGTCGAGTTCTGCAAGGGATCCATGCTGTAGCCCTTGTGGCATCATTAGCATGGAGATATGGGGCATCATTATTAGCAGAGGGCACAGTAGGAGCAGGGGCCTGGGGCTCTGCCGGCAAGTGTCCTGGCCAGGGTAGAAGCCTTTGAGGAATGAGGAGTGGAAATGGGCACAATAGGGACCAGTTAGCCACAAACGGGCTGAGAACCAAAGGCCAAATCAAAATGGGCAGAACCTGATACAAGAGCTAGGGAGACAGAATGAGGGTTCAGGGCTGGCCTGAGACTCGGAGGTATGTGAGGCCAGAGGCCAGGTGATTCCACCAGTGCTAGGGGACTTGGCCAGCTGTAACTGTCTCTTGCCTCATCATATCCTCAGGCTTCTCATGGGTGTTGTGCGTGGGTCCTGCTGGCATTCTTTGCTGGGGGTGGGTAGTACAAAAGGGGATGGCTGTCATCTGTAGTAAGACCATGAAGGGAGAGGCAATAAGAAGACTGAAGTATGCAGGAGGGGCGACCCTGGGTGGTGATCAAAGCCAGGTCGCAGGAACGAAAGGAGTGAATGAGGAGAGCCAGTGTGTTGACTCTGAGTCCAAACAACCCTTTCCCAGGAGATAGAAAATTTGGGAAAGGAGAAAGGGCAGTGGCTTGAAGAGTATCAGAGCTAAGAAAGAAAAGTTTTCATTTTACTATGAAATACAAAAGCAGTGAGTATCTCCCTCAGATGAAAACAAAACACTTAACTTGGGGAACTTAGCTGGTTTGCTTTGCAGTTCAAGATTTGTTTCGTCAAAAGCCACACAAGTCATATTAGATCCCACATTGTGTGAATGTATTTTGACCAAACCATTTCCCTTAAATGGGGGTGGGGGGGTGTCTCCTTGCTTTCCAGTTAACCTGTGCAGCAGAGTGGTGGGTGAGTGACACCACCGTGCAGCATCTCTACACTGACTCACCCTGGAGCTGTTTTTATCCTGGTCTTTCTCCTCCAATCACCCTCTGCAATATCACTCCCCTCATTAGTCAGCTCAGAGGGATTATCAAATGACTCCACTGTCAGAACCGCCAGTTCCTGTGCCAAAATAGAACTGCAATATTGGGTTAAGTTTCTGTGTTGATTTCTTGAAATTATTTATCTTTATTTTTGTTGGCATGGCCCATGATTATTATCTGTTCATGATATCATATCCTTCAGATGTCCGGAAAAGAGTGGGAGAGCTGTAAGTTGACACCAAAGTTAACTGGCTAACTTTGGGCACCTGTCATTGTAAATCAGCCATTTGAGAGATGGCAGTGTCTCTGGGGAAGGAGACTGAACATTTGTTGACCGCTAACTATGTCCCACGTGCTGTGGGAGTTTCTTCCAGTACCTTGCTTTTTACTGACTGACCACAACAATCCTATGCAGTAAGTTTTATTGTCCCCATTTTATTGGTGGAGAAAGTAGGTATGGTGAGGTTAAATGCCTTGCCCATGGGGTTCGAACCCAGGCAGCTTCATTCTTGGGCCCACTCACATCATCACCATTTAATGCAACTCGGATAAAGCCCTCCGAGGTGGCAGGGCACGGTAGACACAGACAGTGGGTCAGAGGGGGTGCCAAGTCTCATGGAGTTGGCTGGGCGAGGATGGGACCCCAGTGAGAAAGGCTCTGGATGCCACTCTAGGGCACTGACACCTGGGACTAGGGGAGTGTTTGGAGAGGCAGACGAAAGCAGGGGTGTGGGCGGAGAGGTGACGGTGTACAGAGGATGAGGGGATGCGGGAGGCAGGTACCAGGTAAGGCCAAGGTGGAGCTGTGGGACTGCCTGTGAGATGTGGCTCCACCAAGAGGCCAGCTGTCGCTAGTGCTAGATCAGAGGCCAAAAGTTCAAAGGTGCCGCAAGAGACGAGGCAGTGGGGGCGGGGCATCTTGTGTGTGTGCCGCGTGTGGCAAGCCCACCAGCGGCAGGGGAGGAAGAGTGGGGGTGTGATTTGGCCTTTCTCAAGGAGGGAGTGGATGGAGCCATGAGTGTGAATGACTCATTTAGAGAAGGAAAAGTAAGGAGAGGAGGGTATCGTCTGGAGCTTTTGTGACGCAACTCCCAGGCCAAGCACTTCCGTTAACTTAGCCGTCGCTGGTTCACTAATTCACATGCTCAACGGCCATTTATCCTGGCCCCTCCTTCTGTGTGCCAGGGTCAGGACGAGCCCTGGGGAGAGAATCCTAAGAAAGCAGCCCAGTTCCTGCTGTCACAGAGCCAGCGTAAACAAACACCAAGGCCAATATGAAGTGACAAGTGAGAGTGTCCTAAAGGAAAAGGGACAAGGCATGGGATGGGGGCTTGGTTAGGTGGTGGGCTGGGAGCTAAGGCCAGAGACTGAAGCTGACCCTAAAGGAGGAAAGCTAGGGGTGAAGTAGGGGGAGCGTGAAGGAGGACGCAGACCCCTCTGAGTTGCTTCCTTGGCATATGTACATGTGGTGGGCTTCACATTTGCTGATGATAGGAACATGGAGGACACCCAGCAGATGTGTCATACTGACTCAGGTGCGACATGGGTGAGGCAAGGCCCGTGGACTCTCTTGTTCATTTATTTTCATGTTTGTGTATCATGCATTCATTCATTCACTCGTAGAGTTGGTGTATATTATTGAACTCCAATGCTAGGATGAATCAGATCCAACCCTTACCCTTGGCGGGGCCGGGATGCGGTGATGAGGACAGAGCATGTAAATTTTAACATGAAAAGTGTCACCGCAAGGTGATGAGCCTCTGTACAGAATGTACAGGCCTCTGACAGTACTAGGTTCTTGGCATGTGGCTTTGGGTTGTAGCTTGGAGGCCATAGAGAGTCATCTGCAAGCACTTGGCATTATCAGTGCCTCCCCTTACCGGTTAGGGATGTGATCTGTCTTGCCTTTAGGGACCCTTCAGGTGGGACAAGACCCCAGAAGGAATTGGAGGTGGGGAGATTCACCTTCAGGAGGGCTAATCCCCAGGTCCCGACCCCCCCTTAAAGGAAGTTGGCATCCCTTAGCTCTTGTGACTATCAGAGGCAGTGTTAGTCAGACCACCCTGGTTTCTGGTGCACTTTCATGCCCTTAGGCTCCTGTTTCACGAGAGGCTTATCCAGGAGCGGTTCAACTGCACCCAAGTCCTGGGCCAGAGCCAGCTTCTCCCACCTGTTCCCGGGATGCCTGCTCTCTGCCCCGAGCCAGCCCAAGCAGTTGGCAGCTGGAGAAGCTCGGATGTGTGCCGCTATCTCTCTGCATCCTTAGTGGAATTATGAACTGAGTGAACCCTGCCAAGGCAGAGAGAGGAAAGAGAACTTGATGTTCTTTTTCAGAGTTCAAAAATAATCCTTTTGAGTTTTGAGGAAGATCTAGACTTTTTTTATTTTATTTTTTTAAAAATCACATTCCCCAGTGCTAAATTCAGCCTATATCTACAAAGAATGAAGCAGCAAGCAATGCTGTTGTGTTGTTTTCCTTCATCACTCATGCCTGGTGACATGGAGTGTACAAAACCAAGCAGGGGAAAAGTCATGATTTGCTGCCTAGGGCTGGCTGAAGGCAATACTGGCTTCAGAACCACCCGGCATTCTGCTCAGCAATGGGGATTTGACCAGGCCCCTCCCTCCCACCCTAATTTCTTCAGAGCAGCAGAATGATTTTATTTCTTCTTATTGACATATATTACATATATTGACATATATTACCTCTTGGAATATATATAATTTGTTTTTATATATAATTTGTTTTAAAGTAGAGGGGGAAATTTTAGAACTTTAGACCTGGCTGGTGATCTAGCGTCTGGGGGAGAGGGTGGGAATACTAACTTAGAAGCCAGGAGAGTCCTTGCCAAATGCTCTTTGACAAACCATTTCCCTCTCGAGCCTGCTGGAAAAGTCGGGGGTGGACAGCACCTGCCCTGAAGGCTTGTTGTAAAAATCAAACAGGATAAAAAGATGAGATGTCATGTGGCTGTTAAGTCCTATGTGAAGGTAAGAGTTTAGCATTTAAACACACTCCATTTTACAGGTGAGAAAATTGAGGTCCAGAAGTGATCTGGATAGGGTTACCCAACAAATTAGTATCAAGACCAGACTGGAGACCAGGTCTCCTTCCTCTGTCCCCTGGCACTTCCTGTAACCTTCCTGCCTCAGTCTCCCTTTCTGAACTGTTCTGGGAAGCCATCATCCGAGCACAAAATGCATTTTCCATTTTCTCCCTCTCTATATACTCAGCAAGACCAGCCAGCTCTCTAACGTCACATCTTTCCTGTGACTCCCAATATTTCCAAACTGTTTCTCCAAACTGGAAGTCTCAGCAGCAGCCCAGAACCACCACAAGCCACTCCCCAGATGGAAGCTGCAAGAGGCAGCTCCAGAAGGTGACACATGGTGATCTGATTCACCTGCCACTGACTCAGGCCCCAGCTCCCACTGCCCACGTGGCCACAGCCCAAATTAAAGCTCAAAGAGCTCGAAAAAATGCAGATGCCTCTCTCCCTACCAGTTCCCCTTAGTGACGAGTAGGCGGGTCTAATTTTAGCAGAGAAGACTCTTAGAATATGAGAAACAGAAGGGACTTTGAGATCATCTCATCTTGTGGTTCTCAGCTCCCACTGAGCATCAAAATCATCCAAGGAGATTCAAAGATGTATCTCCAGAGATTAGGATTAGTTGGTCCAGGGTGAAGCTTTGATATTGTCTTAAAGTTCCCAGGTGAATCATATGTCGAGCCATGATCTTGTCATGCCCCTTCATTGGACAGAGGAAGCTGAAGCCTAGAGAGGGGAGGGGACTTGCCCAAGGTCACGCAGTATCAGAGGCATAGTCAGGATCTTAGTGGTAGGTCCTTGGGTTTCTTGACTCCTGTAAGGGCTCTCGTGTTTTCTCTCTAACTAGAACTCATGTCTAACAAATGGTAAGAGGAATAAAAAAGTCATTAGCAAGTATTGACCAAATGCTTACTATATTCTGGAAGAAGTGAAGGAGAGGTGATTTTCTTTCCTTGTCTTCTAGGGGAAGCACACAGTCCTCTAGGGGAAGCACACATGTACTGAGACATCTCTAACACCATGTAGACTGTGTGCTGTGATAGGGACACCAGGTGCTGTGGGAAAACCAGCAAGGAAGAGGGAGGAATCCAGGAAGACTCCCTGGAGGAGGAAGTGTTATTCTGTCTCCAAGGACTGGGAGGTAGAGTTGTTAGGTCAAATTCAGGATGCTCAGTTGGATTTGAATTTCAGATAAACAATGAATAGGTTTTAACGTAAGTAGGTCCCAAATACTGAACAAGACCTACGTATACTAAAACATCTTTCATTGTTTATCTGAAATTCCAATATAAATGGATGTCTTGTATTTTTATGTGCTAAATCTAGCAACACTGCTAGGGGCGGTTTCAGCAGTAGACATTGCAAATGAAGAGAGAATCACTAGCAGAGGGGGCGGCATTGGCAGAAGCAGGAGAATCTACTGAGCAGTGACCAGAAGGGGTGTCACTAGAGCAGAAAGGGTATAGGGGAGGGACAAACTATGCAGGGCCAGCCCAGGGAGGGCCAGTGAAGTCAGGCTCTGGGGTCACAAGCTGCACAGTCGCTGAAGTCCTTCCCTGCCCTCTGAAGTCAGTTTTCCAGACAGCCGGAGTAACAGTCACAGAACTCGAGTCAACAGCTCGTACCTCGCTCAGGCTTTCACTGGCTTCCCAGGCTATACCTGGAAAAAGACATCCGAACTCCTTATGCCTCAACCTAGAAGACCCTGTAAGATCCAACTTGGCCTATTTGAATAAAACCTACTTCTACGGGTTGTTTTGAGGGTTCAGAGGGATGGTGTCAGGTAGTGTTCTCCATCTTGACTGCTCTTTGAAACCACCTGGGGAACTTTAACAAAGGCAGGTGCTTGACCCCCTTTTTTGGGATTGTGGTTTAATTGGTCTGGGGTAGGCCTGGGCCTCAAGAGTTTCTAAAGATTTCCAAGTGATTCCAATGCACACCCAAACCAGAATCACCGACATAAGGCAGAGTCTCTGGCCCGGAGGGAGCGCTCAGTGGGTGGGGGTGCTGTGCCGTCTGCCATGTGTCCATCTACATCTCTGTCTCTACCTCCTGATCTTTCACTGCCTGAGCCTAACGCTTTCCCACCCACAGTTCCTTCCGCCCAGAACACTCTACCTCCCTTTTCTCAACTTGGCCAACACTTACTCATCCCTCCCATCAAGTCCCTCTGTTTCGTTCTCCCTGAACTTTTCCTTTGCAACACTCGCCACACTCTGTGCTTATGTTTTTAATTGTGTGAGTACCTGTTAGTGGCTCTGTCCCCTAGCAGACTGTAAGCTACATGGACAGGACCCTGTCTTTCTTGTTCTCCGCTCATACCCTAGCCCTCAAAACTGGACACATGATGCCGGCACTCAAAAAATGTTGAACAAATGAATGAATTAAAGAACGGCCGAGCACAGGGGTGATGCGATCAGATTTGCATTTCCAGAAAGACTTTCTGGCTGCTCTGTGCTGAATGCTGTGGGGATGGGGCCGGGACACCAATGACTACACAGCTGTGCCAGTACAGCCCGGAAATGATAGGGCCTTAACCAGGATGGAGGTGATGGAGTGGGAGGTGGGACCAACGAGACACACTGTTTGGGATGGTGTGGACTGGTGAGGGGTTGCCATTCGAGTGAAGTTCTACCCTGAGGGACAGGCAGGGTGACAGGATGGAAGCCGATCCAAAGCAAGAGGCTGTTGCTGAGAAAGAAGAGTTCTGTTTTGGCCAAGTTGGGTCGGATGTGCCCGTGGGACATCAGGGGACATCTAGGAATCTGAGGCTGTCTAGGCCTAAAGGAGTCTAGGCCGGGGATAGAGATTTGAGTTTCACATAAATAGAGGCAAATGAGATTTAAAAGTTTTCATACAAGTGTTCCTTGCCATTTCTGTGAGCAAAAATTTGGGGGATGTGGAATGTTCATGCCTCGGAGGCTCTTCTGTCTGGAAGTGAAAAGTCACAGTTCCTTCCCATGTGCTCGCAGCTATCCTGGGCATGCACACGCTCATGAGCAACCAGCAGTACTACCAGGCCTTGGGCAGCAGCTCCATCGTGAACAAGGAGGGACTCAACAGTGAGTACAGGGCCCTGACCGCCCGGCTTCGGCACCCCGCCCCTGCCCCCAGCGAGGACACCTTGGAAGTGAATCTGTCCTCATGCTTCTTGCTTCCTCTGCCCACTCAGGCTCTCTGCCTCATGGCAGAAGTTTGACGTTTTATATAGCCAAATCTACCCACCTTTGACTTTTGTTCTCCTGGGATTTGTGTCTTATTTTCAAAGTTCTTCTCCATCCCAATATCATGAAAATACCTTCCTGTATTTTCTTCTAAAAGTTTTAGAGGTTGACTTCTTATAGGCAACTTCTTAATCCACCTGGAGTTCATGTTTGTGTGTGGTGTGAGGCGAGAGAAAACTTAATTTTTTTAAAAATGGATATCTCATTGTCCTAACACCATTCTTTGTAAAGTGTGTCCTTTCACCACTGGTTTGGGACTTCACCTTGATCATAAATTTCTACGCATCTACATGTGTCTGTCTCTGGGTACTTCTGTTCCAATGTGCATCCTTGTCCTTTCCTGTCCCAATATCGCATTGTCTTCATTGCTCCTGCTCACTGTTCCAAGCTGGCGTTTTGGCCCCAGAAAGAAATAGGGATACCCAAAGAATAATTAGCCCCCTTCCAGAAGGTCGACATATTTCTTTCCCATCTGGGCTTCATTTAATCCTCACAAGAGCCCGCTGAGGCAGAGTGACTGTTCACACTCTACAGATGAGGACACCTATGTTCAGAGAGTTTAGGGAATTCACCCAGTTCTTGCAGGACGTCAAAGGCAGAGTCCAAGCAGGGCCTAGCCCTCCTGGAGATGTCCCCGAGTGCTGCCACCACCTCTTTCAGAGTGTCCTCGTGTTAAGGGAAAGTGATCCCCGTGTTTCTGTGAGCCACCTCTCTTTTGTGGGTCACTCTAGGTGTGATCAAACCCACACAATACAAGCCTGTACCCGATGAAGAACCAAATTCAACAGACGTAGAGGAAACGCTAGAGCGGATAAAGAACAACGACCCCAAACTTGAAGAGGTTAACCTCAACAACATCCGGGTAAGTCCCTGTGGGGTGGGGGAAAGCCACGTCCATGTCACCCTGGTGCAGACGGCCCAGGCATGACTGTGCAGAGAGAACAGGGGCCTCTTGGGGCTCTGAGTGCTTCTGGATCGGGAATAGGAAGGGGGAGAGTGTAAGCAAGCTCATCCCATGGTCCTGGTTTTTTCTGGAGCACTGGCATCAGGCCCTGGTGTTCACCTTGGGCCCACCCAGCTTCAACTCGGGAAACCTGCCGCTGTGTTACTCAAAACACAGAGCTTTGCTGAGATAAAAGCATGAGTCACACACACAGGGCTGCACAAGATCTCAAGACTGGAAAAGCCCAGTGTCCCCCAGGCTTGTGGGGTAACCCAAGCCCTGAGAGGGACTACTCCAGAACCACTGCTGCTGCTGCTGTATGATGCGCACAGTCAGCCTCTTTTTGCAGCCCTGGGAGGGAGATGTCAGCCCAAATGATGGAAGACATATTCCAAGCTGTCAGCCATATCTCTCCGGATGTTTCCCATCAAGGGCAGAGGAGGGACAGATGGACAGGCAGCCCTACCGTGGACAGGCTGCAGGAGGAATTCAGAAGCAGATCCAGCTGCCTGTCCACCTGCTCAGCCCAGAGGCCAGCGGGATTCGTTCTGGGAGGGTGTGGGGGTAAGACAAGAAGCGGGCCCCTCACTCCCCAGATCCTCTTTCCTTTCTTCTCCTCTTTCTTTTAAGTGGCTGCCAGCCCTGTGGCACAATCAGATTGGAAACCTGTGCCTGCAGTGTTCTCCTCCACCTGGCCTTCCATGCTGTTCTCCCACGGGGAGCTAAAGTGACGCTCTGAAATGAGAGATTGTTAAAATATAGCCAGGGTCTCTCTTGAGTGCCTCCATTGTTTGTTGTGTGCCCAGTGGGAGACACTGGCACAATTCAGAACTATGTTCCCTGGCAATGAATACTGGCTCGGAGAGTGTGGGAATGTGGAAACAGGCCACAGCAATGCGTCTTTGCTATGGGGTCTCAGCAAGGGCACAGCCCTCTCCAGGCCTCAGCTTCCCCTCTGTACATGAAGCAGTTGGACTAGATCAGTGGTTTTCACCTGAGGAAATTAAAAAATATGTGCCAGTACCCAGACGTACCTTCTCTTGAGATTCTGATTTTATTGGTCTGGGGCGGGCCTGAGCATCAGAATTTTGTAAAAGTTTCCCAGAAGCCTCTGATGTACGGCAGGGCAG
This sequence comes from Pteropus medius, assembly GCF_902729225.1. Classification (NCBI taxonomy): domain Eukaryota; kingdom Metazoa; phylum Chordata; class Mammalia; order Chiroptera; family Pteropodidae; genus Pteropus; species Pteropus medius. Next base: position 3,617,097 of record NW_024341894.1, on the reverse strand, counting down.
AGATCCTTGGGACAGATGTCTCTTAGAGATCATCTGGTACAAACCACCTTCCCCCCTACCCAACTTCCATCAGAAACAGGCTCAGAGAGGGGAAGAGACTCGCCCAGAGTCACAGAGCAATGTCAGAAACATTGCCACTTGCTGGGGTGGAGGCCAAGCCCCTGTCTGCCCCGCCACCCCCAGGCCTGAGTGCTTGGCACCACACCCCTCTGCACCCACTGCCTTGCTTGTTTCTTCCCCTCCGGTCTCTATGCACACAAAGAAAGAGTTGTGGATCCTATCTGAAATTTTCAGAGAAGATTTTCTTAGTCTGTTTACCGAAAAGTTTCCCCCAGATCCCAGCCATTTTGGGCAGAGCCTGGGAACAAGCAAAGCTGAAAACCTTTGGCCATTTAGCTCTTTCAGTCAGACACTTGCTAGGAATCAGGCAGTATATGTGAGAGAGTTACCCGCCGTCTGTCTGCCCAACCTCTCTCTGGGGTGGGGGCTGCTGGTCACTGCCTGCCTTTCTCTCTGCAGAATATTCCCATACCAACCCTCAAAGCATACGCAGAAGCCCTGAAAGACAATTCGTATGTGAAGAAGTTCAGCATTGTGGGGACACGGAGCAATGACCCTGTGGCATATGTATGTACCTTTCCGTTCTGCTGCACTGAAGGTGAGGGGCATAGAAACACAAGGGGTTGATGTGTATAGCCTCAGGACTGGCCATATTCCACTGAATATGGTGTGGTGTAGTGAAAGGCACTGGGCTAGAGCCAGGAGAGGAAATGGACAGAATGGCCATTATCCAGACACCATCTGTACATTATTCTAGTTAATTTCCATGACCACCCCTGATCCCAGAAGTGCAGGTTCCCCTACTTTGCAGATGAAGAACCTGGGGTACAGAAGGCTCAGGCAACTTGCTTTGTCCAAAGTGGCAGGGCAAGCGAGAGATGGAGAGGAAATTTAAAAGCAAGTCACGTGGACCATAAAGCTGGATCTCTCTCCATTCAGCATGTCACATTTGTAGTAGCAATCAATTCTTTTCTGATTTTTAAAATAAGTAGGACAATTTCCTCCAGGATTTTTGAAATGATAAAAATAGCTCATAATCCCTTATTGCCGCCAGTGGGAAACCTCTGGATAGATGACCGTTGACCTCAGAAGATCGCCAGTGGATCCTGAGCCTGCCCATGGAGACACAGCTGGCCACGCCATATGCCCTGTACACTGCTGTTTCATGGGTCAGAAACCAAACACGTCTATGCTGGCACTCAGCTCAGCTCCATGAATATTATAGGACATTGACTCTGTGCCAGGCTGACACCTGATGTCAGCTGGTTCACACCTTCATATCCATTGTCAAATTCTGAGATGCTCTGGGCTGGTTAGTGCATAAGCCTACCAGAGCTCTCTAAATGTCCCCCGTGGCCTGTCCCTAGCTCTCGTCCTAACACGCCCCCATTTCTCTTCTCCGATCCAGTAAACACAGAGTTGACACCTGGCATGACAGTGCCTCTAGGACCTGCTCAGCCACCAGGTGTCCACTTGGATCAGCATGGTGCACTTTCCTACTATTTGTTAAATATTTTGATTATCAGCCCCAGGCAGGCCTTCCCTGGGGAGCAAGAGGAATGCTGTGGAGAGAACACAGACTGGGCCCCTCTCTTTGGGAGGGTCCAACCTCCTCCGGGTCACAGAGAGAGCTGATATGCCATCCTAGGGGCACACAGCAGGGGTAGCGAGGGAGAAGTGATGATTTTAAGCAGGGAGACTTCCTGGGTGCTGAGTCTTGTGTAGGGTTTCAGCAAGCGGGAACAGTGGAAAGGGTGGTCCGGGCTCAGATCATCCTTTCAGACAACCAGGGCCCACCGATTGTGCATGTCGGCCTCTTAGACGCTGCTGTCTCCTTTCCTCCATGACACATTGTCTGCTAATTATCTCACTTCCCTCAGAGGCTCTGATTGTCATCTACACCCCTGGCCGAATTCCTCCCAAAGGTGCTGGGGGCCACCTGAGCTCCTCTCCTCCCATTTGCCTAGTCCCTCGCCCAGTGGGTGGTTTCCCAGGCTTCCTTCTCTGCTCTCTGCTGCTCAGATAAAGAGAATGATGACTCCATGGAATTTCAACAGCGAAATAGAAGAGACAAGTGGGGAGTGTTTAGGAAAGTTGGGACTCCACTAGTCACTCAGTGAACAGTGACTGAAAACCTACTATGTGCCGAGCACTGTGGGCAGCATTTTCAGCCCACCAAGAGTAGATCATCTAATGGTAGAGACAACACCAGTATAAAAATAATCTAAACAGAGGAAAGCAAGTGCCATGAGGGAGGTTCTAGATAAATTCTATGATGTTCAGGAGGACAGGCCACAGCTAGCTGGGGATGTCGGCAAAGGCTCTTGGAGAAAGGGACATTGAGAATGGCCTTAAAGGACGGGGAGGCTTCGGACAAGTGAAGCAGAAAGGAAAGGGCATCCCAGGTGGCAGGGACAAGAGGAACAAAGGCAAAGCGGTGAGAGAGCAGTGGGCATGCTGGAGGAACTGGGAGTAGACTCACCATAAGGGAGCAGCGAGAGTTGAGGCTAAAGAGAAAAGTAGATCTAGGTAATAGAGGCTTTGGATGTAGGCTAAGGAGCAAGGAATTCTCCGGTAGGGGCTTGGGAGCCACGGCAGGTTGGAGGGGAGGAGAGACTCAGTTTTGGTTGGTGAAAGAAGTTGTGGAGATCGTCTTGTCTGGTTCCTGGCTCAAAAAGCATAAATTTGCAAGGGGCTCTTGCTCCCCGCAAGGCTCCATCAATATTTTAGATTCTACCCAAGAGGGGCTCCAGCCTTGCTCAGGGTGACTCATGGGTACCTTCACTTTTCTCCTGTGACTCAAGGCCCTTGCTGAGATGCTCAAGGAGAACAAGGTGCTAAAGACACTGAATGTGGAATCCAACTTCATTTCCGGAGCCGGGATCCTGCGCCTGGTGGAAGCTCTTCCATACAACACTTCTCTAGTGGAACTAAAGATCGATAACCAGGTAAGATGGCCAAGGGTACCCTAATGTCCTTCACTACATGATGTTCACCATTCTGCACTTTCCTGCATGCTGCTGGACGTAGCAGATGCTGTTGATCATAAAAGCTCCGGAGCCCAGCTTCAGGGGACCTTGCTCACCTTCCTTCTTCATCATTCCTCCCAAGTGCTTTTCCAGCTTTGGCTTGTGTACCCCTACTCCTTACCCTTCTATTATCCAGTAGAAATGAGCTCCCTACAAGGCCTGTTTGTTGGGTTTAATTCTCTTCTGTGCTGCACAGGACACATCTGTTGCACAGATCTTAATAAACCATTGGAGTCTTCTTCACCAGGCTAAATACCCCATTTTCTTCAGTCACCCCCTATTCAATGGGTTTTTGAGTCTTCTTACCATTGAGGTTGTTCTCTGGGCAAATTCTAGTTTGTCTTTATCTTTATGGGGTTATCATTTCTCTATAACTTCTGTGGTGCAGTCATTTATTTCCATGTGTTAAGTGTCTACTATAGGCCAGGCTCTGTGCTATGCTCCTGACACCCATCATCTCTGATCTTCCCGGCCACCCTGCAGGATGTGGGTATCATCTCTCTCAGTTTGTAGGAGAGAAAACAGCTCAGAGAGGCAAAGACAGGCAACTTTCTCAGGGCCACCAAGTTCGCACTTTCGGAGGCAACATTTGAATCCAGGTCACTGTGACTCCAAACCCACCCTCTTTCTGTTACATCACATTGCTTCTAATGTTAAAATGCTTTCTTCATTAGGGAACTTTTTTTTTTTTCTGCTGAATTGTCATGTAAAGATGTGCATAGGAAAAACTCTGGGTGGAAATATAACAAAATTGTAAATAGTAGTTATCCTTGAATGAGATTATTTATACCTTTCTCTTTATTGTAAATGATAACAAACATACAGGAAAACACATAGAACTTAACTGCACAGCTTAATCACACCAGGCATGTAACCCCTGGCCAAGAGCTAAAGCATTACAATCCTCCAGAAGACTTTAACAGTCCCTTCCTAGTTACACCCCTTCAGAATTTCACAGTTTGCTTCCTACTTTTTTTACCTTCGTGTCTTTGCTCTTGCTTTCCTCTCCCACTGGAATGTCCTCCCCTGCTCCTACTCCCTTCTCTGCCTGGAGAAATCTTCCTTTTCCTTCTGGATGCAGCCGAAGCCTCTTATTCTCCCAGTGGTGTTCTAGAGCCAGCTTGAACCAAGAGTTAATTGTGTGCATCTCTTCTGAACGCCCCTTTCAGTGATGGCCCAGCAGCACCTTGAAATTGCCCCTAGTGGATATATCTACACTACAGAAATCGCAAATACTACAAATCCAACCTTTTTCTTTTTTTTTTTGAGAGCCACCATGCCACTGTCTTCTCCCATCCCCTAAAGAGAGTTAGGTGCTGTGTCTGAGTCATCTCCATATCTCAGTGTCCAGCTCAGAACTTGGCGCCAGAGTGGTGCTTGGTAAGCAGGGCTTCCCTGGATGGTTGTGCATGTTGTTCACTGCACAATGATGTGGCAGGGGATGAAATCCAGCCCGCGTTTTGCTCTCCCAGCCTTGGTGCGGGGCTTTGTTTACACAGAGAAGGTCCTTTTTTTTCTAATTCACATAAAGAGACCACATGAGCCTGCAGCAGCCCTGTCGTGTGAATTTGCTGCATTGGACCCCTTGTATGTGTCACATGCCAGTGGCCTTGCTGCTGCGTAGCCCATTCCTGGTTCCTCCCCACCCCCACCTTTTATGCCCCTCCCTCGGCCATTGCTGACCCTGCTTTACTGAAGTCAGGAGGAGCACAGCAGATGGAACAATGGCATGCGGCAGGCTCGGCAGCAACCCTGCGTCAGACCCTGGGATTGGCTAGTCACATGACTCAGCCTGGCAGGGCAGGGAGTTGTGGTCCACCCAGAGACAGCTGAAACCCAGCTCCTGGGGGCAGAATGTTGGCTAAAGATGGTCCACAGCACTGGCCTCAGGTCACTGTGGTGGCAGGTGGCAGGGAACAAGCTGCTCACCTTTCTTCCCACTACTGTCCCCTTAGAACTCAGAGACTGAGCCAGTGCTGACCGTCACTTTCACTCTGGCTGAACACCCTGGTGTCAGAGGGATCACTTCCCTGAGCCTCAGCCCCACATTTGTAAATGGGGCTAATCATCTCTACTTCTTGAGAGATGACAGATGTAAAGTATGCAGTCGTTAACTTTTTAATTACTCCAAAGGCGATCTAGGGTGTTCACATGTTATTGTAGGAGTCAATTAATTGAGCTGATACCATGAATCCATTACATCATTTAATGCTCACACAGACTGTGAGTATCACAACCCGTATTGTAGATGAGGAAATTGAGGCCCAGGCAGGATACGTAACTTGCCCAAGGTCACACAGTGAGTAAATGGCAGGAGCAAGATTCGAACCCAGGTCTGTGTAACTCCAAAGTCCATGAGCTGTGCCTGTCTGGGCTCCTGAACCCTATTGTAGTTTCATGTAGACTTTTCTCAGCTGTCCCTTTCCCTTTGTACAAGACCAAAGCACTCTCACCACCTGCCTCCCGTGATCCTGGGAGCCTCTGCTCTGGTCCGTTGTCAGAGTTCAGTGAATGCCGGTTGCACCTCAGGGTTGAGCTGGGTGCCATGTGTGAATGAGGCTCCAGCTCTGCCCTCCAGGGAATCTATGCCGCATGAGAAGACACGCAAGAGCAGAAATGACCATCAAATGATATGCTCCAGCAAGGCACAGACAGTGTGCCTGCAAGTCCACTGGAGGGAGCAGTCTCAGGCAGGAGTAGGCATCAGGGAGGACTTCTTGAAGGAGGTGGAGTTTGAGATAAACCTGTAGAGTAGACAGTATCTCAGAGGATGAAGCAGAGGTCATGTACAGGGAACCATATGAACAAAGAGGAGAGAAGAAAGCCATGGAGCCCATTCAAACATGACTAATAGTACCCCCAGAGGAAGGCCAGAATGGGATTTGGGAGTCCAAGGGGCTCCGAATGGGTAGGTTGAGGGAAGGTGGACCGTGGCCTGTTCTGTGCACCAGTCAGAGTTGTGTTCTGGGAACATGGTTCCCAACTGGTTGGGAGAGGATTCGGAGCAGGGAGAGGCTATCAGGGCGGGGGAGACCGGCGAAGGTATCATGACCTCCCAGAGGAGGCTACCTGTGGGGAAGTACTCCCGTATGCCTGGACACTGGATGGGACCTGGCTGGGGAGGAGGAGGGCAGGGCTGAGGCTGGTCTTGGGGAGGGGGCTCTACCACCCAGGCTCAGGGGAAGGCCACCCCCGCCTCTCACAGTGCATCCCAGGAGGCCTGAGCATGGCCACTGCCTCTCCTCGGGTGTCCCAGCCCCTAGGCTTTTGCAGAGTGTGACAAAAAGGTGGTGAGTGGCATTTGATTTATTCTTCATTCTTGGTTAGTTGCCAAGGTCTTCAGAGACTGCAGCTTTCTCCTCAGCCCTTGTGCCTGTAACCTGTGTCAGTGAATCTCTGTTCTCCTTTTTCCTTATACGGCCAAAGAAAGGGTGACACGGAGCCTCCCAGGCTGGCTCAGGACACAAATTTAGGAACCAGAGTCTGAGGCTGTTTGTTTACTTAGCCAGTCTATTTATCTCAGCACTGTTCTATTGCCGCCTGAAGTTGCCCTGAGCTGGCAGTGTGGGTGCGGGTTGGGGTGGGGGACAGAGGAGCCAGACCTGGAGCTGAGGGCACTGAGAAAATGGCTAGTCTAGCCCTCCTTTCACAGGTGGGGAAACTGAGGGTCAGAAAGGGGATGGGATGTACCAGAAGTCATAGATCAAATGTCAGAGCCAGGTTGGAGCTGAGATGTCCTGCCTTTCAGACAGGCTGCATTTATGGTTGGACAAAGGAGACCTCCTCGGCCCCCAGGGAGCAGGCTCTACAGATGGGGTGCCTGTAGGCCCCGTGGATCCTGCGGTCACATCCAAATGGTGGTTCTTTGCCCCTCTTGATTCACCCTTCCCACTCCCAACAGAGCTCCCTTCAGCAGGCCCTTCCCAGGATGCTCATGGCACAGGGCACACTCCCTGTCCCTCGAAACAGACCAGGCCTGAAAACATGAGCTCCCCCTCCCCAAATAAAGAAACGTGCAATGTCTGGTGGTATTGGCTGATTCCAAATGTTTCGTTCCAATGTTTGACCATGAGGATGTGCTTAATATGTTAAAAAAGAAGCTAAAGGAAGTGGATTCTGTTCTCTTGTTTTTCCAGATTGGATTATTTTCCTAGTGGAATTAAGTTTAGAAAGAAAACAAAAATTGCACTGGAATAGGATCCTGAAGGTTTTCACACATGGCGACAATCCCCTTAATTTTAGATTATGCACTTATGGCAGCCAGCTAATGCTATTTTAAATGAGGCCGAATATACTTTTGGTTTTGTAAGAGGAAAGGAAAACACGCTTGAAAACCAAGACAGCAGTACTTTTGACCAGTCGTGTTCACTGTTTTATTCCTTATACATTTACATCCTAAGCAGCAGCTCGGTCTGCGCATCATTTTTGCATCTGTAGTCTCATTGCGTATTGAAGTAATTCAGACTGGAATTATTCAGCCTCCATGCGAAGATAGATATGTGTCACTCACTGTCCTTTCCTCTAAATGCTAATTATGTTCTTTTACTGATTTTACTTCTCAGGGAAAAATAACGTAAAGTCAGTAGAAATGAGAGAAAAAAATAAGATGTAGAGCAGGGTTCCTCAAGCCCTGGGCCACAGACTGGTACCGGTCCATGGCCTGTTAGGAACTGAGCCGCACAGCAGATGAGCGGGAGAAGCTCGAGCGAAGTTTCATCTGTATCCGTAGCCATTCCCCAGTGTTAGCATCACCACTTCAGCTCCACCTCAGATCATCACGCATTAGATTCTCATAGGCCAAAAAGGTTAGGGACTGCTGATGTAGAGAAAACCTTCTTCCTACACAGATCATGACAACAACTATCATGACCACAACTATCTCACACCATGTCAAGTTTCCATTGGAGGCTGCACTCTGTTCTAAAAAACCAGGAGCTTTCCAGACAGGAGGCAGACTGACTTGTATTCAAATCTCTGACACTCGAAGTCAAACAAGGGATCAAGACCCAGCTAAGCTCTGTCATGTTCTTGCTATGTAACTGGGAAAAATCACTTAATGTGTCCATACCTCAGTTTCCTCATCTATAAAATGGGAAAAATACTGATACTCAACCTGATAGGGTTGTTAGAAGATTTAATGTGTTGATCTCTTAATCAACATCTGGCATATAGTCTTCTCTCAATAAAAGAGAGGTGATATTTCTGTTGTTATTTATAGAACCAGTGGGTGGTAGACAGGTAGGGTGGGAAAGGTTGACCTCTGGGAGACAGATTCTGGCTCGCGGAAAGAACAACTTACTAACCTTTCTTTCCTTCTTTATTCCCTTCCTTCCTTTCCTACTTACGTTTACTTTTTTACTGAAGTGTTAACTTACATATAGTAAAGCAAAGATGTCTTAAGTGAGAGCTCAGTGGATTTACACATATATATATATACCTATGTAATTCCCACTGAGATCAAGATATAGAATGTTTCCAGCACCCAGAAGGTTGCCTTATGCCCCCTCCCATCGATGCCTCCAAATGCAATCATATCCTGCTTTCTGTCACCGTAGATGCGTTTTACCTGTTCTGAAACATCATACAAATGGAATCACATGCATGTGCTCTTTCGTGTCTAGTTTTTTGCTCAATATTATTTGTGAGTATATCAGTTATCTATAGCTGTGTAACAAATTATCCTCCCCCCACCTCCAATTTAGCAGCTTAAAATAGAAATCAACGTGTTTTAACTCACAGTTTCTAAGGGTCAGGAATCCAGGAGAAGTTTGGCTGGGTGGCTCTGGCAGTCAAGGTGAAGTCTGAAGGCCTGACCTGGGCTGGAGGACCTGCTTCCAAGATGGCTCCCTCCATGGCTGTTGGCAGGAGGCCTCAACTCCATACTTCTCCACAAGGCTGTTTGAGTGTCCTCACTGTATGGCAGCTAACTTCTCTCCCAGACTGAGTGACCCAAGGCAGAGAAAGAAGAAAGCTGGAGTTGCCTTTTATGAGCCCACCCAGGAAGCTACACAGTCACTTCTACCGCAGTCTGTCTTAGAAGGAAGTCACGTAGCACAACCACACTCAAGAGCAGAATTAGGTTGCATGTACTTTTGGATGGGAGACATATCAAAGAATTTGCAGACATATTTTAAAATCACCAGAGTGAGAATTACCTATATCATTTTCTGTTGCTATAGTTTCTCCAGAAAGACCTTTCTAACCAGCAGAGCTACCCAACAAAGATGGAGCAGGGTACCTCAGAGGGTGATGCACTCTCATCACTGGGACATGTAAGCAGAACAGAACAATTTGGCAGCTGGGGTTTGGAGGAAATTTTAATATTAGCCAGGATTTGGGCTCTGAAGTTGGACTAGAAAACTCCCAGAGCTCCATTCTGGGGCAGTATCAAGTATTCCCAGTTGTCCATGTCTTCCGGATCACCAGGGAAAGTCCATGGTTGGTCCCATCAGATGTACAAAGTGAGCTTCTGATGCCCATGGTGCCTTGGGTCAGAATGGGGGTCTCAGAGCCACCAGCTCTAGGTCACAGCTCAATTCCACCTGAGTCGTTGGTTGGTTGTTTTGTTAAATAGTAAATCTGATCATCTTCTCATCAGATTGATAAGAACTTGGCCATGGTAAAGGTGTGAAGAGCTGTCATACACCACTGGAAGGCTTATCAACATTTGTATCCTTTCGAAAGGACATTCACAATTTTAATTCAAAATATGCCCGTCTTTCAACTGAGCCATTGCATATCTCCATGTCCACCCTAAAGAATACGTCTTCCCTCCCCTGCAAAGCCCACTGCTGAATTGTTTGTAACAAGGAAAAATGAAAGCAAAGTAAATATTCATCTATACAAGGGCATTCCATAAAGCAGTTCAGAGGAAAGAGTTAGTTCCCTATGTACTGACTTGGAAAGATCTCCAGAAAATATTAAATGGAAAAGGCAAGTTGCAGAGGAATAAACATATTATCAATCCATTTAAAGAAAAAAATTTTAAAAATTTAGCATCTGTATACTTCTGTTATATACTTCACACATAGAAAAAAATTCATAGGAACATTCTCCATTGGCCATGGTGCTTACTTCTGTAGAAAGGGGTGGGATTGAGGATAAATGGTGTGAAGGGAGACTATCATTTTACTCAATCTGCTTAGTTTCATTTGAATTTTTCATCATGAGATTATATTTATTTACAAGTAATTTATTTAATTCTTAAGAAAATCTGAAGGGAGGCAGGAGTTCTTCTCTACCCCGCTTCCTGGTTCTGCTGCCAGAGATCGACGTTCCTGGCATGACTGGCCCCTTGTCCTCCCCAAGGGGCTTCTAATTGCCTTTCATCCACTGTCAAGGTCGCCTCCTGATTTTTTTTATGCCATCCAAACAAGCTATTTATAGACTCGCAGAATACAGGCCTCAGAGGCCTTAAAGGTCGTGGAGCCTAAGCTTTCCCCATTTGTGATGACATCTGGGACAGCCTTACAACACAAGGCCTGCCCTTTATTTGCACACCTCCAGGGATGGGACGTCTGCTACCTTACCAGGCAGTTCTTTTCGTGTGTAGGCACTGCTGATGGTAAGATCACAGTCTGACTGCCATGCTGAGCCAAACTCCATCTGCCTGTGGCTCCTCTCATCAGCCCTACTTCTGCCTTCTGAGCTCTCTCAGAGGTCCCCGAGTAAGGTGGGAACTAGCACAGACTCTAGAGCAAATAGCCTGTGTTCAAATCCTGGTTCTGCACCTGACAAGTTCTGTTATTTGGAGGAAATTTCTTAATACCTCTATTCTTCAAGTTCCTCGCCTGTAGGATGAAAAGTACGATAACAGTACATATTCCATAGGTTTGTAGTGAGGAGAAAGCGAGTTAGCGCAATTAAGGTGCTTATGACATTGCCTGGAACACGATCACTGAATAATAAATATTTGAAGAATAAGTAAGAGACCGGAGTATTAGTCCCAACCCTGTCCCCACAGCCTCTTTCCTCACCTGTGAGGTGATTGAGGCCTTCTAATCTCAGAGTCCCTAGAGAAAGGGAGGGCCCGAGAATGAAGCAAGTTAGAAGCTTCCTGAAATGTATGCATATTTTCTGTTTTACTCTTTAATGGAAAAATAATGGTTTTTGTCCAAGATTAACACTCTAGGAAGACTGGCCATGATTATCTAATAGAATCCTGTATCCTCTCACATACACTGACACATCAGCGTGTGTCTCAGGGGTTTGGATGCTAGTTTGAGAGTGTGGGCCTAGAGGATCCTCTGAAGTTCTTTCAGCCCCAGGTCAAGGTCAAGCCTTGGCTCTGTCATTAAGTGGAGGGAGCACAGTCCATTTATACATGGGCTCTGTTTACTCACCTCTGAGACGGAGGTGCCAGTTCCTGCCTGCCTTGCCTGGGATGTAGGGAGGTGGAGAGAGGCATTTTGCATCAGTGTGCTCTGTACTCTGGACTAAGCAACATAAAGTGTCAGCTTTGCAGAAACAGCCCTGGCAGCCCCTCCACTCAGGAGAGACCTGTGCTTTCTGAGAGTACCTCATCTTTAGTTCTAGAAGAGCTCTCCCAGCAAGTGACCTCAAGGAGAGGCCAGGCTTCCTGGTAATCAGGGTGGGTAGGGGACCTGCCAGTTCCTTCTTGGGGCCTCAGAAAGTCTCTACCATGTGCCAGGCCAAGTCGGCCAGAGTGCAGGGCCGTACTGAGTCCTCTGAGGACAGGCCTGAGCTCTTCCCAGCACTTTCAGGAGCCATGCCAGATGGGCTGGTGGAATTTCACCAATGTCCCTCTGTCTGCCCTAGTCAGCGTTCCCAGGCCCATCTGATCCCAGACAAGCTCTGAAGTCAGAATAATGTGGGAGAAGTCCTCCATCGAGGTCTCAACTGTGGTTCCATGCTTGTCCCTTTGGATGTAGGCTGATGTATCTTCTCAACCCTCCTGTGCACTGAACCTATTCCTGTTTCCTTCATTCAATTCAGTTCCTTGACCTTGGGTACTATGTGCTATCCAAGCGTTCACAGTCTGGGGTAGCACCATCCAAAAGAACATTTGTGATGATGGAAATGTTCTGTATCTGCACTGTCTGACGTGGGAGCCAGGAGACACTGAGCACTTGAGATGTGGCGAGTATGACTGAGGAACTGAATTTTAAACTTTATTTAACTTTAATTATTTAAAGTTAAAACAGTCCAATTTTGAAAAATGGCCAGAAGATCTGAATAAACATTTTTCTAAAGAAGACATACAGATGGCCAACAGGTACATGAAAAGATGCTCAACATCACTGATCATCAGGGAGATGCACATCAAAACCACAGTGAGATATCACCTTATACTGTCATCAAAAAGACAGGAAATAACAAGTGTTGGCAAAGATGTGAAGAAAAGGGAGCACTTGTGCACCGTTGGTGGAACTGTAAATTGGTGCAGCCACTATGGGAAACAGTATGGAGGTACCTCAGAAAGTTAAATATAAAACTACCATATGACCCAGCAATCTCACTTCTAGGTATCTATCTGAAGAAAATGAAAACATTAATTTGAAAAGATATGTGCACCCCCATGTTCATTGCAGCATTATTTACAATAGCCAAGGCATGAAAGTGACCTAAGTATCCACTGATGGATGAATGGATAAAAAAGATGTGATATATACAATGGAATATTATTCAGCTATAAAAACGAATGAAATCTTACCATTTGCAACAACATAGATTGCCCTCAAGGGCATTATGCTAAGCAAAATAAGTCAGACAGAGACAAATACCATGTGATCTCATTTGTATGTGGAATCTGAAAACGAATCAATAACAACAACAACAAAAAAACCAAGCTCATAGATAACAGAACAGATTGGTAGTTGCCAGAGGTGGCAGGGGGCGGGGGTGGGGGTAGTGGAAGAAATGGATGAAGAAAATCAAAAAGTATATACTTCTGGTTATAAAATAAGTGTCATGGAGATAGAATGTACAGCATGGCAACTATAGTTAATAATACTATATAGCATATTTGAAAGCTGCTGAGTAAATCTTAAAAGTCCTAATCACAAGAAAAAAAAATTTGCAATTAAGTATGGTGATGGATGTTAACTAGATTTATTGTGATCATTTTACGATGTATACAAATATTAAATCATTGTGTGGTACACTTGAAACTATGTCATGTTATGTCAATTATATCTCAATTAAAAAAATTGTAAAGGCCACATGTGGCTAGTGGCCACTGTACTGAACAACACAGGTCTAGTTGGAGAGACAGATATAGAGGCAGGTGACTCAAATAAGGCAGATGGACCGGGCTGGGGAGAGAGGGTCATACAATGTGCCATTTGAGTGTGGAGTGGGGAAAGAATGTTTCCAGGGATAAGGATCAGGAAAGGCCTTATTGGGAAAGGGGCATTTGTGATGGGTATTTAAGCACTAGAGAGACATCAGCCGGTGGGTATAGGAGGGTAAGGGCATTCCATTGCAGAGGCAGCGGGGCACCTGAGCTTTCAGAAGTAGACCTCTGCAGGCACCAGGTACCATGTACCTGATCTCCTGGGGTAAACAAGCTGGGTAAGGACTGGGAGGAAGGAAGGCAAGGACTAAACTGTGTGGGGCTTCGTGTGCCAGGCTGAGGAGGAGATGGGGCTTATCCTGTTGCGCTGTTGAGGGAGTGAACTGAGATGCTACGAGTTGGGTACAAGGCATTGGGAACATAGTACGTTTTCAATAAATGGCAGCAGCTATTGAAAACAGTGGGGAGCCACTGGAGGGAGTCGTGTGTTTCTGTTTGCTGCTGCTTTAGATCAATTTGGGAATATTGACATCTTAGCAATATTAAGACTTCTGATCCATGAGTATGGAATTTTTACATTTAAGTCTTCTTTAATGTATTATGCTGTTTGTAGTTTTCAGTGTGCTAGCCTTTACTTCTTTTATTAAATTTATTCCTAATTATTTTTAGGTTATTGCAAATAGGATTGTTTTCTTAATTTTTGAATTATTTACCAGTGTACAGAAATACTTCAACTTTTATATATTGATCTTATATCCTGCAATCTTACTGAACTTGTTTATTAGCTTTAATAGTTTTGTATGAATTCCTTAGGATTTTCTATTTACAATATCGTGTCACCTGCAAATACAAATAGTTTTGCTTCTGCCTTTCCAATATGAATGCCTTTTACTTCTTTTTTTTGCTTAATTGTCCTGGCTAGGACAATGTTGGTGAGAGTGGACATCCTTGTCTTGTTCCTACTCTGAGGGGGGAAGTCTTAAACCATCAAGTAAAATGTTACTTTCTATGTTTTTTCAAACCTCTTTAAGATTATGTTTATTCTTTATTATCTTATTATACATGGTAACAGAAACTCTAACAATACGGTAAGATAGGAAGAAGAAAACAAAACTCCCTAAATCCCACCACCACCAATAAACTTCCAGGCCTATCAGTGCACATTTATGTGTATGAAAAATATCGGGAACTTTACATACATATGACCTGTTCTGTAACTCAGCTTTTTTTCTCTACTCAGTAGTGTTTCGCGGCCATCTTTCCAGGCCTATGACCAAAGATTTGTGTCATCATTTTACAGCTGCCCATGTTGTTATCAAGCCCAACTGCCGTTTATTTGAGCAGCTCCCTATTGATGAATGTTTAAGTCGATTCCCGTTTCTCCCCACTGTTAGAAAAAAGACTGGTAAACATCCTCATCACATCCTTCCCCACACTGTGCATTGCCAGGTTTTCCTTTTTTCTTTAATCTGTCAGATGACCGCTGTGGATTTGGGGGTAGGGAAATAACAGGCTTTAGGAAGCTATCGCTGACATTCCCAACTTCCTCTGTGACCATGGACAAATCCTTTTCCCTCTCTAGGCCTCCGTTTCTTCATTTGCAAATTGAAGATTAGTCTGAATGACTGATTAGCAAACCTGGCTGCATATTGGAATCACCTGGGAAGTTTTAGAAACCACAGACACCTGAGCCTCACTCCGAGAGATTCTGATTTAATTAGCGTGGGGAATAGCCTGGGCAGCGGGATTTTTAAATCTCCTTGGGAATAGATGATTCGAAGATTCTCCCTGCTCAAATATTCTAGGAAGGCTTCTGTGGGCCAGTGGACAGATCTGTTCTTGCTGTCCAGTGGCCTGGGGTTTGAATCCTAGCTCATTACCTCCTGGCTGCATAACCTTTCACTTTCTCTAAACTTCCATTTCCAGATCTTAGAGGCAGGGTTAAAATCCCCACCCACCACTCAGGGTTTCTTCCAGGTAGAAAAGGTTTAGATTCTATGGAAATAGGATGAGTGGTGACAGGTTTTTTTTTTTCTTGACCAAAGAGCCAGCCCCTGGGCAACAAAGTGGAAATGGAGATCGTGAGCATGTTGGAAAAAAACACAACGCTTCTGAAGTTCGGCTACCACTTTACCCAGCAGGGGCCTCGGCTACGGGCGTCCAATGCCATGATGAGTAACAACGACCTTGGTGAGTGAAAATATGCTCCCTACCCACTTGCTTGTCATCTTTCCACCTATCCTGGGGGATATGGCAGGGAATTCCACTGATACCTTCTCCAGGGAGTCCTCTTGGCAAGTGTGACTCCCGACTTTCATATTGGTCACATTTGTTTGCTGTTGGTGCCTTGGCTCCCCGCTAAGCTGTTAGCACCCTGTCTTTGGGCGCCAAGGCTGGGCCCTCTCCTCTCCCCTCCCCATAGCAAACCTCAGCTCAGCTCAGCGCTAGGCTCAGAAGGCACCCTCTGTGCGTTAGCTGAGTGAAACGAGGGAGGGCACAAGGCTCACCATTAGTCTCTTTTGAACGCCCTTCTCTGAACTCAGAGTCCTGTCCTGGTCACAGTCTGGCTCTGGCCCCAGATCCCAAAGGCCCCAACCAGCACTACCACCCAAAACCCAAGCCTAGGAGACTTCTCACTGTTTTTAAGGTAAAAGTTGAAAATGTCGACTTCATAGTAAATATTAATTTAATCTCAGTTAAAGACAGTTTGTGACATTTTCTTTCACTTTCTTTTTAGAAAAAACAATCTTATGTGCATACGCCAAATACATATCTAAGTCAGTTGAATGAAAAGTGAGATCAATCATCAACTTTCTTCCAGATGCCAATTGTCCTCAAGCTCTAGGGGTAGTTATTTATTATGTTTGTTCCTGGCTGCTAAAATAACTTGATATAAAGTCCAAAAAGGAGTGTGTCTGATAAGGTTACAGGAAAATAAGAAAAAAAAAAATACAAAACAAGAAAAGGATTGTAGGTCTAATATGTTAACATAATCGATAATTATATTTAGCCATGAGTTTCCCAGGGTAAGGCAGGAGAAAGACAAACCAAGTTAGATTGTTCTTATTACAGAAGAGGAGGAGGCATAATGAGTTTAGAAAGAAAAGAAAGCAAGCTAGCTACTTTCTGGGACTGAATTATGAAATAACTGTGTTTCAAAAGGACAATGTCTTCAGTGAGTTTTTCATCAAATTCAAACCTGCTCTACACGTGGCTTTTTGTTGTTGTTTGTTTGTTTCTAACACTCAGTAAAATACAAAGAGCCTAATACTAAAGCACATCTCAAACTTAAGTCACTTCCCAATGATGAATCTGAAGCTGGGCTGATGCATGGAAGGCCTGGAAGAATGGAGATGAGTGTGTAGATGTGTATGCACAAAGCAGCTACTCATGGAACCTCTGCGTAGGTAACCACAGAGCCACACACACACACTTTAGATTGGTTAGTCAATTCAAACATAAGTCACAGTCCTATAGGGCACAGCTTCCTGCTCTTCAGGATATCACAGCCCAAAAGCTATTCATTCATTACCCACTCCAGATGTCATTTTTTTCTAGAGCTGTAGGTCTAGAAAAGTTCATAAAACAAACAAATGCACCCCGTGTCTTGGTTTATCTGAAGTGCCTTTATTTGAAATAAAATAAGGACAAACACAAATAGCTAAGAATCATAATTATTATGTAACAGAAATGACAGCTACCCTGAATTGCTAAGGCCATCAATCTAAACTCTGTCAGCCCAGCTATGGTCTGGCTTCAGAACAAGCATGTAAAAGCCTTGAGTTCTATTCTGATATGCAATTGACTCACTTTTTTTTTTTTCTCTCCCAGCTTAAATTAAGCTTCCTATGTGCCCCTCGATGCCTATCTTGGGGCTAATCCAGCTTTGGTCTTCCAGTGGCAAAATGGTCTGGGGGTCTTTTTTCTGAGGACAAAAGATTCCAGATGACCAACGATCAGGGCTGCTGTAGGGGAGTCACCAAAATCAGCTGGGGGTTGAATGAAATGGCCCTCGAGGACTCCCCGTCCTGACAGTCTGTGATTCCAAAATCCAGGCCCAACTTCAATGACCAGGGACTTCCTGAGGTTATGGCAGGACCGGGACCCGAGAGTGCCAGAGCTGGAAGTGACTCAGGCCTGTCCTTCCAGCTCCCCTATAGAGAAAGTGAAGCCTGGGAGAGACCGCCCTTCCAGGCAGCGACTCACTCAAGTCACTCCAGTTGTTGGTTACAGCAAGCCCTTTCGGGGCACCTTGTGTGTTCCCAGGATTGTGATTGTGACACAAAGGGTAGCAGAAAGGCTAGTTCCCTGAAACAAGAAACTTTACACCTTTTAGAGGAGAAAAGACTCAAAGATGTGCCTAAAAATTCAAGAATGCCTAAAAGCTATATCCAAACAAAATGGGGACAGGATTTGTGAGGACAGAGGCTGGTTAGGCAAAGCATCCTGGTTGGGGTGGGCCTTTAGCCAGCCTCGAAAGGAAGAGACAGGCTGTGGAGAGGGTCAGGAGGCATTCTCGGTGGGAGTATAAGCACAGGCAAAGGCAAGGCAATAAGACCCTGTATGCAGGACAGGAGAGATAGAAAGATCTAGAAGGACTGAGGAGCTATTATGGGGAGTTAGACCCAGAACGAAGGCCTATAATGCCAAGCTGAAAAGTCTGGTGATGAAAGCAGGTGAGAAGTGGGACCATCACAGTTTCCTGGACAGGCGTGACAGGTGATAAAAGTGCGCCTCTGGGTTACCCCAGGAAACTGTGCAGCTGTTCCCTTGGGGTTTCGCCCATAAGGAATTATGGGAGAATCATTTCAGTGATTACACGTAACATTCAGAGTGCTCGTTGATGATGTAGGATTTCTAGCTTTAAAAGCAAATTCTTACCCATCTGCTAATTTTTGTAAAAGACACGCTTCTGATTCTGGTAGTGCATCACCTTCCTCCTGCAAAAGAGAAATCTTTTCTTTCCAACACAGTATATTCATCCCACTCTTGCTGCTCCGAAGAAACGGACAGGCTGAATGTTTTGTTTTGTTTTGTTTTGGTCATAAAAGCCTCCTGCAGGCCCTGTCCAACCACCGTGGTTGTTAGCAGTGTCTGAGCACAAAGGGGAAGGGAACTGGCCTCTCAGTTTTCCTTCTCACTCCTACCTGCCTCTGTGCTGGCTTCTGGCCCATGGCGGGGTCTCTGTGGTGCTTGGGTTTTGTCAGCCTGTGAGCAGGTGGGCTCCTCCTTGGTGGATATTCAGTCCCCATGCCATGGATCCGCCAGTGCTTCTGCAGACAGGCAGCCTGCCTGGGACCTATCCTGACTGGGGAACCTTTGATCCTTCCCAAACTGTGCACTGAGCTCTTACTAGAGTGTTTTGGGGGAGAAAGCAGGGCGCCTGGGCGTGGTGGGATCTGGGAGGGGCCGTGGAGCCCCATCTACGTTTTTCCGTGGTGATCTCAGATGACTCCTATCTCCACACTATTTATAGCTGAGCCTGGCTCTCAGGTCCTGTAAATCTGCCACTGAAGTTCTCTCCACTTAATGAAATCTGAATTGCAGACTCCAAGTTAAGACAGTTGTGTGTGTGTGTGGTGGGAAGGGGGAAGGTGGAGTGGAAAAAAGAGTAACATGTTTAAAAGCAGAAAAGATCTCTTCCTGGGAAAGTCACTCTCTTACTACAGTCTCAAGGAAGCCTTTCTAACAAGCACCCCATGCATGGCGCACTCCAAATGGATTTCATCATCTTCCCCAAAACCATCTCGGGAAAGAGCTCTACTCTCCTCACAGCCATTTGAGCCAGACATTTGGCCCTCTCTCTATACCCTACCCCCACCACAGCCAGTCGGTCACCTCCTCGCCATTCCCGTTGCTCTGCCTCATGCCAAGCTCTCATCACATTCTCCTGCCGTCCTGCAACTTCCTCGGGTCCTCCGGCTCCTCCAGGGCTGGCATCCCGCACAGTGCTCATCCCAAAGCTTGTCCTATCACTCTGCTTAGAACCCTTTATGGGCTCCCACATCTCCTTAGGCTAAACTCGCTGACATGGCTCACAAGTCCCTTAACAACTGTGGCTGACACGTGGTGCTCCCTGTGTGCCAGGCACTGCTCAGTCTTACTAACTCCTGTAGTGCTGCCAATAGTCGGCTGAGGTAGGTGCTATTATCATCCCCATTCTGCATTAAGGAAATAGGCCTAGAGAAGTAGGTAGTTACCCACAGGCAGAAGTGGGGTGCACTGGCAGTCCAGCCCCAGCGCCTGCACTCTCCACCTCCTCTCTGGGTGAGGACCTGCTAGACTCATCTCTTGACACCCCTGGCGAGCCATCCTCTTGCCATATTACTATCAATCAGTCCGAGTAGCATGAGTGGCTCAGGCAAAAGCACCCCTCTAGAGGGCCGATTACTCCTCTTGCTCCTGCTCCCTCCTTTATCATTTAAGATTCAACAGACATGTTACCTGCCCATCCTCGGAAGATCTGACCCCTTCATTATGCCTCATACTTGATAGAGACCTGCCAAGGTACCTGTAATATTTTATCAAACTTGTTGGTACATCTTGTTCCTCTGTTAGGCATTATCCTTATTTCTGATTCTTGTGCTTGGCACATATAGCACTCAGTAAATGCTGTTGAATATATAAACGGATGTAAAATGCTTCCCGGAGACATGATGGAGGTGTTCAAGCTTGGCAGGAAGCAGTGGAGGGAGTGCAAACTACCGGTGGAGGTTGGTCCAGGTGACTCAAGGTTCCTTCCAGCTCTGGCAGTAAGCAAGTCTGGCTCTTGCGATGATAAGCAGTGTGGAGGGGTTTGCCAGGTTTGTACTCCCAGTTATGTCACTTATTCATCGTGACCTGGGGCAAGTTACTTCCTTCTCAGCCTCAATTTCTTTCATTAAAATGGGGGAAAATACTAGAGTAAGTAGGTGCCTTTTCTCTTTCATCCACTCCCGGTAAGGTCAATGCCAGGGGAACTTGGCACAGATCTAGCCCAGTGTACACAGTGAGGATGTGTAAGGGGAACAGAAATATGGAATCCCCTTTCTGTGCCCTGAGCCTTGGGCTGGGGACCCAGATTCCAAGTCCTGACTCTGTCGCCAGGTCTCAGGGCCCTGGCCCTTTTCTTCTCCAGGGGAAAGTTGCTAATCCTCCTTGCAGAACCAGATGAGATGTGGATATGGGAGCCCTACCTAGACTGGCCTGGATTGTACTGAGGGAGGCGCTGGACTGGGGCACAAGCCTTGGTCCTCGCTGGTGCCAGCTTTATTGCCTTGAGCAAGAAACGTACCCTCTCTGCTCTTCTTTCCTCATCCATGACATGGTGACAACACTGACGTTCCAGACTTGCTGGAGGGGCTGTAATGAGGTGTTGAGTGTGCAAGAGGTGTCATGAGGACTGCCCTCCTGGCATGCTTGCACAGCTAACGTGAAGATGCTTGTTTGGTTCATGTAAACCCTCTGGTCACCTCAGGCAAACCTCCTCCACTCTTTGGGCTTCGGTTTTGGTTTCTCCACATCTATTCCAGGAACCTGGCTAGACACAGTTTTGTCTTACCAGACTGCCCACCGATTTCTTATTCTTTTGACACTGTGTAGGAGCTCAGGCACCAGCTGAACTCTAGGCCCCAGACTAGGCGACCTGCGTACCGCCACGCCCCTCCCTGCAGCTCCCTGCCACAACTCCAATACTACACCTTTTTGGGTGGTTCTGCTTTATGTGCTCAGTGTGAAGCGCAAGCTGATTTGGTTCTTGTTGCAGCTCGTACGCATCCATCTGGTGGCCGCAGGTCTACCGGCTCAGCTCGGGAACTGGAAGACATCTAAGTATAGACAGACTTTTTTCCTCTGGGCAATAGCTTCTTGTCTCTGCCACACCAGCAGCCCCCCAACTGCCACCTACCGGTTCTACAGACTTCTTTGGTCCCCCCGCCTCCCTCTCTCGTGGCTGATATAGCTTGCTGCTTGGTCTTCATCTGCAGACACGTAATTCATTTCAAAACACTCTCCCTTGTCACAACAAAGGGAACCCCCTACCCCCATCCCCACTCATTCTATAAGCTAATGCCTTCAGCCTGCAAGATCCTGGCTATTGCTTTCTTCTTTATGGCACTTAACTACTTTGTTATGTGATCAGTGTTTGAGTTTATATTGTCCCTGGGAAAATGTCCGGGTTAACCATAAGGGGACACAGATAATCAAGAGGCATCTTAGGGTGGAAACTGTTGTTTACATAGGCAGGAGGTCGGCCAGCTCCGAGGAAGAGCTGAGGGAAAATTTCCAGCAGGTTACGACCCTTAGTTTCATTAAGGTCAACTGAACTCCTTATCTGAAATGGATTAAGAATTGTCCACTGCAGGGCCTCTGTACACAAAGCTAAAACAGTGAAGCTGGATAGGGCGGTTTTATGCCTGTGTGGTCAACAACTTAGAAGTAATTTATGAATGAATCTACACTACCGCAGACCCTCATCAGTGAACGCTGACAAACTGCAGGGCTATTACACAACCCACGCGTAACTGTCCTTTAAAAACAACCGACTTCAGACTCCGTCAAAGTTAATAAGAAGCTTCACAGTGCTTTCGAGTCACAGCAGTGGTTCCTGGAACACAGCTGGCTTACTTACATCTCATCTCCATTCCTTTCCAGTGAGAAAGAGGAGGCTTGCAGATTTGACTGGGCCCATCATTCCCAAGTGCCGGAGTGGCGTCTAGTGTGTGGTGACGATGACCATGCCTTTGAACTGGACATGTTCTACTGATAATCTGTGCTCTGCAGTGGAAATCAGAAAGCAAAATGCCGGCACAAAAACCCTTTTGTGGTTCAGTTCTTTATGCACTAAGGTTTTAGGTTAACTAGTGGTTGCAGTTGAAAATTTTATAAACTATGGTTAATATGAAGTTTTTCTTTAGTCACAGAAGTTAATCTGGTTATTATTTAAAAAACTAAGAAGCCCCAGAACTGACAGATCTTACTGAAGACGTTATAGCAGCAGTGACTTAAGCCCAAGAGCTTGGTTTTGTGGCCTTGCTTTGTGATGTTTCAGATGTATTTAAAATGTGTAACCCATAAAAAACAGCACTCTTCCATATGGTTTAGAAGCATTATAAAATACTTTATTACAAATTTGATCTTAGCTAGTTAGCAAAAGATCATAATTCTTTATTAACCTCCTTTAAATTTTAAGAACCTCAAGATTAAAGCTGACAAACTGATTACTGGGTCAAGAATACAATTTTGTCCCTTGAGAAAGACAGACTGAAGCCACAGAGCTCTGCTAGGAATCAAAGAACATGAGGTTCCTTTTGCTGGATACAAGGAAATAACAGAAAAGCCAATGGTAAAATTTCAAGTTTCAAACACCATCTTTCTTCACCAATCCCAGGCAATAAAATTCCTTATGAACATCTGGGATTTCTTTAAAATTTAATACCAGAGTCAGAATTTTTTCCTTATCGAATGCCAAACTCATGGTGGATGTGAAAACCTATGGCCAAATACTATAGAAAACACCTTTCTATATTGCACAGTGGACTAATGGCTTATGTGAAATCAAACAGAGGGGTAAATTTCTAGTCCATCGTGGCTATGCTGACGGATCTCAACTACCTGTGGCAGCACTTACTAGACAAGTCACCGCTAATCTCCTGCCTGTAAAAATTAAGCTTCTGAAAGCCAGTGGTAAAGATCCAGATATTAAAGAATTAGGAACCCTGGCCAAACCATCCCAAGATGATGATTCTGACAATGCAATTGTGGCATTGCTGCCGCATCCTTTTTAACATCGTGTGCACCTCTTGGGATCTAGCAAAAATGTTAAGCCAAAATGCCCTTGTGCCTTTTAATACACCACAGTGCCAGTTAAGCTAGTATTTCTGTTGCCTAGGGAGTTACTTTCATGAGTGACTGGTCAAATCTTACGATCAAGGACAGGCCAAAGAACTGATGAGCACAGACTAAGCAGCAGAGCACTGAGCAGAGAGGTTTTTGATCAAAAATGAAGTCTTGCACCCTGAACTGTAATGATGTGGACGGTACAGGGTAACCAGAGGCAAAGCCAGGGCCTCACCACTGTGGAAGAGTGTCTACTGAGGCTGCAGATGGGCCCTTGAGTGGCACCATGCTCCAGTGACAGCCAGGTCCACTGGCTTTGCCTTGAAACACAATTGCAGCTCTATTCTGCATCACTGGAAACTGCAACATCATATTAAATCTGTTGGTCTACGAATAGCTGCGTGTTTCTTGGGACCTGAGTGACAGGGACATGTGTCCAGTATGTTGGCCAGAAGGCTGGGAAACCACCACGGCAGTGCTGAACAACCTTCACTCAAAGTATCTTATATTCCGAGGTACTCATCTAAAAACTACTGTCCAAATGTCGGTGTCATTAAGCTAGTTTGAATCTCTCAAAGAGAAAACTTAAAAGCTAAGAGTGTGGTGGGTGTTGCGGGGAGCAGAGACTATTAGGGGGGCATCTCTGGCATAAACCAAGGCAATAAAAAATGAAGGTGGGCCACATCTTTAAGACTATCTGCTCCATCAGATGAGCTGTTGGTCTAGACCAAGAGGTGGCAATTTTTTTCTTTAAGGGGCCAGATACTAAATATTTTATGCTTTGCAGGCCATGTTTCTGTTGTAAATAAGTAATTCTGCCATCAATCTTTGTAAATAAATGGGTGTGGCTATTCCAATAAAACTGTTTACAAAAGCAGGAGGTAGGCCAAATGCTGGAGTTTGCAGATCCTGGTCTAGCACTCTCAGGCTAAGAGACACAAGGTAGGGTAGAGGTGGATGGCAGGTGACCTACAGAACCTAGTTCCAGAGTCCACTTCTAGCGCCAAAGCTTTTACATTTCTGCCATCAGGACAGGTTTGGTGACAAGAAAAATTACTACCAGTCCTGCTGCATGGCACCGAAAGGGCAGGACTTAGTTACCAAGCTCAAGGCTGTATCCCTCAGCAGCTTTGGAATCCCACACAGATCACCTTTCTTTACGCTCTAGCACCTTCTGAGTCAGAATGTCTCAGGTAAGTGGTCAGTGCCAAGTCCCTCTGCCCTCCTCCTGTGAAATACATGTGGCCAATACAGTGACTAGTTAGCCATGGTGGTAATGGCCAGCACTAAATTTACCCATTTCTCTGTTGTTGTAGCCTTGATATTCTTCAGTCTGTGGTAGCCCCAAACCTAGCTTTGTGCAGGCTCAGAAATGCTGACGGTGCTACTCACTGGCCCGGCCCATCCTCCCCAACATCAGGCCTTGGCTCTGGATTCAGGGGGAACTGTGTCTGCTGTGAAAGTTCGCTGGGTATGCGTGGTCGTCGGGCTGTACACTCACATTCCTCTTTAAAGCTATTCTGGGTAGGGCCAGAAGCTGGCCTGTTCCCCTTGTCTTGACATGTGACACAACATGCTGTGAATCCTTGTCCTTGGCAGGCGGGGCAAGTCAAGACAAGCTGGCGGCACTGGGGAGTGGAGCAGAGTCTATACTGGTCCCATGGGGCACCACAGTATGAACATTCTGAAGAAGGAAGAAAAGCCTTTGTTACAAACACACACATGTGCACACGGAGACAGGCGCTTCTCCAGTTCCTAAATATGTCTTAGCTCATCAGAATCTAATATATCCTGTTGTGCCTGGGAAGGTTTCTAAACAGTAAATCTGTTTTCTAACAAAAAAAAAAAAATGCTCCCCATCACCACTTTTTTTGGGGAAGGAGGTGGCTTCTGGGAATTGTCTTCCTGGTTCTAACATTCACTGACCCATTCCCCCCCGCCATTTAAAAAACAGGTACCAGCAATTTCAATAACTATTCCAAAGCTGCCCAACCAACCACCTCTTGTTCAATGGCCTTTTGCCTTTAGATCATTCCCTTTTTCAGTGGAAGACAACACACCTGAATGCAGATGATCCCACAGTGACATTCAGCTTCTGCAGTCTACATCCCTCATCCCCAGGCCTGAGGTTCTCCTGCAGGTGCTGGTGGACACGTGACCACCTGGATTCCTAAATCTCACATTATCTACTTTCTCAGTTGGTTTTTCCCGCTGACTTCCTATTGTCATTGATAATATCATTCTTCTTCAAGTCTCCTTAGCAAGCTTATCTAAGCTACCCTTGGGCCTTCTCTCTCCCCTCTGTATTCCATCTTAGCTCCAAAACAGATGTGAAGTCGCTTTCAATAAGACACAAATATAAGACTACCAAAATGAATTTAAAAGATCAATCAAAACTCACATCTTATTCACTAGCTGAGAGGTAATGCCATCTTTCTCTGATCCCAGGAGATGCAGAAGTTTGCAATAGTCACTAGGGTTGTCTGCAACCTTTCCTATTCAAGACTGTGGCATCCAGGGGTAAGAGCCATTGTTCTAAAAGATGATTCCCATCCTTCATCAACTGCCCTCATGTTACTACATGTGCCCTTGTCTGGTAGCATGTTAGGGTAGACTCAAAATTACAGTCAAACCACACACTTCCTGTGACCTTCCTTCCTGTGACAATTCCTGCCTCTGGCCTCGGCCTGAGGTTCAGCTCTGACCTTGGAATGCCCCACTCACCTAAGTAAGTGCCCACCCCGTGAGTCCACAGACCATCTAAACTAGGGGTGCTTTGATTCTGTGCCATGGATTTACACAGCAGTCTAGTGAAGACTATGAACTCTGTCTTGGAAAAATGTTTTTTAAACGTATAAACTACACAGGATTACTAAGGAATCCAGTTACGTAGAAATGCAATATTTTAAATTATTTTTAAAAATCTGGGATACATTAAGATATTTATTAGCACATTAAATAATAAGACTTAGTGGTGGGCCGAATAACTTTCTATTTTGAAGCAATGAGGAACATAAATGCTATTTTGAGATATCTGGAGCCACTAGAATCTATGAAAATATTGTGATTTCTATTGATGACAGTCACAGGCACGTCTAATATTACTGGTTTGTTGCTTACATTTATAATAGAAGAAAGTACTACATTTAGTGAGTTATAAAAAATACAAAATTATTATAATTATTTTCCCATCAAAATTCACAGAATGCCTGCATTCTATATATTGACCCAGGTCAAGACTCCTGATTTAACCTATCCAACTCCTAGCAGGTAGATAGAGCGAGGGACATTATCCTCATTTTAAAGGACTTGCCTAACCAGTAAATGGTGAAGCCAGGATCCAAATACAGGCCTCTTGGGTTCTGTCTGCTCTGCTGCAGGATCTCCAACTCTGCTGGGCAATGGTGGCACTGTGTACCTCCTTTCCCTTTCTTCATGCAATCAGTCCTATGCCTTCCAGAATGGTTAATACGCAGTGTGCCTGATCACAGGTTCAGGTTCTAGGCTTCTGCTGACCTACCTGACACCACGTCATTGTTGTAGGACAAGGCATAACGGTCATCGAAAACAAACAACTTCCCCTTGTAAAAACCATCCGGAAACTCTTCCAGGTACTTGTGGATGCCGCCCTTGAGCTGGAACACTTCCTTACACACTCCCTATGTATGGAAAAACAACAGAAAGTGTGAGGAGACAAGCAGAGAACAGTAAGAAGCTCCACAGAGCGGCGTGGGGGGAGGGATGCCAAAGAAGGGGCTCCTGGCTCCCACTATAGGACACCGAGAAATTGCTGACCAAGGGGGTCAAGGGACCAACTGGCCAGACCCTGCCTACCGGGGGGATGGGTGACGACAGCACTCAGGGCCTTCGCTCTCTAGATCCATCGAAGCCCAACTATTTTTGCTGCCCCCTAAATATAGGAAGACACCTGTTGTGACATGTAATGTTACTGAATTTTCTCTCCTCAGGATCAAGAAAAAGGATTAGGAAAAGGGAGAAAGTAACTGATCTTTCCCTTAGTTACTTGATGAATCTTAGAGACTGTTAAGTGCTTTTCATATTTTGAGATTAAGAACTTCTTATTTTATACTTACAAACTGTAGGCTGAAACCATACAAGGGGACAATAAACCCCTGGCTGGCTGGGGGAGGAGAAAGGATGAAGGTGGGGGGTGGAAAGCTCCACAAATGCAGTGGGTGAAGCCTTATTCACCACCAGGCCCGCAGGGCCCCAAGGGTGGTGACTCACCTTGGCTTTAAGGTAGGCTGAACCCCGCTCACAACGGATGCCCCCAGTGCAATACATCAGTACCCTCTTCTCTCTGAAAAGTTCCAGATTTTTGTCAACGTAGCTAGGGAAGTAACTGAATTTCCTGATGTCTGGGGCTAAGCAGCCCTGGAATCGTCCCTACAACATGGGAGCAGCACAAGGAAAATGATCAGAAAAGCATACCTGGTAGGAACGAAGGTTCTTTTCTGTGTCAAACACCTTCCCCACCCCACCCCCCCCATTCAAGAAACTACCAAGAAAGGAAATGCTTGGTAGTTGCTGTTCTCATCCAACACTCTGACCTTTCAACTTTAAGATCTGGAACTTGGAGGCAAGGCTGATGGTCTGTGGGTCACTTTGCCAGAGTTCTCAGAAGAACTGGAGAGGCTGCCCAAAGAGAATTTTACAAGATCCTTGACATATGTCAAGGGTAGGCACATGGGAGCCAAAAAGTACATTATGTGCCAAGATGTCTTTAATTCATATTTTCTTAGACATTCTTACTAGATCCTGAGTTCAAAGGCTTGGGTTTTCTCTGACGCTGCTAGCAGCAGGAAGAGATCCATGTGACGTGGCCACAGGTGAACACACACACAGTATCCCCTTTGGAAACATGCCATGTTGTGGGGACTCAGTTCTGTTCTTACTATTTTGCTTTCATAGAAGTTTCTGCAGTCCAGTAGAATAGTATCATTTTGTTCTTGATTTGCCTGAGACAAAAACTTTCCTACTTCTTTATGAAATTCACCTGGGGATAAATGGATTCCTAAAACCAAACCAAAAAAAAAAATAGTTAAAACAAAACAAATTAACAAAAATAAAACCCAATCACTATTGATCCAGGCCAATGACTTACATGTTGTTTCTTTCTACCCAAACCTTTTCTCTTAATAATTACGATTATGTCTCAAAATTACATTATCCGATGATCATAAAATAATTTAGTAATTCTAGGTACCCTCACTCTCTCCCCACCTAAGATGAACACTACTGGGGACCTGGCAGTTGAGAAACAGTCAAAAAATCTGCATCCTCATACCTGAACTAACCCAATGATAAAAGCCAGACAGTTGGGATCTACATTGCTAAGTGGGTTTTGTTGGTCCATTGGATGGCCAGTGTTCTATTGTCACTATACATGGAGGAGCCTATACATGTATATGCTTGACAACAGGCTTTATAAACGGTTCTATACCAAGGTCAATCTCAAGTTCAAGGCTAAGAACTTTGGCACACGCAAGTGTGATAAAGTTGGAATGTGTTTTTAAAAAATCCAAAAGGGTAATAAGCATATATCTTAAGTTTGTGTATATGACTAAGAGAAAAGGTGTGAGGGTTGACAGCAGGAATGATATATGAGAAACGCCAATGGAGAGGAAAGAATGAGAAGATGGAGGAGTGAAAGCAGACGAAGAAGATAAGCAAAATATAAGGAGACTAAAAACAAGAGAACCTATCTGGTGGGCCCTTTGCCTTCTTAACTCTCCAGGATAAAATATTCCTGTATCTTCAGGAAACTGAGGAACTTTTGGTGAATTTGGCAGGGTGGAGTAACCACACCTCGTGGGCAGGGGCTCTGGTGACTTTAGTCACCACTCATAGAGTTTGAAAGCACCAAAGGAGCCTCTTTCTGTTTAGGAATGAATCCCAACAACCACCTGGGAACGCTGAGTAACAGGTGGGGCTAGAGCCCCTGAGCATGGCCAAAGAATCTGGATTCCGACCTGCCCAATCTAGGATTTTAGGGAGAATGCAAGAAGGCTAGATATATATTTAAGTTATCACACGGTCACCAAAACAGTGGGGTGAAAAGGGAGGTTCAAACATGGTGAGAAACAAGGAAATCTACTAAGAAATATGCTAAGAGCCACAGGGAACCAAACCCATTCCCACTGCTATTGTTGCTGCTCTCCTGGTCCTGCAAGGGCCTGGCTGGACACTGAGTCACATCGACATGTATAAAAGAGGTGCCTTCAAACGACTTGGCTCAAATGAAAACAGCGTAGTACAGCCTGGAGCCCACTCTCCCCTAACCTCCTGAGCAATGTCCTGTAGCGCCAAGGAAGAGAGATTTGCAGTCATCCCGCCTCCTCCTAATAAGGTCAGGACACAAAGCAGACACGGCCCTTTTTGCCCCTTCTCTCATATATTGAGTCTCTTTTCCCAGATGTTTGCATCTTTCCTCCATTTCCCTCTGGCTTAACTCTTATCGCCTTTTCAATATTTACATGTTAAAAAATGAACATAGAATCAGTCAGAAGTTTTTGCTTCCTGATGAAAGGAGACAATACCACCTATGAAGTAGTCTTGGGGGGCAAAAAAAGAAAAAGAGGAAATCCAACCTGAATCTGGTCAGGTGTCTAGATCTGAGCTGTCTAATACGGTAGCCACTAGCCATATATGACTAGCCACACGTCCCTGAAATGTGGCTTGGGATGTGCTGAAGTAAGAGTAACACAGCTACAGGATATCAGGGACTTAGTATGCAAAAATAAAGTAAAATATCTCAATAATTTTTTACATTAGACACATTGAAATAGTATTTTAGCTACATGGTATATTATTGAAATTAATTTCACTTGTTTCCTTTTACTTAAGATGTGGCTACTGGAAAATATAAAATTCCTTATGTGGCTCAGGATATATTTGTATCAGACAGCA
Organism: Pteropus medius; assembly: GCF_902729225.1. Lineage (NCBI taxonomy): Eukaryota > Metazoa > Chordata > Mammalia > Chiroptera > Pteropodidae > Pteropus > Pteropus medius. The sequence continues at coordinate 3,587,007 of NW_024341894.1, read as the reverse complement.
CTACTCTAAATCTAGCTACCAATTTACAGAAGATTCAGAGGACAGAGGAACAGCCCATGGAGATGCAATCAGCATTATCCTGACTGTGGGAAACTCTACAGATGAAATGATCTAGTTCCTTCAAAAAATAAACTTTACGGGAAAAGAAAAGATGGAGGCGAATCTATAAGTTAAAAGAGACTTAAAGAGACAGTGATCAAACACAACGAGGGGACCTTACTTGAATCTCAACAGAAACACACTTAAAAAATTACGAGATAACTGGGAATTTTAAGCGCTGGCTAGATATTTGGTAATTTTAAGAAATTATTGTTACAAATGTTTTAGACATGATGACAGTTTTACATTTATCTTCTAGAGATATATACTAAAATACTTGTGAATAAAATGACACAACACTGGGATTCCCTTCAAAATAATCCAGGATGGGGACACAGGGTGGGGATAGATGAAAGTTGGCCATGAACTTGTAATTACTGAAGGTGTGTGAGGTACATGGGAGTTCACTATACTATTTTCTCTGTTTTTAATGTTTAAACATTTCATACTAAAAAATCAAAACAAACAAAAAGCTCTGCCAAACAAATGTCTTTCAACCATCTATGGTAATCATGAGGAAGAGGGAAAAGAGAACATTCTAGAGCACCTGCAAACATACTGATTTGGTGTTGAAAGCCACTGGCTTCCCATAGCAAAAAGCCTGTGTGTTTTAATCAGCTGATGAACTATTTACAAGTAATGATTACATTCTTCCCAAACTGCTACTTTGGCAAGAGAAAACAAGTTCTTGCCAAACCATCAAGAAGAATAACTAAGACAGGTCATTCTGAAGGGCAAGTCAATTACCATAGCACCAAAGAGAAGACCAATTTAAGCATTCAATGACCCAAAGATCAGCCACCCCACAGCTATTTTAAAGAAAGGATATATCACAACTCTTGCTGGTCAGTCTGTCTTAACTTTCACATTTATCTCTATATTGTTTTAACTTTTTGAAGAAAAATAATTTTTTTTTTTTTCTAAAAGCAAGCATACCAGGCTTCTTGTAGGAGATCTTATTGGGACTGATCCCCATAGGCACAATTTCTTCAAATACACCAACACGCAATTCTGGAAAACAGAAAGCTCCTCCTTTGCTGGCCTAGCCAATGAGAAACAAAACAGAATATGGTTCTCACTCTATCTCCAGATATAAGACATTTACGAGCAATATTATTTCCCTGTGTGGTGTGGAGTGCCGATCTGATCATTCCAAGTTGACTACAAATGTAGTGATCCCCTGAAATGGCCAGGATGTCTCTCATGTGAACAAACATGTCTAAGTATTAGAGTTTAGACTGTGTAAGCTGTTACATCCTTCCTCCACAAGAAGAAAGAATGAGGTCCAGAGATGGCACTGACTTGCTCAAGATCACATGGCAACTTAGTGGAAGAAGTGGAATGAATGTACTCCTACTGCAACTGCCTCGTAACCTAAGAGAGAAAAGGTAGTTATCTGCTTATTTCTCTACACTAACCTCTCCTTCATAACCTACAGTAGGAAGAGGCACCGAGGCAGAGGCAAATGGCTCTAGATCCATTTTATTTTCATTTTTTCTTACCTTAAAATCATCCTTACACAGATAATCTTTAAAAAATGGGCAGGAAAGCATGACTTCCACATAGAGTCTGGTCGCCAATTTGCTTCCACCAACTGTCCCATTGATTCCTTCTGTAGCAATTCGAACCTGAGACACAAGATGATGAGAGAAAGGAAATACCGTCTGCTCTTAGCTTAGTTTAAATCTTCCCAGGGCAGAACGGGCTCATGTGTTAATGAATTTAACAGGAAAAGCAGACACTGCTGTGGACACCAAAGTGTAACCACACAAAGGTACTTGTAGTTTTATAAAATGGCACTGCCCACAGTTCAGACGAGGCACTCAGTTAAAGTGTTGCTGAACAAGAGAATGAAATGAAGCTACTAGAAAGCCCCATCTGCCATGGAGCTCCAGTTATCCAATAGCCAAAGAACTGAATTTTGAGCTCAATCCAGGTCAGATCTAGAATCAAGATTCAGCTTTGCCGCTTACTTGCCAAGTGGCCCTGAGAAAATTAATTTACTTCTCTTCAATTTCTTCATCTTGATAAAACAAGAATAAAAGAGAACCGACAATGAAAAACACTGCTTGGAAGATATTACCTAAGTCCTAAAGCACAGATTACACCTGAGGGCTGGGAATGGGAGTGAGTACATCTCTGCATAGTGTTTGGGGAAAGCCCACCATTGCAAACCCACCCCCAGGAATACAAGTTCCAGGAGTGTGTTTTTCTGTTTTGTTCACTGTTGCATTAACAAGTGCAAAGCACAGTACCTGCCACATAGTAAGCATTCAATATGCATCTGTCAATCACATGAACGTGTATCCATATGAGACTTTCTGACTTCTCAAACCCTCTATTCTCTTTGAAATGCTTCACTGGTTAGGGGACATTAGAGCCTGGGTTAAGGCCCCCGCCTTAAGAAGCAATGCTCTGGGAGCCCTGAAAAGTTAGTTGTTTTGATACCACAAAATCCTTTGGATGACTTTAAAGATGGATTATCTTTGGATAGAGCTGAGCTCTCTACAGAAAAGTGCTAGAGAGAAAGTGAAACACTGTATCATGATATTCTCTGGAAAGAGGTAATTTAATTCATACTGTTATCATTACCTATATAATAACGATACCCCCCAATGCATTAGAATTTGAAAAATTTAAAAGGCTCCCTTTTTTCGGGCCCAGAGAAGATGCTTTATTTGTGCCCTCACTTGATTCAATTCTTTAGGGCATGGATACAAAGGGGATTCATTTCACAAGCCAATGCCAACACACTAGTGGTAACTATCCATAGTTCCATGATAAGCATTCTGGATCATATCCTTCAGAGTACAGAAGTCTAGTGAAGCCTGTTCTGGGCATGAGAGAGGAAAGCAGAAAGCATATGCATTCTCTCTTGTACAAGCTACTGTACCTATTACTAACTCATATACTTTTTAAGAGACTACATAGAAAAATAGAGCAGAACCAAAATAAAGGTTAGGAAATCTACCATAAAACTGTTTCAGATGTGACAAAGAGGTACGTAACTGTCTTTTGGGTAGGCTAGGAGATTCTTTCCTATGTTATCTTAATCTCAGAACCCAGATAAAAGACAAGCACATCCACTCCCTTTATAGCAATCTCTAAACTCATGTACTAGACTTTCAATTCTGGGATTCTTCAACATAAACCTTCCAAGGAGCTCCTTGATGAAGAATGCCTTAAACCTTCAGATGAAAAGCAATAGTTAGCATTTATTGAGCACCTATGATGAGACAGGAGCTTTATATTATTATCCTGAGTGCAGATATCAAAACTCCTATTTGACAGAAAAGGAAACAGAAGCTCAAAGAAATCAAGTAACCTACACAAGGGCACAGAGTTGGTAGGTGTAAATCTGGGATTTAAAACCAGATCTTATTGGCTCCAAATCTTGTAATTTTTTCCTATCCAAAGCTTCCACTGCATTCCCTCAAATATCTTGAGGAAATAAGGAATGTATAGCAATAGAGAACAGAAGCTTATTTCCACAATTCTAGAACTTTCAAGTTCTCCTCTTTCTCTACCTGAATGCCAATATTCTGCCAAATCTACTAGCAGAAAACTATTTCAGTAAAGTGGGCGTGTATCCTTGAAGCCTAAGATTTTAGACTTAAGATCCAGGCAGGTGCTGCCACCTTGTGGTTAGAGACCCTCACTGCTAGTTTACCTCAGGCTGAGTCAAGAATAAAAATCTGCCTCTAAACCAAGGAGATAGGTATCTTTTTTGGACATTCAGGTTTACTGTGAGAATACCCACCTTTCAAGGTGTTCTTTAAACAGAGATTATGATTCAATCCACAGATGTTTACTAATTATTTTTACTATGTGCCAGGAATTGTGCTAGAAATTAGGGATATAATGGTTGGAAAAAATACCATTCTTGCCCTCTTGGAGTTACAGACTGAGGCCACACATTAAAATAATAGCTACAAACTGACAAATGCTATAAAATTACTATAAGATGCTATGGGAGTGTATTTGAAAAAAAACAGATTTAGACTGAAGTTCAGGAAATCTCTCTGAGGAAGTGTCATTGAGAACTGAAGATTGAGTAAAAATTAGATAGGAAAACCAAGTAGCTGTGGTAGAGTTCCTTGAAAAGTTTTCTTGTAAAAAGGCCCAAAGACATAAAAAAAAACCTTGGGGGCTCCGTGAAACTGAAAGACCCTGTTGCTGGAGTATAATGAGTAAAGAATGGTACTAGATAAGCAGAAAAAGTAAGAAAGGGCCAAATAATGCAGGAACTTAAGGGCATGTTTAGGATTTAGGTTTTACTCTGAATGCGCTGGATAGCCACTAAAAGATTTTGAGGGGGCGGGGAATATGATTTTATTTAACTTTTAAGATCATTCTGGCTGCTGTGTGGAGAATGAATTAAATGGCAGGCAAGGAAGGAAGAATGAGAGTAGTTTGGAAGCTACTGAAATGGCCTAGGTATGAGAGGGTGGGGGCTTTGTCGAAGGTTGTGGAAGTGGAGGAGAGAGTAAATAGAGTCAAGGGATATTTTAGAGGTAGAAATGGCAGGACCAAGTGATGAACTGAATGAAGTAAATGAAGCTTTCAGTCACTATCTGTTATAAAACATGAATGTGAACCATATCACTGACTGATCAAATGACTGCCTCAGGGAATTAAAACCTGGGACGTGTGGGAAAGAAGGTTTAAGACAGTACCATGTCATAACCAGACGGTTATGATTTAAAAGTGTCTGAATATACACATGCATCTATATGCAATCATCGAGGATATTAAAAAAATAAAAAGAAAATAATCCATAATCCACTTGTAGAAATATTCACAATTAACATTTTGATATTTACTACCCTCCATCTTTATATAGACACCCTAGGGTTTTGTTACAAACATATATTCATGCCTTTATTCAACTTTCTCCAAATATTTACCGTGTTATGTGCTAAGCCCTGTTCTAGCACTGATGATATATCAATTAAGACAAAGTTCCTATCTTCATGAAGCTTATATTCTAAAAGGAGCTAGATTAAAACAAATTAAAGATTATACTTCCAGACAGCAATAAATTCTTTGAAATTCTCAGAGCAGAAAGGAATAGAAAATGATGAGGTCTACAGAAAAGACTACTTTAGATTAGCATTCTGAGAAGATAACATTTGAGCAGAGATCTCAAATGGGGGATGAGCCATGTGAAGATCTAGGGAAAAAGCATTCTAGAGGGGAAGGAAACAGCAAATGCCACTACCATGAAATTGAAAGATCCTGACATGTTCTAGGAAAATTAGGAAGCAATTTGGAATCACATCTATATGTAAAGTTCCATAAAATGGTTTTTCAGCTACCATATCAAGAACATTTCCCTATGCCGGGATCAGCAAGTATGTCTGCTTTTGCATAGTTTTGTTGGAACACAGGCATACCCATTCATTTACATCTTGTCTACAGTTGTTTTCATGTTACAACAGCAGGGCTGAGTGGTTTTTTATGCAAAACCTAAAATATTTACTGTTTGGCTCTTTATGAAAAAGTTTACTGACCCCTGGTCTATGCCATTAAATATTCTTATAAAATACATTAATAAATATTTAGTATTCTATTTAGATGCCTAGCAAGATTTCGCTAATTTCTAAAAAACACGAAAGTGAACCCTTTGTAAGGAGCATAGCCTCTGCAATCCAAGTCAGAGGCCAGATGAGCCCAGTGAAGGACAGGGTGTGGGAGGCGTTACCTTGCCTGTGAGGTGCAGGTGCTGACATAGAGCTGTCTGCCAGGCACAAACCCAATGGGGATCCTCTAGGTCACAGTAGCAGTAATAAAGTAGCACCTCCCCCTCATCACTGCCCTGGCCACTGTAAAAAGAAAACCACAGGGAAAGAGCATTTGAGTCACTGGCATAAGGAAGCCACAATTCATAAAGTATACCCAGGCAGAATCAGAGGCAAGGCTGAGATGGAGCCACTTGTGCCTGCCTTTGTGCCTATTACTGTTCTCCTGAAATGGGAATCAATTCCTATCTGTAGTTGCTCTGAAGAAGAAAATATCTGCATTTTATAGCTGAGTAAACTAAGGCCAATTCCTTCCAGGTAAAACAGCTACCAAGTGATAGTCAAGACTCTGAATACCAGTCTTCTGACACTAGAATCCATACTTTCTACTGCACTGTGCTGTCTTCTAGTAACTAGTCATGGGACCTGGGTGGGTCTCTTATCCCCCTAGCTGGATTTCTTATTATCTCTGAGCTTTGATTTCCTCATCTGTAAAACTGGAGAACTGAAATAAGCTGCATTTTCCAAAGTGTGCTCTGAAGCTGTTCTATGAAATTACATGTTTGAGAAATCCTGCTGGCAACATCTCCCTCTTTGAGTCATAGTGAAAGCTCCTTATCTATTGAAGGCTCTGAGAAGTCCTGCAATAAATATTTTTTAACCTGGTGCTTCCCAAACCTATTTGTCTTTAGTACCTCTTTTCAATACCTGATAGCATCCTCCACAACTAATGTTACACAGACATATTTTAGAGGATGCTATAGTAGATGATAATTAAGGTCCTATCCAGCTCTGCAATCTATAACTCTTTCAGTATCCTCGTTATATTTCAGGGCCTGTCCTCCTCCAAAATCTTGTCTATTTTAGAGCCTATCAATTTTCCTTTCTCTAAACTCCAGTAACAAATTATCTGAACCACATAATTTAACTAATAATTATATGACCTGTCTCATATCACGTGCTAATAATTGTTTTATGTCTTTGTTTGTTTCTCTAACTAGAAATTCCTTGAAATGCAGGGCCACACAGAAATGACAAAGCCACATCTGTATAGCACCTTACAGTTCACAAATGTTCTTACCATGATCATTTCATATAATTCATATAGCAGCAATATTGTGAGGTAGGCATGGCAGGCATTATTATTCCAATTTTAGAAGTGAGGAAATGAAAATAAAAAGAATTTTAGTGACTAGCAAAATCGGATTCTAAGTTCAATTCTTTCTCCTCTTCTTTCTGATAAACAAGGGGAATTTGGCACTAAATACTACTGACAAAAGTGTATCAAATTTGGACATTTTCTATTCATCGAATAGTTTAGAAATTGCTTAAAACCAGAAATCTGTCCTCTAAAATTCTGTAATATTATGATTTGGTGAGTTTTTTCAAAGGCAGGACCTAAACTTCTAATCCTATGCCTCAGTTCTAAAAGTTAAAATCTTTTCTAAAACATTCAGCTCAGAAAACCACATTTGGTAGCAAAATCCCTTTTGCAAGCTCTGATGTTATTCAGAATAGAGGAATCATTTAACTAGAGGAATCATTTAACATTTCTGGGCCTTCCAATTTCTCTTTGAAAATAATACAATTTTTGTTCTTTACTTCTCCCTAAAGATAAGATGTACAATTGCTTCCAAGTAACCTAGCGACAATACCAGCTGTGTGGGTATATGCTACTGCATAGGCGATGATCTTCTATTAGACATAATACATGTTTATTGGCCTAGCTTAGGCCTTGTCGAGAGATTCTGTGCCTTTAGGATCTTGCCATTTTAGTGAATGGGTAGCGATAGCTCATTGTGGCTGGAAAAACATTTAAACTAAACCAAAATACAGAATGAAATTCTTACCTTGTCTGCTCATCAAGGCTAAAGCAGCTTATATCAGGGAGCCAAGTGGATATTTCATGGTTACGAGTAAGATATTCTATTAGAGGGTTCTTTTTGTCTGCAGACTTAAGACTCTTTGAGGTGTTCAATGTTACAGCCAGCTGCTTTAAAATAGAAGCAGTCTGGTGGCAAATCTCATCTGCATGTTGTGTTGCCACATGTCTATGGATGCTGGTCTGGTCTGTGAATAGCTGAAGACAGCATTTCCACCATTTTTCTTTACAATCGAAAGAAGGTGCCGGAACTTCTTTGGTTTTGACAAAAAGGGCAAATGCCTGAAATTACATTTCAAACTGTCACTGTTAAATACCCTTAAGTTTAAGGCTAACAGAAGTCTCAGTGAAATCCCTTCTATTATGTTTCTACAGGGGTTTCTGGTTTATGTCCTACTATTCTGTAGAACTTCCTGTGAGAGAACAGTTTTAATAGCAAGCTTTATACCAGCTGGACCAAATCAGGAGTCTTAGATAGCAAATGCCCTATTATCTCCCTATTCTACTTATGACTAAGTCTTCTGGGTTCCTGGGATTCCTCCTGTCACCCTCGACTGGGAAAGGAATCTAGCCCACCTGTCTAGGATCTGTCCCCAAGTGCTCCACCATAAGTTTTCCAAAACCACACCCCGCCGATGATTCTCCTTTGTCTGGCATTGAATTAAGATCACTAGTAATGGCCCCAACTAGACCTTACCTTGAACATGGCAGCAGCCTAGTATCTTACTAGCCCTCTGTTCCTTGGAGGATAATCTTGATAAGCTACTTCTAGTCCTATCTGCCTTAGCTATACACACATGATCCCAAAACATTAATGGCAATTTTACCTTTTTTTTTGCAAATGAGTATTTCTTCTTTGTATTGACATCTAGCTCTGCTTTGAGACTGCTATTGGGATTGATAAGACTTGTATCTTTCAAATCCAGGTCTGCAAATTTTAAAATACAGGACTCCTGGTCATCTTCCTGGTCTGGTGAAGTGGAAGAAGGCATCTGGTTTGGTTGCAGCAGTGGAGAAGATTCCTTTCAGTTAACTATGTTCTAGAAAGTGGGCAAGGGAGAAACGACAATGTCCAAGTCTTTGATTACTACTTGAAGTAAACTCGAAGCTAATCAATGATGCAAATGAGCTATCTATTCACTCACACATTCATTCAATAAATATTTATTTAGAAGGCTGTGTTCTAGACATTGGGGATAGAGCAGTGAATGAAACAGAAAATGACTCTGCTTTCTTACAGTTTACATTTCAGTGGGGAGACAGAAAGTAAGCAAATAAATTGAGTTTTTAAAAAAGTCAGATGGTAAAAAGGGTTATGAAGACAAATAAGCAGGGGAGGAGCCAGAGCAATAGAGGGGATATTTAAAACACAGAGGGTAGTCTGAGGCAGTGGCATTTGAGCAGAAACCTGAATTTGGGAGCAGGTCATGCAAATATTTAGGGTAAATGATACCAAAAGAGTACTGGTACGAACCAAATCAATCAAGCTATGTGCTAGTAACTTCAGTAATAAAGACTTTGTTCTTTTTTGTCCCCTAAATTTTGAGCTGTGCAAATTCCTTTTCTTAGAAGAAATAACTACCAAGAGAGCCTCATTTTAATGAGCCAGAACAAATATTCAAATTGCTATAGTGGCCAAATCTTGTTAAAACAGACACACTACAATCAACATACTACAGTCTTTCTTTTATAAAACAAATGTTACAGGTGACAAAGAAGCAACATAAAACACAAAGGCAACATGAAACACTGGGAAAAGCACGCACTTTGGATTGTGGTGCACCTGGGTGCAAATATGTGAACCTAGGCAAGATATTAAACTTCTCTTGAGTTCTAACTCTCTGATTTCTATAAAACAGATGACAGTATCAGTACCTGTTTGCAGGACTGCAGTGAGGACTGGAAGGGAATAAGTAAAGTGTCTGGTACACCCTTAGTTCCCCTACCACTCTTGGCTCATCTCAAATAATACTCTCCTTCAAGTATCCTACCCGGGCCACAATGAACTTTGCCTAGTTCCACAAAGGAGCCAGGCCCTCTCCTGCCTCAGCATCTCCACACACCTTTCCCACCACCCCAAAATGACCTCTCCTCACTCTAAATCCTTCTTAGTTCTTGCTTAATTTATATATTCTTAACTACTCTATGTGGGGACTTTGCTATGTGCCTGGCACATAGAAAATACTACAGTGGATACAGGTCTTTGTAAAAACAGTTAAGGTTCCTGCTTTCTTGGAACTTATATTCTAGTAAGAAAAGAGAGACACTAAATAAGTAAATCAATTTTAAAAAAATCAAAATATCAGTGATAAGAGCTGCTGCTTTTGAATTTCCTTTGCTGGGGATCCTCCTTATACCAACCTGTTAAGTGTTGAATCATTTTCTCTCCATTCACCCTCTAAGTGATCTCGTCTAGTCCCAAGGATTTAAAAACTATATTTGCCACAGAAAAACTGTAAAGGGATATGTGTGAAACTAGACTGGCCATTAGTTGGTAATTGCTGAAGCTGGCTGATAAAAGTACATCGGGGGTCATTCTACAATTTTCTCAACTTCTATAAATATTTGAAACTCCCATGAAAAAAGAAAAAAGCGAAGCGATGATAAAGGAAAACTTATGTTTAGAACACTGTACACTGTACACATTTATGTCTCCAAGCCATCCCTCTCTCTTAAACTCCAAAGTCACATATCCAACTGTCTACCATCCGGATGGCTTTGCCTGGAGGGCTAAAAGGCTGTTCAAATGCAACCAATCGAAACCAAATTCTTGCTCTTTCCCAGTCCTGCTGACTTCCATAAATGACATTTTTACTGTCTCGTTTACTCAAAAAAAACTTTGGGCTTTTTCTTGACTCCTTATTCTTTCACACTATCATCCAGCCCCTCAGAAAATCCTATCAGCTTTTGAAATAAAACCTAATCAGACCATTTCACACCACTTTCCCTACCAACTCCGTTCAAGCCACCATCATTTTCTGACTGAATTACTGCAACAGACTAAGACTAACTGCCCTCCTCCTGCAGGAGCCAGAGGTAACTATTAAAAAATACGATCAGTCTCTCATGTCTTCTAAACTTACTCAGATAAAATATAGTCCTTAAAAACCCCTCCCACCACCTCTCTAATCTCATCTACTACTCTCCCTTTGCCCACTACCTGATTGCACTGTTTGCTCATTCCTAAATGGGTCATAAGCACCAAGAAAGCAGGAATTTTCCTTTGCTCAGCTCTGCATCGTCAGCATTTAGAGCACCGCTTAGCACATAGGAGGTGCTAAATGTTAATAAATGCAATATTTGTTGAATGAAATAAAACGGTGACTGCGTAGCCAGGGAAGGCTTCACTAAGGACCTGATGTTTGAGCTGAGACCTAAAAAACAAGAAGCTGTCGATGCAGATTTAGGAGCAGAGAACTTCAGGCAAAGGAAATAGTATCAATTCCTAAAGTGAGAACAAGCTTGACTTATTGGAGGTACAGAAAGAAAGAGTGGTTGGAACATAGTGATGAGAGTAGAACCCTGTAGGTCAGGATATGGAGTTTGTACTGGGGGAAGGAGAGTCATTGGAGAGTTGTAAACAAAAAGAGTACCGTAGACTGATTGTGGATCTGTTTTGAAAGTAGAACCAGCAGAGTTTACAGATAGTTATATAGGAAGTGAAGGAAAATAAGGACCCAAGAATTACTCCTACCTACATTTTGAATTAGACAATCTGATGGATGGTGCCATTTGCCGAAATGGCGCGCAGGACCTCGCCCAATTTCTCTGCCCAGCAAAGGCCCGGAAGTGGGAGTAAATGAGCACGTACCCGCCGGTCCCGAACCTCAGATCTTCTTTCATTGAACCGTCTCCACCCAGCAATTAACACTGCTCACCGTCCTCGAACCTCCAGCCCCCACCTCGATTTTACGTAGAAGGAACGCTCAAGACGTCACCTCGCTCCGGAAGTCCTCCAGGCCCTTAGCGAAAGGGCCGCCGGGAAAATCTTTGCGGGCCCCGGGAAAGGGCCTGAAATTAAGGCGGGGACTACAGCGTCCCTTCTAGACCGCCCGCCTCCAGGCGTGACTCGCAGACCCGGGCTTGGGCTGGCTGAAGTGGCGGGGCTATCTGCGTGGCCCCGGAAGGACTTCTAGCGAAAGGCGGGAGAGAGAAGCCACTGAGAAGCGGCGGAAGCCAGAGGGGGCCAGTAGGGTACGGACCAGACGCTCGCGGCCTGGAGAGCTTCTAGGCGCCGCCAAGCGGGCCGAGCCCACCCGGCCGCCTCTCCTTACGCTTCCGGGAGCCGTCGCGAGCAAGTGCGCCTGCGCGCCGGCCGCTCCGCGCGGCTCGCCGCTGTCCTCGCGCCGGCCGGCGTTCCGACGGTTCCTGCTGCTCTTCCCGCCCAGCATCTCGGCTTGGCAGCGCACCGGCGTGCGACATGTCGCGGCGGCGGCACAGTGACGAAAACGACGGTGAGTGCCCTGGGCCCGGCTGCCGAGGCCGCGCCCAGGTGGGTGCCTAGGTCTTCAGGTCTCGAGGGAAGCCCTTCCCACCTGGGAACGTTCGGGAAGCCACGGAGGGAAGGGAGGTGGCACAGCGGGAGTGTGGCCGGGCGACTTCTTGGAAAGCTCGTTTCCTCTCGCCGCAGCTCTTTTACTCGTTTCCGATAGGAGGCCTGGGGTGGGGGGGAGAGTCTTTGACCACTTCTCAGGATTTGGTCCTTAGCACAGCCAAGCACCTGTGTCTATGCGGCCGCCTCTTGGGGACAGTGACATTATCTCGTTTTGACCCTCACATTGCACCTGAAAAGGGATCTCCGCAGATTAGTGAAGGAAAGGAACAAAGCCTGACTGAGAGATCTGATGAATCGCAATGTGAGCTCTGCTCCCCTACCGGTCATCGTTGATTTGCCTTCTTTCAAGCTGCAGTTGCAGGGAAAAAGATCTGTCTCTTATCGACACCCAAGAGATCACTAATAAACAGATGCATGTTGTTATGTTGGATTTTGAGCTGACAGTAATTGTATTTCCCTCGCGCAAGAGGGTGCTGGAAAACAGGAGAGCCCTTAGAGAGTTAGATTAGGGGTTGCCATCTCCATTTGAATGGTTGTGCTCATGGGGATTATGGTGTTGTCATTACAAAAACCGAGAATAATTTTGCTAGTTAGAAGAAGATGCTTACATAACAAAAATCAGTCAAGAACACATCCACGAAAAAAGAAACTAAGAGAAATTATATTATTATTGTTCTTTGAAAAGAGAGTAGTACAGTGATTAAGAGGCCAGACTTTGGAAACAGGGTTTAAGTAAGAAACTAGACTTTACCATTTACTTTGCGATCTTGCCAAGTTATATTTTTTAAACCTTAGTCTGTAATATAGAAGCGACATAGAAAGTGTTAAGATACCTCATTGGTTTTGTGATGGTTAAATGAAGTTATAAATGTAATGAGTGGCTCATAATGATTATTTTATCAAATATTAATGCTTAAGGTGATAGATATTGGTAGATGTCAATGATGTAAGAAAAATACAGAACAAAAATCTTTAATTGGATTATTTTTTTTTTCTGACATTTTTCTGTCCTTGAACGTTGAGGCAGTTAGAGGTAGGTAAAACTAAATCATTTGTATTTAGTTTTAACAATGAAACATCAGATTTCTGCTAGGGCATGGCTTGGAGGATATCCTAGCCCAGCCTTCTCATCTGATACCTAAGGGTTTAGAGTTTTAATGTAATTAACATGCAGTCACAGCTAGCAGTGCCCAGACACCAGGGAATGCAAGTCTAGAGTTTTCTTTACTACACAAGCTATTATTATGCTTGGGTGGCTTTTCGTTGTTGTTGTTGTTTTTGTTTTTTTTATGCAGGAGGGTTCTTGTGTAATGTACATTTGGGGCACAGAAAATACAGTTTTCATATGCTTTTGAATTTGATTAATCAAAAGCTAATATGCTTTAAGTCATCATTTGGTATTTAGAGAACTTGAGCCTTGTAAAGTTCTTCCATTTTCTTTGCCTTTCTCACACTTTCTATTCTCCACTTCTTTTTCTTCCTTCTGAAGTATCTATCCCTAAAGGGAGAGAAAACATTTCCAGAGGGCAGCCTGGAGAATTGGATTTGAATATGTAGAAATACAACTTTTGCTTTGGTTTTCGGGATGCCAGCATAACTTTCTTAAGAGTTAGCTTCTTTTAATACCAGCTGGCAGCTAAATCATTTGGGTCTTGCACAAACCTCAATAAATAAGTAAAGGGAAAAAAAGTAAGGAGTTAATCAAAGTTTACAGTGGTGAATGATTTAGTAATGGATGGGGCAGTTTTTAATTCCTCTTAGGTACTACACCAAATCTGGAACTAATGTGAATTGCCACAATTTGGGTAACGATTAGATAGGGTTTACCCTAAACGATGATCTGAATCAAATATTTTAGATACTTTCCTTTTAGTTACACATCTATTAATTTTTTAAATCAGAAATACTGGAATCTTAAATATTGAAGACTATTTTAAAATAGGCTGAATTATTACAATCATACTTTAATAGCTACATCAGAGCAATTCTGGATTATTGGCATCTCTGCCTGCCACGACTTTCCATATGCTTGACTAGCTATAATCATTTCTTCAACAAATATTCAACAGTGCCAGGCACTGCCCTAACACCTAGCAGTACAGCAGTGGACTATATAAAGATAGAACCTCCCTTTAACAGGAAACAATCAAATAAAATATAGTGTATCATACGGTGGTAAGTGTTATGGAGAAAAATAAAACTGGGTAAAGAGGGTAGAGGCTGCTGTGGGGGAGGAGTTGCTGTTCTATATAGGTTGCTCAGGGAAAGCTTCACTGAAAATGACATTTGCAGGAGGTAAGGGAGCAAACCAGATGGCTATGTGGGGTAAAATAATGGTCTAAACATGGGCCTTAAGTCTAGAGCATTCCTGTCCTATTCACGGAACAGCAAGGAGGCCAGTGTTGCTGGAGCAGAGTGAGTATGGGGGAAAGGTATAGGAGATAAGATCAGAGAGGGAACAGAGGATCAGCTCATAGAGGGTGATGTTAAAATTAAATCTGTGTTGAGACTGTAGTATCCAGGATCCATGGAGACAGGAGACTATATCAATAAAGTTCACCTAGAAGTCAATTTATAGACAAAGAAAAGGAAATCTTTAGTGTAAATTGATGTGTATGGATGCTGGTCAAGCATTAAATCTACCTTATTTCTTAGAATCTCTAAGAATATTTCTGAAGCTTTTTAGTTATAAGATATGCATAGGATAATAGCTGTTCAAAACATTGTTTTGTTCTTTTAAGAAAGTATTTAGATTGTCCATCATCTTAGCCAAAAACCCACATTAGTTCCATTTAAGCTACTTAGAATTAGATCTTTATCCTTTATATTGTGACTCATTTTTTACTTAACTATAGACAAATAAAATGAATAGAAGTGAAATGATTTGGTAATCGGAGATAGAGTATAGTTTGTTTCAGAAGTTATGTTTACCTCTGCTTTAAGTCTCCAGGATCAAGGTACTTTTCCACTTTACCGTGTTCATTTTGATTACTTTCTCTTTTACCTTGTTTGATTTATGAAT
The DNA here is from genome assembly GCF_902729225.1 of Pteropus medius. Taxonomy (NCBI): domain Eukaryota; kingdom Metazoa; phylum Chordata; class Mammalia; order Chiroptera; family Pteropodidae; genus Pteropus; species Pteropus medius. Next base: position 3,571,708 of record NW_024341894.1, on the reverse strand, counting down.
CTAAACCTTCTTATAGCGTACCTAATTCTAAATAAGGATATAAGATGTAGTACAACATATCTGTATAAAATTAGAATCACCTTAGAGGGGAAAAATTTACTTGATGTATTCACATCCTTTTAGATGAGTTCGAAAGAGACTTGCTTCTCTGTTCGATATTAGCCAAGGGTGTCTGAGTAAAGTGGCAATGTAATTTTAACTTACATTGCAAAACTTCTACAGAGTTACATTTTAATACAAAATCTGTTCTTGCTTTGGAGCTGCCATATATATGTTTTCTTGAGGGTACGTGAAAACATTCAGCTAATTCCTCAAATTTTATTCTTAATTAATCTTATTCTACTTCCCCATACACTCACCCAAGTTCTCTTCTGAATTCAATATGCTGTTATTGTCTGTGAGTTCAAATTGTGTCTGTAGTAACTGCCCCCCTTTATATTCTAATATCAGGTGATAGTGGGGCATCTCTTAATACTTTGTGCCTCCTTCCATTCTCCAAACAAAACTTGTCTTAGTCAAAATGGGGGAGAAGAAGGAGGTGTTATAATTCAGATATAGGACCGTGTACTTGAATTTTCTAGTTTTTCTTCAAAAGTCCTACCTTCCTTCCCCACAGCGTCATTTTCCCCTTACAAGAGGACCTGGGAGGATTGCTTTAAAGACTGGGGATGGAGTGGCTCCATAGTGTAGTGGTTAGCATGTCTGCTTTACACGCAAAAGGGCCTGGGTTCACACCCCAGGTAGAGCCATGGCCCATACCCCGGGGCACCAGGCCCTGGGTGCACACTGAGAGCTTGTGGGAGGAGACACCCCACCTTCAGAGATCCAGTTCTTAGGGGGAAAGGGGCAACATCCATAGGTCAGGGGTAATTACAGAGGTAGGAGAGAAAGACTGGGGAATGATTCCAAACTGATATGAGGACAAGCCAGCTGGATAATTAGGGAGGTTGTGGAGGCGGGTTGTGGAATAAAGGCTGGCAAAGTAGATGGGCCAGAAAAAAGGGAGCAGTGATTAGGCTTTAAAACGACAACAAACTGCTTTCATTTGGCTCGTTTTTCAGCATGTCCATTCTCCCAACTTTACCAGTAAACAACTCAGGTTCTGAAGAACACTGTTAGTATTCTGCTTTCTAGAACAGAGTTTCTCAACATCAGCACTATTGACATTGGGCTGCGTTATTCTTTGTGGTTGGGAGTTGTCCTGTGCAATGTAGTATATTTAGCAGAATCCCTGGCCTATACCTACTAGATGCCAGTAGCATTCCCCAGGTCGTTTCTCCAGAGATTGCCAAGTGACCCTTTGGGAGAAAAATCTCAACCAGTTGAAAACCACTGCTCTAAGAGAAGGCTGTTTTTAATGTCCTTGCTGACAGATTATATAAATATTACATTGAATATGCAGTTTTTTTCAATGAATGAATCCTGGAAATAGAATACCTTTGTGTGAAAGTTGGTTCTTCAGGTGGTGGAACCTTATTAGATCCTGCGACTTAGGTTTCTCTTGTACTTAAGAACCAAGGTCACTGATCCAACTGTGTCATACACGTCCACAACTTTATATGGGTAAGTATCTCCAAGAATATATCTCAGCTGTCACACTGTACACGTTTTATTTTTTTGTGGCATTATCCCTTCAAAACTATATTCAGTTTTAAACCAGATCATAATTAAGAGATTGGGGAGTCAAAGCACAGAGTGCTTTACCTTGTGGCCTTTTATGATACTTTCATCAGGTTCTACTTGGATAGCAATAGATTGATTTTATTCAGCATAGGTGCAAGTGGTACATGAAGATCATTTCTGTCACTGGAGCAACTTTTAACACCCCAGGCTTAGAATAGCCAAGTGCTGTGAAACAAAATAGTAAGAAATCATTAACAGCAAGTGTATGAGTAATACAGTCCAGTTGTGATTTGTGGCACAATTTCATTCAACTTGACTTCTTTAGCATCATAAAACATCTACTGTTTTCCCATCAATTATTTGGTATGGTGCCGAAGACTGTTCTTTGAGTATATGTCTGCTGGTTTAATTCCCATTGCTTGGAATAAATATACCGTAGTGCTATGTGATCTACAGAAGTAGAACTATTAGTTGAAGAGTTAAGAGCTCAGACACTTGTAAAGCTAGTGAGGAATCCTAATGTTTTATGCTCCTTTTGCCATCTTTTGAAGTTTTCCTCTTCATACCTGATACAAAAACTTTGTTTTCTAATCAAGTCTTTCCAAATCATTCACCTTGGTTTTGCACCCATATATTTTCAGCTTACATAATAATTTTCATTATTACAATAATGAGTACTGCTAGCAACTAAGGAACAGTAAACAACTCAAGTTTAAAGAATGTGAGTAGCAGTACATGATGTTACAGAGTGTTCTATCTGCTAGTGGGTAGCACCATTCCTGTCTGTCCACAGAAATGGACAGGGCTGCTTCATTCATATAGTTTTACGAGGCTAACCACTAGCAGATAAAACTCTGTAACATCATGTACTGACTGCTACTCCCATTCTTTAAATTTGAGTTCTCACAAAATTTAACATAAGTAATGCCTCCTGGAGTTACTATCGTGGCCCTGAATATGGAGACTGTTGGTTAATCCAGCCGAGTCTGAGAAGTGGAGGGTCAGTTAAGAGCTTCTACTATGTGTAAAAAGTAGGGCTTCTGGTAGAAAAGAGATTATAGCATTAAAAAATAAAATAAATTTATTTTAAATAAAATTTACGACGGGATTTATCATGTAACGTTATTTTTTTACATTGTTGAAACAGGAGGACAGCCTCACAAAAGGAGAAAGACCTCTGATGCAAATGAAACTGAAGATCATTTGGAATCTTTAATATGCAAAGTAGGAGAAAAGGTATGCACCAAAATAGACACAGATTATGATGAGTTTAGAGTTGTAAAGTCGACTGTGCTTTTATGAATTTCATCAACTGAAAACTTGATCTGTTTTAGGCAAAGTTTATATGGCCATGCATCTGTATCCCAAAGGAAATGCATATTAAAACCCTTGGAATACAGATAATTGAGAAATGTTTTTAGTACTTTTTATGGAATATGAGTCTTAAAAGAGATCTTATTGAATAGTTCTCTCAGTTTATAAATGAAGAGCCAAACAAATCGTGGATACTTGAGGAAGTTTGCTCAGAGTCATATAGTAAATGAATTAGAGAATAGAGCCCATTATGTTATGTATAATACTTATTCTGTTTTTGTAGACCGCTTACTTTTTAAATTTCTTCCATTCTCTTTTTATGGGTATCTAAAAAACAATAACTACCTGAATTGATTTATACTAAATCTGTCTTAGTGCCTTATGCATGTAAGGCTTTAACTTTTTTTATGATTACCTAGAAAATTTTAATTCACGAATTGCTGAGTACTTGACACATATTTAATATGCTGTCCTCTACAGAGTGCCTGCTCTTTGGAGAGCAACCTGGAAGGCTTGGCTGGTGTTTTGGAAGCTGATCTTCCTAACTACAAGAGCAAGATCTTAAGACTTCTTTGTACAGTGTATGTATGCAAAAGATTTATGAATCCAGGTGATAATGTATTATCTACTCTTAAATGCTTTGGGAAATGTTCAAAAGACGTGTTTTTGTTTCATATGTAATCAGCTTTCCTTCTATTAGGAAATTCGTACAAATGAAATGACCTTTGGCCCTTTCATTAACTCTTTCTTAGAAATAGACCTAAAATTCAGCATTTTCCATTTGTTTCTTAGAACCTTAGAATCATTCAAATTGACTATTTTTAAGTGAGAAAGTAGGCATGTTCACATTTCAGAGATTTTATTTTATGCACATACATTTAAATATATATATAGTAGAATAGAATTTAACTTATATTTTTAACCAGTAGTACCAAAAACATTTGAGAACTGGTCACTCAAGTAATAGCCTTTCTTGGAAGATGGCACCTGGTCTTCCTAGGTGGCCTCCCAACCAGGCCCGACCCTGCTTAGCTTCCGAGATCAGCCATTGGGCTTGTTCAGGATGGCATGGCTGTAGACCACGGACGGTGGCTCCACTGGGGTGTGAACCCAGGACCTTCTTCGTGTAAAGCAGACATGCTAACTGCTACACTATGGAACTATGTCCAGGAAGAGGCTTTTGAAGCTATTAATAGACATAATCTTTCTGAGTTAGGTTAGCTGGAACAAGTATCAGCATTTAATTTGTTAGGAAATTAAAGTGGGAAAAGTCTCACATGGAATCATGAAACATTCTCTTCCATTAGTGGAATTAGCAATCTAGACTTTTTCATCTCTCAGTCATTGATCACTCTGAATTGAATGCCCAAAGAAGTAGCTATAACTTCTGGATAAAGGGATCTTTGTACTTTACATTAAATTATAAATTTATCTATTAGGTATTTTTAAATTATGAAGGTGACTTTTAAGTTGTCATTTCAATTATTTTAAAATAATGTTTTTTAATGCTTAAGCTCACTTTTGAAATTTAAAAATGTCCATACAAATTGAAACCATTGGTAGATTTCATTTTAACCTCAAAGTACAGAATTTAGGTTACAATTTTTAAAAGGAATTCAGTTAATATTCAGGAAGACATATCCTGAATATGACTAAGAAACTACTAAGAAATATCATTTTGCTGTTATCCATAAGAGGTCTTCTATTTTGGAAGCATTTATTAGAATGGAGTAGATTTATGCTTAAACTCTGATGGAACCATGGTTTGGGGTGGGGGGGAATATTGTCAATGCAAATATCTTTATAAAACCTATTACTCCTAATACTCTACGAGGTACCTTGAGAAAACAGAAAAAGTATATGAGAATCTGAATGATCATGAATTTCTATTTGCTTTTCTTTTTGAGCTAATTTCTAAAGGCTGCCTAAATTAGGAAGCAATATTTGCTTTTTTTTAAGGTTTATGACTGTAGTCATCTCATACTTTTCAGATAATTTTAATGAAAATTAACGCACTTGGAGTAAGCAAACTGGAGTGTAAAGAAACCTTGCTACATCAGAGTATCATGTTGAAAATTCAGCAATTTAACTGATAGAAACTTAATTGAACTAGTTTTAGTTCTGAAGTTTTTCTAAGCAACCAGAATAGTGTTTCTCAAAGTGGAATCTTGATTTTATGACATTTGGTTAGCTAAGTTTAAAATGCTCCATCTCCCCATTAATGATTCTGCATTAAAGAAATTTCTTTCACCCAGCATTTCCTAGATATTTTACCGTGGAAACAATTTTTTGTAGAACTCCTATCCAGTTCCTCTGAACATATTGGACTAACACTGGTCTCGCATTAGTTTTATTTATTTCAGTTGGATAACTTCACAATAAGAGTGTTTTACTTTTTAACTCTTGGGATAATTAAAAATGAAAAATTATGGGGGCCACGTCTGCAACTCTTCTCAATATTTATGTTGAAGTAGTTTTAAAAACAGCTCAAAGTAATCCTGTTCCAAAGTTAATAAAATGATAAAAGGTTTTTTATATTACAAAATTCAGCAACCTAACATAATGCTATTGTTTTGGGGTTTTCTTGTTGTACTGGGTTCTCAAATCAGTGCGCGTCTGTTACCTGAGAAGTTGACAATTTATACAACATTAGTCGGACTGCTGAATGCCAGGAATTACAACTTTGGTGGAGAATTTGTAGAAGCCATGATTCGTCAACTTAAAGAATCTTTGAAAGCAAACAATTACAATGAAGCTGTATATTTGGTAAGTTATTTTTTTAGGGGAGGTATATTTTGACTGAGTGTTGAGATGGAGGGAAGAGGTGAACTACAACCAAATAATTTATCCTTTCTCTTGACATACAGTTCCCTACTCACCATAACAGCTACTGTTTTGAAACTGTTCTCATTAAAATTAGCACAAAGCTCATTACCAAGTCCACGGGTTTCTGAATCCCACCCAGTGCACCTCCCTGCAGCACATGACTCTTTACACTTCTTATCTCTTGATTTTTGCATCATCAGTTTTTTCAGGACCTCCCATTGCCCTCTACCTTCTATTCCTCGGTCTCCTTTTACTGGGCCATCTTCCTTTGCCCCTTAAATGTTTCTGTTTCCCAGGATTCTGTCCTCACTTTACTTTTCTTTAAACACTATCCTGGAGCATTTTTGTTCTCATAGTTTCATGAACCACCTTTATTTTGGCCATCTCCTTCTCTCCAAATCTATAATCTGTATCTCCTGCTTTGCCCTTTCTACTGAACTCCAGACCTGTGTTCCAAATACTACCTGGATAGCCCAGAGGTATCTTGCCTGGAAGTCCCTACATTAATGCATTATTCATACCTTCTTTTCTTCTGGCCTCTCCCAACCCACATTCAGTGGCTGCTGTCTACTGGATAACCCATCTAGAAATCTGAGCATTAATTTTTGTCTTCTCTTCGCCCCCTCATACTGTAGGCAGTCCCTAAGCCCTTTCAGTTCTACCTCCTAAATTTCTCTTCAGTCTGTTCCTTCTCCTTTGTCTCCAGGGAACTGTATGTCTTCCTCCCAATGTCTTAGCCTCTTAACTGATCTTTTCACATCCAGATTCTCTGCCTTTCCCTTTATTTTCTACAGTGGCACCAGAGTGGTTTTCTTATAACTAGGCTCTACTCAAGTTGGTATACAGGTTAAAAACCTCAGTTCCTTCCCATTGTCTACAGTTGATGGTCTTTAAAAGCCTGGTGTCAAAGATGATTCATTGGGTTGTAGAAAGTAAATATTAGAAATCTTTTATTTATCTTAAATGGAACTCAAATTATGCCTTACTAATACTTAATACATAGAATGACAGTGGGCCAGTGTATATTATAAAAATATATACATTTGTTGGAGGTAAGCGATCAAATTTTTTTACTGAGTACACAGTCAAAGTTTGGACACTCATCATCAGGCTATAAGAGTAAGTCCAGAATCCTTAGTCTGACACTCCTGGTTGCCTGCCACCTTCTATTTCTCTATCCTTGCCTGCCATATATCAAAATTACTTACACATCTCTGAACATACCTTGTGTTTAAACCCCTCTACCTAGACTACTCCCCTTGTTCTCCACTTGAGGAGTACGTTACACATCCTTTATAATGTAGCCCAGTTGTCTTCCATGATACTTTCCCTTACTCCCTTTGTCACTGTTCCTACAGCAGTTTTTATTTACTTTTTAGTATAGAAGTCATCCTTTTGGATTGAGAGTGCCCCACTAGACTCTGAGTTCCCATATAGCAAGGACTTTAATAGTTCTTAGCAGTGGCACACAGAAGATAGCCGATAAATATCTGTTCAGAACTTTTCATTTCTATAGTCCAGTGAAAATTTGTTCACAGCCAAAGAGGAAAAATGTTTGAAGTAGCTAGAATATTATAGTCTGGGTTCTTCTAAGAGTATGTAATGAAAACCTGTAAATGTACAGATTCCTTTCCTTCATAGGGTCTCTGTCACAACTCCTCAGCTCTGCAGTTGTAGCACAAAAGTGGCCATAGACAGTATGTTAACAAATGAGCATGGCTAAAAATTTACTTGTGGGCACTTAAATTGAATTCCATATAATTTGTACAAATCATGAAATATTCTTTTAGGTTTTTTCCAAGCATTTAAATATCTAAGAATTATTCTTAGTTTTCAGGCTGTGCAAAAACCAAGCAGCAGGCCAGATTTGGCCCTCAGGCTTTAGTTTTTCAGATTTGTGGTTTTAACCATTACAAGATTGCTTGTTTTGTAATTATTATAAGGGATATTTGATTTAATAAAAATTGTTTTCCCCAACAGGTTCGTTTTTTATCTGATCTTGTGAATTGTCACGTCATTGCAGCCCCATCAATGGTTGCTATGTTTGAAAATTTTGTAAGTGTAACTCAGGAAGAAGATGTACCTCAGGTAAGAAAACCCTTATACTGAATCATGTCCATATAGTACCAGAAATTTTTCAGTTAGTAATAAAAAACAAAAGGTAACAGATTATCATGCTGTAAATTCTTAATATCTAAAAGTTAAGTCAACTGGCATACTGGTGAGTTCTTGTGACATCTATATGTTAATTTAAATCACTCTGTCTAATAAGATTAAAACTAAAATATCTAGAAATGCTCTGAATGAGCCAGATGTCTTATATAAGCCCTGTTAAATAGCTTCCATAGATTTATTTCATTTAAGAATAAATGCAATATGAATAAATTTAACTAACACTTTAAACTTACCTTTTAAAAAATCCTTTAGGTGCGACGGGATTGGTATGTGTATGCATTTCTATCATCTTTGCCCTGGGTTGGAAAGGAGTTGTACGAGAAGAAAGACGCAGAAATGGACCGTATCTTTGCCAACACTGAAAGCTATCTTAAGTAAGGGGAGAGCTCATAGTTCTTTTTGTTGTTTAGGTAAAAGATATCTTAGTGATATCATAAATGTGTTATATTTTATCTGTTAGTAATACTATTTGAGTTGCATTTCTCAAAAATAAGCTGTAGAGTTCCCTAAGGCTTTCTCTAGGTAATTTCATACCCCTACTGAGACCCCAGAGTAATCAAATATATTGCTTACTGCTTTCGTGTAAAAGAGTTGTAACATAGCTGCTTTTAAGCCGCTTTTATCCATGTGTGAAAGGCATAAAATATCTTAACACAGTGGTTCTCAGATATTAGTATACGTAAGAATCACCTGTAGTACTTAAATATGCTCCAACCCCTGCCCCCAGACCAGCTGAATCACAGTATTTGAGAGAGGTTTGGACATCTCTATTATTAATTTATTCCACAATTGGAGAACATCTCTTTATTTCATATAAGTTAATCCTAAACCAAGTCCTTAAAACAGTGGTCCTTAACCTTTAATACTAACAATAGGCATTATTAGTAAACTTAAGCATAATTACCCAGCAGCTAGATAATGGTTTTATGTCCCCTTAAGTTTTTTGGAATAATTTTATTATGTTTCATTTTCTATCCATAGATACTTCTTGGGATAGTGTTAATATCTATTTGGTAAATTACAAATAAAGCTAAAAGAGGTCTAAAAATAGAAATCTACTTTTTAGTTCGTTAAACTACTTTTAAATGTTAGATTTTTAAAATGTTTTTATATTTTTGAAAAGTTATACTTCTTTTCTTAAAAAAATGTAGCCATTTGCCAAAGAATAAAAATAAAAAGAATACAAATATCTTATTATTTGAGTACTGGTACACGTCTTTCTCCTTTTTTATGCATATGGTAGTCCAGTATATACACTGTTCACTTGCTTTTTCCTCCCTTAATATAACTTAAGATTTGTTGCATAAAAACATACAGCTCTACCTTATTCATGTTAACAGTTGTATGGTATTCCACTCTTTTAACATACCATGATTTCTTTAGTTTCCTGTTGGTAGACATTTAGGTTATTTCCAGTCTTTTGCTATTATAAACAGTGTTTCGATGAATATCCTTATACAAATGTCTTTGTGTACGTACATGTGTAAATATATTTGTGGGGGATATGAATTCTTAGAAATGGCATTTCTATGTTGAAGTGTCTTAACAATTTTAATTTTGATTTAGTCATTGTTTTCCAAAGCAATTATACTATTCCAGATCTTCTAAAGAGATGATATCAGTGTTTGAAACTGCATATTCTCCCAGATTTCAATAATATAGTACGTTATCAAAAATGTTACACCTACCAGTATGATAGTTATTTCACTGCTTTAATTTGCATTTTATTAAGAAAGCAACTGAACATCTTTTTATGTTTTTAAAAACCTAAATGTAGATTTTCATTTTTATCTTTAGAAGACGCCAGAAGACTCATATGCCCATGTTACAAGTATGGACTGCTGAGAAACCACATCCACAAGAGGAGGTAAATTGATTACAGTCTTTTGTGATACAAGCACAGTCAGCTCTTGAGTAGATTCTTATCTCTGTGATGTACTTAAATCATTCAATTTGTATACCTCAGCTAGGTTTCCACAGTTCATATCAGGGGTCCACCTCTTCACAGCCCTAGGCAGATAGTGGAGCTTTAATAAATGTTAGAATGTAATTAAAACATTCCTTGTTCTAGAGGATTCTAGATGTCATACAGTTGACAATTTTTTTTTTTTATCGAAATGCCCAATTGGAAAAATGTAAAAAGTAACAGCCTCAGACAGATAGACTTTATAAATTAAAACAAAGACTTAGTACCATTCTCTTGTAGTATATTTGATAGCAAGTTAGCTTACTTTTGTACTCTGTATTTTAGAAGTAGTGATTTTTGATTTTGTCTGCTCAATATGGTATTTCTTCTAGCCTCCAAATATATATTAATTATTAAAAATTAATGTCTTTAGTATTTAGATTGCCTGTGGGCCCAGATTCAGAAATTGAAAAAGGATCACTGGCAGGAGCGGCACATCCTAAGACCTTATCTTGCCTTTGACAGCATCCTATGTGAAGCACTGCAGCACAATTTGCCTCCTTTTACACCACCTCCTCACACTGAGGATTCAGTATACCCAATGCCAAGGGTCATCTTCAGAATGTTTGATTACACAGATGATCCCGAGGTATGTGACCAACTAAAAAGTCCCTGTCAAAGGGCCTGCGTTGCATTGTACTTGTGATTTAATCTTGTTTGGATTTGCCTGCGATACATTTTAAATTTGAATTGTTTATTATCTAAGATGATCAATAGTAATGAAGTTAACGATTTAATTCAGTGAAGGTAATGGTTTAAACAGGATCACCTCATTATGCAAGAAACTATATTTAGCATGTGTATGTAGAGTAAGAAAGCACATTGTACAATGTAAGAGAGTAGGTTTCAAGAGCCAGATTGGTTTGGTTTTTAATCCTGGTTTAGTCAGATCCTAGCTGTGTGGTCTTGGGTTATTTACCTCTCTACCTGAGATTCCTAGTAGGATAATAATAGTATCTCATAAAGTTGTAATGAGGATTAAGTTATTAATACACGTAAGTGTATAAAACTGTGCAATACATGATGAATGCTCAATAATTTTAGCTATTATTCTTAAGGCTATTTTCAAGAAAAATACCCAGTTTTAGAGATTGTTCATTTCTAACCTTTACAACTTATTGTTGATATTATGTAATTATTTTTTAAAATATTTTCAACTTAAAAACTCCAAAGATGAGTATGAGCTGATTTTATAGTTTTTAAATATATGTATTCTTTATTTTGAAGTCAAGTTATTGGTAACCATTATACTTCAGCAATTAAAATATATAATTTTGATATTAATATTTAGCATAAAAATTTGCATTTTAGCTATGCTTATTATTTTATACTTTTGCATGTGAATGTCTGTCTTAACTTTAATAGCCAAGTAGCAAGCACAGTCATTTCTAGATTCATTCTGAATAGAAACTTGCCTAGCTGAAGTACCATACTTGTTGCTTAGTACATCCCAGTCAGCATAAAGCAGAATTGTCACGGTCAGCACAGTTGATGTTTTGGGCTGGATAATTCTTTGTGGTGGAGTGCTGTCCTGTGAATTGTAGGATGCTTAGAAGCATCCCTGGCCTCTACCCTCCAGATGCCAGTAGGATTTAGAGGCTAAATATCAGTTATGACCACCAAAACTGTCTCCAGAGATTGCCAGATATCCCCTCTCAGGGACAAAATTTCCCCCATTTGAGAACCACTGGCATAAGAACCAATATTACCATCCAAGGTCAAATTTGAGTTTTCTTTTTCTTCTCTTTTCTGTTCTACCATAAATTGCTTATGACCAGTGGAAATTTAACAATTATGATCTATCTCAGAGTAAAAAGTTGTCAGATAATTGGTTATACATAAGAAATTATCAACTTGCTACCTACTTACCTATATTCCATATATAATAAAATGCTTTTTAGTCAGTGGTCTAATTAGGTGTATCTAATTGAGAGTCTAATTTATGTTTGAGACTAGAATCTTTGTGATTGGATTTCTGTGCAAGGGAACTAGGATGAGACCTCAAAGTTTGTTTTATCTTGTACTATTTATACTTAATTGGTGTCGCCTCTATAATATGCCCATCATTCTTGCCAGAAGAGCATAAAATACAAAATATCTGTTCCCCTCAAATTGAAGGGGATTGTTTTTTTTTGTTCTGGCCTTAGAAAAAATATTTATTTAAAATAAAAATTGAAGATTAAAGTAAAAGTTATCAGCAGTCTACAATAGTAATTAAGTTATTAAAAACAAACTGAACCTGTTTGCTATGCACATACTTTTTTAAAGAATTAAATAATGTGTAGATAATGTTTTTTTTAATCTTTTAAAAACAATATAGTATGGATACTTTCAATGCATATACAATTTTTTATGTCTGTATATCGTGTTTGAAATAAAATTTTCACTCTATGTGTATTACAGAAGTAATTCACTCTTATTTAAAAAAATAAACCGTGTAGGGCTAATAATATACAAAAATTATTTTGTTTCATATAATTGAGGTGGGCAATTGATAGTATGGTGTCAGATGTGTAGAAGAGACTGCAGCTGACACTAATTCTGTCATGGATATAAGTTAACATGACAGTAAAGTTTGCTAAAAATATAGAGCTTTCACACTTCTGAGCTTTTATACCTAGCACCCAATATAGTGTCTGAAACATAATAAGCTCTCAAATATTTGTTGAATAAATGAAAGAAAATATTTTTTCTAAGTCTGTAGTATTTACATTTGGTTTTCTTTCCAGGGTCCTGTAATGCCAGGGAGTCATTCAGTGGAAAGATTTGTAATAGAAGAGAATCTTCACTGCATCATTAAGTCCCACTGGAAGGAAAGGAAGACTTGGTAAGATTCTTTTTATGTTACTTTTAGAGTGGAGAAAAGTTAGCAATTTTGATAATTTGATAAGAGCAAAATATATATTAAGAGTTTAAGAAAATCACTCTTCCTGACATCCCGACTTGCTAAGACCATTCTTCTTTGCTTTCTTGAGACCCCTCACCCTCAGAATAGTACTTTTCTGAGTGCTCTGTAGTACTGTAGTGCTGTATAGTAATGTGCATGCAATGCTGGCTTTTTTATGTGGATGTTTGCAATATGCTATGGACAGATTAACTTGAATGGAAAGCTCTTTTTAGTGTGATTATTAACAGTTCTGTTATGTATTTAGACATCTAGCTTTGGAAAAGTTTACTTTTAATATTTTCTTAAACCTTGGAAAGTTTTGGTTTAGAGTTTAGGGTGAAAAGTCTTTGGAGAGTGGTCTACCCTATTAAAACTTTTTAAGTTAGTAGATCTTAATATGCGTCCTTAGTATTATTACTTAAACTCTTTTTTATCTTTCAAGGAGTTTTGGGGCCCATTAAAGAATTCCCTTGTGGTAGACAAAATAATTTGTGCTGTAGTGAAGTGACCGAAATCTAGAACATTCTAGAAAAGTGTCTTTATATCTAAACACACTGCTTTTGAAACTGCTTATTTGATTGTTCATGTATCTTTATATACTTAACTTAAGTTACATTTTTTATAGTGCTGCACAGCTGGTCAGTTATCCAGGGAAGAACAAGATCCCCTTGAACTACCACATAGTTGAGGTATGCATTCCACATGGACCGTGTTTCTAAGTTTCAGAATCTGTTGACTTAAAGAATAATCTACTCTTGGCTTATTTTTTTTTCTTGCTACTTGTCAGGTACTGAAAGTTAACAGAGGAGCGAGGAATTTGCTGTCTCTTTTGGTGCTCTGTTAGCCATGTTAGTAAAGAGAAAAGAGGAGGTTGAAACCAGTAGCCAAATGGACTTTTGAGTTGCCTATAAATTATTTATATAGTATGTCTTCATTCATGGATAGTTATCATGGATAATGTAAGTTACCTCTAGGTGTGTCAGTACATTGTCCAATTAATTAAAAGATGTATAAGTGGCTTAAATACTTTAAAGTATTGTATTACTTTAGGCAGATAACCTATTTTTAACTGTTTCTCTGGCTTCCTATTACTAGCAGACACCTGACTAGTATATTATTCCCTGTATCACAAGGTAGGGTTAAATATGAATCTTTATTATTAAAAATGAAAAAAGCCAATTGTTTTTGGAAGTAGGAAGAATAGATAGTACTTTTGACCCTATATTAAGTAATACAGAAGGATGATATAAGTAGTATATTTGAACACCTTGTGAGGTTTATGTCCCAATAACCAGTACTTTCACTTGACACATAGGTCAAACTGTCAATTGCATATTCCTTTATTTTAAAATACTCATGAGCATAGTTATGTTTTATTTAAGATTCACTTTATAGTGCATTTGTGTGCTTTCTTAAAAGTACTGCTTCTGTCTTATTTTTCAACTCTTAAGAGTAAGCTTGGGCTCTGAATTTGACTCACTGACATGTCAGTTGAAATGAGGGCTATAAGTCATACCTTTAAATATGCAAAATGTGTAGAAAGTTATGATGAAGTACAAAAGTGTTTGAGGTGGGAGTCAAAGGAAGGAATGCACATCAGCCTTTAGAATTCTAGGTAGGCAGTCCACAAATAATATAGGGAAGGTGGAAGCAAGTTTCCTAACAAGAGGCATGGCAAAGAAGTCTTGGATTATCAAAAAGGTTTCTAGGTACCAGTTTTAAGTAGCAGAGTGGAATGACTTTTTTCATCCTAGTTTAATAAGAGTTTTTTACTGCTTATGAGAATGAAACTGATGGGTCTGTGAGTCCCTCGGTAAATCAACTCCTATACTTCCAAAGTGAGAAATTAATTGTATGGTTCTCTAGGAGTATCAAATTAGCATTAATATTTGCATATTCTTATTTGATTGAGTTATAGAGAGGAGAAATTTTCATTATAGTATTATAGATCTTCGTGTTTTAAAGAGCATAATTCTAAAGGTTAAAAATAATTTTTTCATTATAAATGTCATGGAGTTTTATATTGAGAATGTATGGTCTTTTAATAGTAGAAGTGCATAGATAGCTGTCGAATTGAGTTCTGACTCCTGATTCTTTTGTAGGTGATCTTTGCAGAGCTGTTTCAACTTCCAGCACCCCCTCACATTGATGTGATGTATACGACACTTCTCATTGAACTTTGCAAACTTCAGCCTGGCTCTCTACCCCAAGTTGTATCCTTTCCTTTGTTTTTAAACTTACTCTGTTTGGCCTAGTTTTAAAAAGTTAGTAAATATTTCTGCTAGTGGGTTTAAATCACTTCATAAAAACAGTTCGACATTTCTTTAAAAGTCAACCATATATGTACCATACAGTCCAGCCATTCCACTCTTAAGTATTTACCAAGAGAAATGAAAACACAAGTCCCTACAAAGACTTAGGCATTAATGTTCATAGAAACTTTATTTGTAATAGCCCCAAACTGGAAACAATCCAAATATCCATCAGTATATGAATGGATTAACAAATTGTGTTATACTTATACAATGAAATACTACATAATAAAAAGGAATAAGTTTTTGATGCTGGCAACAACATGAATGAATTACAAAGTAATTATGCTGACTAAAAGATGCCAAACAAATAATTCATACTATATGATTACATTTACACAAAATTCTAGAAAATGCAAAGTAATCCAGTGACAGCCGACCAATATTTTGCTTGGGGATTTAGGTGAGGAGAGGGAGAAGGAAAAATTGACTACAAAGGAGCATGAAGAAATGTTGGAGGTGATATAAATGTTCATTATCTTGATTTCACGGGTGTATACACACCAAATTTTTGTGTGTCACTCATACCTCAAAGCTGTTTTTTTAAAAAGGTGAATTACATGAAAAGATGTTCAACATTATTTTTCATTTGTTATTTATTTTTTCTATCACCATTTATTTTGAAGGAGAGTGGAGAATATTTTCCTTATCAAATTCACAGCTTGCACAGGCAACTGAAATGCTATATATGCGTTTGGACACAATGAATACTACCTGCGTAGACAGGTATACTAATTGCCTCATTTCTGTACTGGTTGTTAGCAGCTTCTACTCCCTGTACTTTGTAGAATAATTTGATCAGCAAAACATTTGCCTTGTTAAGAACTTTCAAGTTGATTTTTCTTTCTTGCCTCCCCAAAATAATCCTTCGTATAAAAATAAAACTCATACTTGTTGTAATGTAACATTACACTTTCTAGTCTAACTTTCAGTATGATAATGATGCTCGTGCTGAGGTTTTCTTTAATTCCATTCATTGTTTACTTGTTTGGTGCTTTGGTATAGTTATACTTTTCCCTCTGTAATTGGCTATGTAAGCTTTTAAAATAAGCTTTATGCTAACCTCTATGTAGAAGCAGAGTCTAATACTTATTATGTATAAACATATGTATGTACTTCTGTTTATAGTGTCAACATCTAAAGTAATTAGCTTCTACATAACTACAGCTTCAAGACTGTTTAAATAAAAGACCATATTGGATTTTTATAGCTGTGGTAATTGCATGCCCACTGCCTGCTTTTGGATGAGGTCTATATAGCACCTTTCTTAGCTGGTATTCCTTCTTACCTCTGTCAGTTTCCCAAATCAGATCAACAGATATTGAATATTTCTCCAATTTCCAGCATCTTTCATGTCTATAGTTCAAATTCTATATCTGAAAATTATTAGTAAGGGCTGTTTTATGTTATTGACCTATTTTGACTAATTTCAATGATCAAAATTATAGATACATAAGGGACATGCTTTAAAAACGTTGTCTTCTAATTTTTTTCCCTAGACTAATAAAACTATCAGTTATGTTGGGCATCTCAGTTATGCCATTTGTTTAACAAATATTTATTAGGCTCTTACCAACTTCACAGCATTCTACAGTATACTAATGTGATCTCTATCTAGTTAGATCAGATGTAATTTTAGGGGAAAGAAGGCTGCGATGGTATATTTTGTTTGGTGAAAAGAGCACAGTGTGATAATGAGAGACTAACTTCATTCAGCTCTGTCATTTATAAAATGTTTTATCTGCAGTTTCATTTTTTTTTTTTTTGCCTTTGTTTCATTGTCGGTTAAATAGGGAAAATAATGCATTCCTTAGATGTTATTGTGAGAATTAAATTATGTAAACATATATAAGGTGCCTGGCATAAAACAGGCATTCAGATTATAGCTATTATTTACTTAAAAAGGATAACACTTTTAGAATAAGTGAAGTAGGAGATTTATTTTTTGAAGTAGAAGATGAGTTACAGGACTTACAGAAAAATGGGTAAGAAAAGTGGCAGAAGATACAGCTGTAGATAGGAATGTATGCTCTTTCACTTAACTATAAAATAGGGTTGTATTTATCTGAAGGATTACAAAGGAACCTGGTATAAACTGCAACCATTCGTCTTTTTCTGTCTCCTGCCTCCACTTCTCTGTATAGGTTTATTAATTGGTTTTCCCATCATCTAAGTAACTTCCAATTCCGTTGGAGCTGGGAAGATTGGTAAGTGGTGTTACATTTTATCTTTCCTTTCTCTGCAGTCTACCGTAATAAATAAAGTAAGTAAATCCTGTTAATATTCAAAACTATAACATAAAAGCAGTCTGCATGGTCTGAATTACTTAGTTTTTTGTGTGTGATTTATACATACAAATGAAATAATTTAGAAGGAAACTATTTGTAGCTAAGTACAAGTTAGAATAAGTACAGATTCTGTTTAAGAACTTATAAAACTACATTTCCTCATTAGGTCAGATTGTCTTACTCAAGATCCTGAAAGTCCTAAACCAAAGTTTGTA
This sequence comes from Pteropus medius, assembly GCF_902729225.1. Taxonomy (NCBI): domain Eukaryota; kingdom Metazoa; phylum Chordata; class Mammalia; order Chiroptera; family Pteropodidae; genus Pteropus; species Pteropus medius. Next base: position 3,554,102 of record NW_024341894.1, on the reverse strand, counting down.
AGAGAAGTTCTAGAAAAATGTATGAGGTAAGTAAATTCTTTATATTTTCTCCTTAGCTTAGGTCCTTAATTTGTGTGGGAGGAGTTTTCTCTTCTCAGCTTTTGTGATATATGTCTAGAATATCATTTTTAAAATCCAAATACCTGCCTCTCTTCCTTGTTACTTTTTAGTCAAGATTTGGGCTGAAAAAATTAGACAACCATGACATTTGGATTCTGTGTGAATTCAGCCAAAAAGTTTTGGTTTTTGTTTTGTATTGTTTTGTTTTGTTTTGTTTTTTGGTCAAATGTACTTTGAAATAATTTCAAAGATGGTACGGCATACTACCACACACAGTCCACACATACTGCTGAAATGCAACCAGCCATCCCAAAAATGTCTTTTTTTCTTTTTGGCCCAAATCCTATCCAGGAACACATGTAGCTTTTAGTTATCATTCTCTTCAATTCTTCAGTCTCAAACAGTTATTATTCTTTCTCTACTTTTCATGTCTTTTTCAGTTTTAAAGAATCTAGGCCTCTCTCGGGTTGCCCTGCTATGGCCTCATGACCAGACTCAAGTCTTGCATTGTTGGTGCATAACATCGAGAGGCACCTGAATCCTACTACTGGAGATGTCAGCCTTGATTACCTGGTCATGTCAGTGTCTGCCAGGTCTCTCCACCTTCAATTTACCATTTTTCCCCTTGTAATTGACTATTTTGTGGGAGACATTCTAAGGTGCATTCATATACTATTCTTCATCCAAGCACCACTGATAAATCCTACTTTTATCTACCACCACTCTGATGATTACCAAGTGGTGTTTCTCTTTTTCCATTATTCTTTTCTACATTCGTTAGTTGGCATTCTACTGTAAGAGCTTTCTTTTTTTCACCCATTTATTCCTGTGTTTATGTATTAGTAGGGACTAATAGGTTTCTGTTTCATTCAGTGGGTTGTAGTCCATTAACTGCCGTTATTTATTTCGATGCCCAAATTGTCTCTGATTTGTCCATTGGGAGCACATAGTGGCTGCCATGTCCTTTTTTCTTTTTAATGTTTCCTCCATTCATTGAGCTTTTCCTTATTTCTGGCACAAGGTGTTCCAGGCTCATCTTGTATTTTCTTGCCCCTCCTCTGGAATCATCTCTTTATTCAAGGAGCCAAGTTTCTAGTAGTGGAGTATGGGTATTTAGGGATCAAGATCTGGACACTTGATAAGCTTATTGCTAGTAGAGTGTCATTAGTTCTAAGCCCTCTGGATGGACAAAGGTGGTGAATATATGCACACACATACAGATCTATAAATATTTTTATATTCACCTATCCCAATAATTCCAACCCTGAATCTCATTTTTTCTAGCCTTCCCCTTTGCCATGGTTCCCAGATACCTTTTCAAGAATGAGACTCCCATTAGCCTCAAAATACACATTAGTGTATTTTTATTTGCTACAGTGTAACCAGTTCTCCCAAACACAGAGACTGTCTCCTCCACCCACCGTCACCATCCCACATATTTGGCCACCAGGCTGGTGGACCCAGTGGCCCACACCTCAGTGCAAACTAGTAGATTTTGAAAAAGGTCTGAGTTTTACTTTGTTGGCATAGACAGAGCTTAAAGGACTAGTTTTCTTCTTTATTTCTTGGTTGTCAGCTGAGTGTAGAGTGTTGGAGATTGTGACTTTCTGGGTAAGTTAGATGTTACTGATGAATGGAACTGATGAACAGTATTTTCTGAGGCTCTTATTTGTCTTGTAGGTTGTCTTATCATCAGCGTATATTAGATATTGTTCCTCCTACCTTCTCAGCTCTATGTCCTGCAAACCCAACCTGCATTTACAAGTATGGAGACGAAAGTAGCAGTAAGTGATAAAATCCTTTTGTCTTCAAAAACTATCAATGCAAATATTCTCTGATGTCAATTATTTAAGGTGGAGAAAGTGAACTTTTTCTTTTCTTGGGCTTATATTTTCTCTGTTTGAAAGGTTATCTGTTATTAGCCACTATTTTATTTACCCTGTCATTTTGAAGATTCACTGTGATCTACTTAGTTATTACTGGCTTGTGATTTTTTTTCTTTCAATGTTGTTATTGTAAGTATGACATTATTGTAAATATGCTACTAAGCATAACAAGATGAATTTATAGCTAGAACTTACTAAAATGGGAATGTGTATTTGTCATAGTAATGGAAATTACTTGAATTGATTATCACCCGATATCATTTCAGGCATGGGAACATAGGTGCACATAGACTATATTTTGACCAGCATTATGCCTTTAGAAGTAAATTTTTAAATATGGATTTCTTACTCTTTGGTCGCATCATTTCTGAGATTGCAGTATAGATCAGAGGGACTACAATTTGATATGTCATTTTGTGCTTTACACTTAATGAAGGTAAAGTATACCTTGGTGATTACTGGTAGAAAGTTGGGTGGGGAGTTTTTCCAAGTTAGTCTTTTCAGATAGCTGTAAACATGGCTCCTCCCTGAGCCTTCCATTTCCTGTTGTGTAGGTTCTTTGTATTTTGAAACTTACTCTTCTCCCTTGCCTTCTCATATTGCACTCCTGATTCTCCACCTATACCTCGGACTAGACCTGTTTTCCTTGAAGTTAAGTCAGATTGTCCCAGTCCTAAGTACATTTCCTGTTATTATATCACTTAATCCTTAAAACAACTCAGAAATAGGTATGTTATACCAATTTTACAGTGAGGAAATGGCTTCAAAGAGGTGAAGCCCTAGTGAGATTGCTTCTGAGTGTAGAGCCCAGATTCAGACCCAGGCTTACTCGCTGAGCAGCCACTCTCTTAACTACTGTGCTTTCCTTAAACTGCAAAACTTAATGAGGACTTAGAGGTGCCAGGTTTTGAGTTCTGCCCTGTACTGGCTCAGAATTATAAGATACAGTCTTTGCTGTCAGAGAGCTCAGACTTCCGTTGAACGTCGAGCTTGCTTTTTTCCCCATAGAAACAACCCAGCCTAACATTTAAGGCCCTCCTAACAGTTGTTCCTGCTTTGTTATTTGTCGTTTCTTCCCCCGTTGTCCTCTATATAGTAGGCCCACTTCCTTTTTCTTTTGGCCATCCTCTTGGTTCTTGGTTTTGCCTTAGTTTTCCCCAGGCTTGGAAAGCCCATTCTATATCCGGTCCCTGTTCTCTCAAGGGTCTGGCCCAAAAGGTGCAGTTCTCAAAGACTCCTGTAACATTTCTCAGCCTTGGCAAGCCAGTTTTCTATTGCTCTCTGGCTGCTTTCTATGTGAATCTTGGTTCCTCAGCTAGAATGTAGACAGACTCCTCAGTGGCAGGGGTTCTTTTTTTGTCACTTATTTTCTCTCCCACTTTCAAGGAAAAAGCACCTAGTACGTGTGACCTGTTGTAATTGACTATTAATTCCAAGTGCTTAGTAACTCATATTCTGTCTGGATAGTCTTTGTTACCTGTTTGTCTACCTTACATTAAAAGTAGATTTCTGATTGCTCTGGTAATGCCCTATAGTATATACTAACACAAATTTTACACAAGAAGGGCTTGACAGATAGTAACCAATAATAAATATGTGGAGTCACAGTACATGAGCATCTGGCTTATGTAGATTCAAGTGTATGGACTCAGAAAAGGAAAAAAGCAAAACTATCTTATGTCAATAGCCTTCACCTTATTCAACTTAGTTTTTACTCCCTCAGAAAAAGAGGAGGGGAGGTGGAAGGGAAATTGGCAAAAATGAAAGAGAAATATACTGTCGGCTTTTCAGCTTATAGAAGCCTAAGGATTTGAGAACTGTCAAAGGACAGTTGTAACTATATCCACATTTCCCTGCACCCCCCACCTCCAAGGAAGAGCAACACAACACCCCTTGTACTTTGAATTTCAATTAGCTAAGTGTCTTAAGGAAATATTGAAGAGAGAATTATCTCATGCCTTATTTTAGGTGAAAAGCCATTGACCTATTAAACTTTCACATGTGGTTATCCTTATACAGATTAAACAGTGATCTTGGGATAAAGAATATTATATTTTGAAAGAAAAGAACCTTTTTTTTAAGTTTCTCAGTTATTAAACTATTTGTAAGAATAGTCTTAAAACCTGATCTACCCTCCTCCCATTCTGTGGTTAGATTCTCTTCCTGGACATTCGGTTGCCCTCTGCTTAGCTGTTGCCTTTAAAAGTAAAGCAACCAATGATGAAATCTTCAGCATTCTGAAAGACGTACCAAATCCTAACCAGGATGATGACGATGGTAAGGGAATGAAATATTTCTTGAGTGGGACTATGTATAAGCCAAGTTAAAGCATAAATGTATTGGATGCTCATAAAGCAATGTATTCATTTGGCCTGTTCAGCCTGTAAGTTCCTAGAACCCAGGTATTTTCTCCCTTACGTAAAAAGAGATCCTAACATCCCCACTAAGTATGTAAACTAAATACACAAAGTAAAATATACTGTTACCATTCAAAAAAATTTAAGCATTCCCTGCTTTTGCTTTAGAGATTCCTGAATGAGAAGACTTCATGTATCATAAAATTGGATGTTTTTCTTCAAATCAAACTATTACAATAACATTGAGTATATACCATGTAATTTCAACCAAAATCCCTAGATTTTTTTCTGGGTAAGAGTGAGAAAATGGGAAAAATTATTTAGAAGTTTACCTGAATCAATAAATCAATAAGACAAAAAGTGATGAGAAGGACTTGCTTTATCACATATAAAACGTAGATTGAAAAGTAACTAAAACAATGTGGTATTGGCACAAGAGAGAGACAAATCAGTAAAACAGATGAGAGTCTACTGGGACAACTGGGTAACCATTTCAGGAAAAGTTTTTTTTGTTGTTAGATCCATTCATAAGGATGTGTGTGTAGAAAAAAGACTTAATTAAAAATAAAACATTAATGGTCTTTGGGTTATTACTGGGATTTTGTTTGGATTTTTCTAAGAAACTTACAGTTTTAGAGAAAATAGAAAGCGTAAGTCAAAATGTTGGTATTAAATTTAGACATCGTCAGACATCTTAGGAGATAGACTTAAATGTTAAGGGTTTACTGTTATTTTGTATTAATATATTTGTTATCTTGCCACCACATATAGAGAGAGATGAACAAAGAAATCTCTGTGGTATTTGTAAAATAAATGGATCACATAGGATCAGAGAAACTCTCCAAAAAATAAGAATTAAGTTTAGTTTTATATTCTGAGTATTGAAATCAGTGATGGTCTTTTTATCATCTCTTAATACTCAAAGATGTTACATGAATGTCTTAGTATTTGGAAGTGAACATGCCATCTGTTGAGCATTCTAGATGAGGGACCAAGGAATTGCTATACTTACATTTTCCTGACTGTCTTACTGTGGAATATTTTCAGATGAAGGATTCAGCTTTAACCCATTGAAAATAGAGGTCTTCATGCAGACTCTGCTACACTTGGCAGCCAAATCGTTCAGCCACTCCTTTAGTGCTCTTGCAAAGTAAGTGCCACAAGAACACACGCCCTTTCTTTAGGGTTTAGAACTTTGCTTGGTGAATACCAATATAGTAATTTTTACCTAAAATAGTTGAATATGAAGATCTTAATAATAGTATTATATAATTTGATGCAATGGGTTTTAGTTTGCAGTAGCTAAAATCCTTGTCCTATGGCTCTGTTAGTCTGTATGTTTACATATATACATGGAATATATATTTTTTCATATAGACCTTTAGAGAAACCAGTGAAAAACTTGGGTCCATAGGGCAGTCATATATACAGTCAAGAAGCTCCCACCCTGTCTAGGCATCTTCCTGACGGAAGGTAAGCAGAAATGAGAGCTGACTACATTTTGGGGGAGCCACCCAAAAGTTGGCATCTGAAGAAAGAGAACATAGATATTCCTCCAGCCAAGTAGAGAAACTGGACTCCCCAGCCCATCTCAACTTCCAAGTCTCCGTGATACTTACAGGGTTTCCACAGAAGGTATAGTCAGAATACATCACCCATGTTTAGAGACAGTTCCTTAGCCCTCACCTATTCGTAGATACAGGTTAAATTGAAGTCATGGGCTAAAAATAGTGTATTTTAAGAGTCTTAAGATTTTGTGACAAATTCCATACAAACTATGAATTCCTAATCATACCTTTTATATTCTTAATGGTTAACATTTGGTTATTTTGCATTTATGTATTACACTATAAATTAAGTAACATTGAAAAGGCTTTGAAACATTAAAATGCTTAACAAATAAGTTTATATATGCTGTTTTTCCCCCCTACTATCAAAAGGTTTCATGAAGTCTTCAAAACCCTAGCTGAAAGTGATGAAGGAAAGTTACATGTTCTAAGAGTTATGTTTGAGGTCTGGAGAAACCATCCACAGGTAAAAACTATTTAATTAGAAGTGTTGAGGTTCTGATTGTATAAATATAAAAATAGGGCATTATTACCATTCTTTTAGTTTGCAGAACATTAAATTTGACTCTATGAGAATGTTTTTAACTTTAATTTTTTTTTAGTGCTGTGGAAGTAATGATGTTTGATTCATTCTTTAAAAGAGCAAGTATTATGATTTGGTTTGGGATTATAATATCTTAACACATTTTAAATACTTGTTTAAAAAGTCTGCCAGTTGGGTAGGAAGTAGTTATTTAGTCTACCCAATTTCCATAAACAAGCTCCAGATTTCTCAACCTCAGTATATTGTTTTTATACCATGTGTTATAAAGAAGCATTAAAGTAAATTTTAGAGTATGTTTAAGACTTTATGATAACACTAGATTTTTAAATTTTAGGTTCAATGGAAATTGTATATTTTTGTATGTATTATCTAAAATTTTCTTTTAAGTTGTTACCATTCAGAGGTTTTCTTTTTGCTCAGTCTTTACTGGCATTATAGTATTCTTATAAGAAGTACCAGAGCCAAGCAGAGAGCAGAATAAATCTTTAAGACTTATTAGTCAGATTGATCATTCCAAAGCCACTGAAAATGAATTCACAAGCCTCCTATTTTACTTTGTAGCAGTGGGATTATGTGGCCTATGCATAAGTGTGGTTTACCCTAATCTTCTCTCATTGTAGATGATTGCTGTACTAGTAGATAAGATGATTCGTACACAGATTGTCGACTGTGCTGCAGTAGCAAATTGGATCTTCTCTTCAGAACTATCTCGTGACTTTACTAGGTAATACGGATTATTTTACAAAGTTTGTATTCTCTCACAATTGTTTTTCGTGTGCTTTCTTATACATGAGCTTCAAATTTTGGTCTAAACCAGGTTGATATTACAATACCAATGGTCCAGTCTGGTAGGATTAGACTTGACAGAGATACTGGGACGATGGAAATAGACAGCCAGTCAGGTCACAGCGTCTCTTAGGGGCACACATGTAAGTTGAATCAGGACTCAACCAGTTAAGTAAAAATGCTGATAAGGATCTAGACTCTTAGGAGAGAAGGTCAGGTTGTATGTCACGGTCTCAGCCAATGGGACATGGGGAAGAGTGCCAGCTCCATTTGGGGACCTGAATGCACACTAGGAACTGGGAGAAACCAGTCACAGTAGATTTAGTATAATCCTTGGAGACATTGAGGAAAGCCTGATGGGCACCTAGATGCTTCTGGGGAAGGGATGTCTCACCTTAGTCTTAAAAATCCTAGACTTAATGCAGAAGATTACTCTAGACCCTTTCCCCCCTAAAGGAAAGAGACTTCTTTAAGCTTGGTTCTTATCCATGAAGTTAAGTCCCCAGTCTTTATAATTGATCAGGACCAGAATGATAGGAGTTGACACAAAACAGGAAACAAAAGAAAAATACTTGCAAAGGCTTAAAAATCCATTACAACCTTTGTCCTCTTCATTGTATCTGGCAGAGGACCCTGGTCTGAATAAACTGAGTTCTTAGGGTAAAAGGGTCAGTCTAAGATTATCATACCAGCTAAATTGGCTTTCACAAATGAAAGCAAAATAAAGTCTCAGATTTGCAAACTCAGAAAACTGACCACCCAAATATGCATTAGCCATTGTCCTGGATGCTTTACATTTGCAACTCATTTACTCCTCACACTACCACCGTAGATGGGGTTACATTATCGTCTATATTTTACAAAATAGAAAAATGTTGCAGAGTACTTAAGTAGCTTGGCCAGAGTCACACGACTAAGTGCAGAGCCAGAGCTGAAACACAGGCATTCTTGATTGGGTACGTTGCTCTAGAGTTGCTGTTCTGTTCTTTAACACCAAGCTCAACTGTTTCTAACTGCAAAGCCTTCTCTGACCATCCCTTGCAGAGTTACTCTGCTCTTTTATTCTGTCCGCTAACATTTTCGACATTGAGTTTTATAAACAGATTGTTTTACTATCTTCCACTTAAACTATCATCCAGGTCAAAATTTGTAGAAGGAAGTTCTCTGCTTTCTTGGGGTTAGGAGACCTACTTTATAGACAGAAGGTAGTTATCACTTTTAAAAAATATTTATGCAACAAACATTGTAAAGCACTGATACTTTAGCAATTTGCTGTTAAGGTAGCTGATATTTAAATACTTATCTCATTCCTAAAAATCTGGCAGTTGATAGCTTTTATCAACTAATGGGTTTCTTAAATGTTCCAAGAATATTGGCTGTGTGTATACTAAATAGTATTAAGAATGTAAGATGAGCCTCAGATTAGGTTTCCATTTCAAGAAAATTCCAATGCTTAGTGTTTAAATTTAGAAAACATGTACTTTTGTTGTTAATGATGTTTTTTATAGTTTGTCATTTTATTTCAATGAGTATGTATGTGCACATACCTTCAATGTGTACCTAGTAGGGAATGGAAATAAAAATGACAAGACCCAGGACTGCCTTCAGGAAGCTCACCTGAATCTAACAGGTAGTGTTGCTGGAGATGTAATACTAGTTCTGCCTAAAGAGTGGAAGGCTACATCAGACGTTAAGAATGAGTAGGTTATAAAAGAAAACAAAAAAGATAGAAATTTAAAAAATGAGTAGATTATAAAAGTTGAGAGGTCTTCTTTTCTATATGTGTAGTTTAGCATACAGTAGTAACTAGATGCCGTTTTTCTTTAAGATTGTTTGTTTGGGAAATGTTGCATTCCACAATTCGAAAAATGAACAAACATGTTCTGAAGATCCAGAAAGAGCTGGAAGAAGCTAAAGAGAAACTCGCAAGGCAACACAAACGGGTAAGTCTTGTGTCAATTCATAAAAGAATGTTCATTACCGTCATGGGAGCCTATTTCTTCTGAGGCCAAATTATGCAGAGCTATTTGTAGAAGTAGAGAAAGAGGAAGGACTTGTTTAGGAAACCACAAACCTTACTTTCCATAGTTCACCAGCTTCATGTTTGCCATTCCCAAAAGGGAAGGAGGGCAGGGCTGAAGAGGGAGAAGACTGTTGATGTTTACCGCTTCACCAGTACTGTGAGGAGGAATGAGCACTCGTTCTCAGGTTTACAAAGTACTTCTATTAAGTTTAGTACTTTGCCACTTTGGGGAGAAGCAGTGAGCTGCGATAAGTATTCTGTGATAAGTATAACAGTACTGGTATTCTTCATGATGGTGTTTTCCAGTATACATATTTACCAGAGTAGAAGGTGAAAACAAATTTAATGAAGCTAAAGATGTTCAAGTGCTTCTATAATCTCCATACACACATACATATATATTTAAATATACATGTATATAAACACACAGAACTATAATACTGTAAGGTAAATGGTGTCACCCCCATTTTAACGTGTATAATTTGAGGCTCAGAGAAGTTAAATAACTTTCAAAGTGACGTGGCTAATAAGTGACAGAGCTAGGATTTGACCCAGGTCTGTCAAACTCCAGAAACTTTCCCTCATTCCCTAACGTTCTCTAGGTATGTGGTGTCATATGGTAACTGCTAGCCCCATGTAACCTAAATTAAAATTAAACAGAATTTAAAATTCAGTTCCTTAGCCACACTAACCACATTTCTAGTACTCAATAGTCATGTGTGACTAGTGGCTATTGTGATAGGCAATATAGATTTATGTAACATTTCCCTCATTGTAGAAGGTCTGTTGGGCAGTGGTACTCTAGAACTTTGCCTTGGTGTGATATTGGGAAAAGACATATATACTCAGTAGCCTAGAACATAATAAGGCAGACCTCATAACAGTGATGTATTGGATATTAAAGGAGAATTCTGTAAAAAGAGTTGGGGATTCTGATAATTTTGCTTGGAGAGTGGAAGAGGCTCATAGGTGGGGCCTTACCAGTAGAGTGTTATCTGGAAAGAAATAGGCTTTCTAGGTTTGGTGATGCCTACCTTCTTGCTAAAAGGACCTTAATATAGAACACAGCTGGAGTCAGTTTCTGGCTCTGCCACTTGCCAGCTGTGTGACACTGGGCAAGTCACATAACTTTTCAGCCTGTTCCCTTATTTGTAATCATGCCTTGATTTTCTTCCACCTTTAAAAAAATAAAAACCACTTAAACGAATGCTCTGAGTTCTTCAGGGTGAGCTGCAGGTGTTAACAGGTATATTGAGCCCACCATTGCCAGCAGTCTTAACCCGCTGTAAATTATTACATGTCAGTTCTAAATTATTACAAGGATGAGCAGCCTATGGCTCCTGGGCTACCTAAGAACATGCCCAGTTTTTTTGTATGGTCCCATTGGGAATGAAGGATTAGCAAGCTGTCTATTGTTACTGCTGAAATGGTCAGTTATTAATGACTGGAGAGCACTGTTGATTTTTTCACTGGTCATCTACTTTGTTGAATACAATAGTGGAGTTAGAAGAATATACTATCTGTCCTCATTATCTGCAGGTTCTATTTTTACAAATTCACTTACTTAAATTTATTGGTAATCCCCAAATCAGTACTCATGATGCTTTCCTGGTCATTTGCAGACATATGCAGAGCAGTGAAAAGTTTGAGTTGCCCAGTGGGCTTGTTCCCAGCTGAGGTTGAACAAGGCAATGCTTTGCCTTCTTGTTTCAGTTCTATGTGGTGTATTTAGTGCCATATTTTTCATGCTTCTGCTTTTTGTTTTCACATTGTTTGCTGGGCTTTTTGTTGTTGATTTCACTATTTTAAATAGCCCCCAAGCACAGGACTGAAGAGCTGTCTAGCATTCCTAGGCACAAGGCCATGATGTGCCTGACAGGAAAAATACATGTGTTAGATAAGCTTTGTCCAGGCATGAGTTCTAGTGTTGTTGGTCCTGAGTTCAAGTGTTCATGAATCAACAATATACACCCAGAAAAAGGAAGAGGAAATTCATCAATCTGTAGGTGAGGCTGATCTATCAGGTATTAAAGTAACATCTGTAGTGTGTGATAAAGCTATGGAAAAGATGGAAAAGTAGCTAAATTTATGGATTTGAGATGACCAATTTTTTAAAAAACTATAGCAGACAGCATTCTTATGAGGCTGAAAGCCAAAGAAATTTACAGTCACATTACTGAGGGTCAGGGAAATGTTAAATCCTTCTCAGCTAGTATTTTAGTATAAAGAAATACTGTGTATAATTATTTATAAGACATATATATTAAATATCTTTAAATAGAAACACAAAACAAGATTATATATTGATCAGTTTATGAAAACGTGACAGGAGGCTTCCTCAAGAACCTAACCCTCTATTTCTAGCAATGGCTAGAAAATATAACAATGATGAATAATAAGAATCAACGATATTTTCCAGTGCTCAAAGCTGTTTTCATTTTAAATGAAAGAAAAAATGTGATATACATTTCTTCCCTGAAACCACTTCTGCTTTCTAACAAACATGTCCACTGCCATTATCTAAGACAAGTGCCACTTTTAGATAGATGTATGCATGTTTGAGGTGATGGAATACTTTCCCTACAGAATACAAGTCTTCAGATAGAATTTAACCAGACAATAAAATCCTTCCCCTTACTTGACGGGATTCAGTACACTGGGATTCTAAATGGCATTGTCTTTTTGTTCCTTTGCATTCTGTAGCGAAGTGATGATGATGACAGAAGCAGTGACAGGAAAGACGGGGCTCTTGAAGAACAAATAGAAAGACTGCAGGAAAAAGTGGAATCAGCTCAAAGTGAACAAAAGAACCTCTTCCTTGTCATATTTCAGGTATTGTGGCTTGGGACATTGATATAAAAAAAAGCAATAATTTGTTTTAAAATTTTATTTTTAATTATAAGTCACGTGTACATTTATACAAGGTTAAAAAATACAAGAATTTACAAAGTAAATTGAAAGTTCACTATTTGGAGATAACCACATATACCTCCAGACTGCACTGTTTACTGAGCATTTCTCCATGTTTTAAATATAAAATGGGAATGTTTCTGTTAAGTACCAGTTGTTGATCATTTAGGTCACTGTCTTCCAAAAAGGATGCACTTCCTCATGTTATCACTGGTCTACCTTTCTAGACTGACAGAATTTATTGAATTATCAAAAGTTAGGAACACACACCGAAAGACAGTGAAAGAAACAATACCTTTGAGGTCTCTTGTCAAAATGTGATTGTTTCTGAAGAATTCACTCTCTAACCCCTCTAACTTTGTACTCCCTTTCCAGCGATTTATCATGATCTTGACTGAGCACTTAGTACGATGTGAAACTGAAGGGACCAGTGTATTAACACCATGGTATAAGAACTGTATAGAGAGGCTACAGCAGATCTTCTTACAGGTTTGTGGGCAACTTTGATTAGATAATAAACATCACTATTCTCAGCCACAGATATTCTATTTTGAGAAATCACTGAATCTGTCAGGTTATAGCACCTGTAGGCCTTTTAATTCATGTCCATTTGTTCCTACTGTTGTTCATTAGAATATTTAGGCTTAAATTGGTTCTATATCACTCAGATTGCTCTGCTAAAAAGCCTAGCTGTAATACAAAATGTAGAGGGAAAAAAATGCTAAGGGAACAATAATTACATTTATAAAGGTCCTTAAAATCTAATGTTCAGATGATAAACAGTGCCCCCAGAAGCAAGGGTAACTTTCCTGAGGTCTTTCTAGAAAGCAAAATGCAACACCTACTCTCCGCTAAATTTAAGTCCAAGATTGGTAGGAGAGTCGAACTAATTCTTTGTATCTTCAGACACTAACAAACACTCCTCATTTATTCTAGAAAAGAATTAAATTAGAAGTCATAAAAAGAAAAAAAGTTATTTAAGCCTCCAGATATTCTCTAGATTTTTTTTTAGTTATTTCCAATTAAAACAGCTCCCAGTCCTCTAGGGATTTCTGAGTATATTCAAGTTATACAGGTGCACACATAAGAGATTATTTCATTTTCTGACACTTTGATTCCATTTAGGCTCAACAAGTCTCTGATTTTCAATAAGACAGATGAGCTATTTTTAAAAGATAACCAAAAATGAGGTTTAGTTTCTTATTTTGTGCAGTACTTAAGAGATTAGCCAGTGATCTGGGGGTTTTTTTTCACCCTTTTGCAAAGAGGTATTTTAATGTTGTAACCAAAAAAGGGAAGTGATTCCAACATTTTCATGTCAAAATTATGGTTTTAACCTTAACAGTAGCAAACAGCAACTGTGCTATTATTTGTAACATACCACCTTCCCTTTTTAAAATCTTTCCAAAGTTAGTCCCTGTCTTGGCTACTTTTAAAGGCATACCTGTGTTTTCTCTTTATTAGGGAGAGACCCAGCTTAACCTTGTCTGTAATAGTAGTAGCAGCAGATACTGCTGCCATTGCCTTAAAGCATGAATTGGATTTACATAGAAGCTGGTCAGAACTGGATTTAAGTTATTGAATGTACTTTTTTCCTCATTTCCCTCTACATTTTCTTAATGTTGGGGCTTTTCAGGGGCCTATTATTCCCATCAGCATAACCACTTTTTCCCCCCGACATCTTCTCATCATTCAACAATGTGGGTGGGCTGCCAGCGGGAATTTTCTGCAAGATTGTTTGTGTGCTCTTTTTACCGGACCTAAATACTCCCTTTTCTGTGTCCACAGCATCACCAAATAATCCAACAGTACATGGTGACCCTGGAGAACTTGCTCTTCACTGCTGAATTAGATCCTCATATCCTGGCTGTGTTCCAACAGTTCTGTGCCCTGCAGGCCTAAGGGTCATTTTTCCCCCTCATGTCAAGATTTTTTAAAAAATATCTCAAAATAATTTGTCTTATTTTTGATTGTTTGAATGCTTGCTTTCTTATAGCATCCTTTCACTTACTAAAGGAAATGGGAAGGAAGACAGTAAAGAATATGGCATTGATTACCTGTTAATCACCCCTAAAAAGTATATTCCCCAGTGACAATAATGCGATGACCATAGGATATGTTATATGTGACAGATACAACTTTTCTTATATTTTGTCTCCTTAAGGCACAAAAGATAACTGATTTGAGGTCTGAAACACTAGAGGTCAAGCTTACAAAGTAGTATATAAAACTGATGGGTTTATCAAGTAGCACAGCTTTTCACAGCTCATGGATAACCTAACATGGCCAAAATAAAACTAAAAATGTTTTTTAAACTTTGGTATTTCATGATTTATCATCTCAGTCTACTTTAAAACTAGTGGTTTCTTACTGAAGATGTACTTCCCTCCACTTGAAATGTTCTCGTTTTTCTTAATTGTAGTATTTTAAGATACTACTAATTTTAAAAAGTGTTATTAGAATAGCAGTTTCCAAATCTGTCTGAACATAAAACTCCTGGGAACCTTTAAAATTTTTTAAATTAAACCATAGTCTCTGGAGGTGGAATACAGACATCATCGGTAGTTCTTAAGGCTCCCCAAGTGATTCCAATGTGCAGGCAAGTTTGAGAACTTATCTTAGAGCCCCTGGTCAGCTCCTCTAGAAGTAGCTAGGCTGGCTAGAACTATACTTGGAGTTAGAGTAGGTTTGGATTTTGTTTCTATGGAACCTGGTCTAAGTACTACTAGTTCCTGAGCCTGTTTCCTATATGGTCTTGAGGCTTCACTAAGATGTGAATACACTGTAAAATAATGCAGAAGTATAAAAAATTATCTGACATTCCAAATTCCTAGAATCTTTAAGATTTTTTTCATTAAACCTTAGAAAAAGTTTACCAATAACCCCACTATTGATAGTATTTTTGTGCATTTGTACAACATAGGTATCTTTTAACTTACTACACTGTTTAAAGAATAGGCTGCATTAAGCATTTTCAATATTAATATATGGTCTCTGGTTTACCATATATTTAGTGGCTACAGAATATAGACTACTTGGTAGGTGGGAATTCCTAGGATTTTTGAATACCATACTTTTTAAGACAATTATTCACAAGATTAAGTTGCATGGCAAGTCACTAGCAAAAAAGGGGACTAAAACTCAGATTCTTGGTTAAACATTCTTCGTTTATACTGTTCCTCCTTGTATTGCAAAGTTTGGATAATTATACTTGATCCAAATTCTAGAGAAATTTCTAGGTTTTCACTTCCTTTTGTGTAATAGTTACTTCTAACAACTGTTCACTGATGTGACCCTGCTCTGTCCCAGTCTGGCACCAAGTATATGGAAAAACTGAACTAGAGATTGAATTCTGAATTAAATAAAACAATTAGTAGTTGCTTTCAGCAGCTGCTTTCCCCACTAGTGAAGCTCACAGACAAAAGAATGGCATGAAATTCTTTTGGCATGAAAATACTTGAAATAAATCAGTATTAAGTTGTAGCGATGCCATTTACCATACTTTTGTCAAAGGGAATATATACTGTTGGCCTTGATTCTAAATCTCCCTTCAAGAATTAATTATTCAGGGAGCGGTTCATATGAAGGTAAGTTCATTTGTTTTTCCTGGAAAGTAGTTATCTGTATAACTTATAATTGTATCAGAATATGAAAGATGAGGAAAGAACTTGACAACCTGGATAGAGCAGATCTGGCTATCAATATCTGGATACCAGAACTGTCTTAAATTAATGAAGGCAGAGAGTGACAAACCTGTAACTACACTGGTCTTGATGACAATATGTGCTCATTAATGGGTGGCTGTTATGTGCCAGGTTCCACATAGTCACCATACTTAATCCTCATAACAGTTCTTTAAGAGATGGATTATTATACCCATCTGACAGATTAAAAAAAAAAAAAACAGGCCCATGGAGTAACTTACCCAAGGTCCACAGCTAGTAAGTGTAATTTGAACCTAAATCCATGTGGCTCAAGGGCTCTTTATCTCAATGCAGATATGTGTTGTCAGCAGCCTGAACCCCTAGTTACTCTGTTGTCAACAAGCTGGACTTTTTTGGGGGGGAGATTAGGGGGGGTAGTCCCAAGAAGGTATTGCTGTTGGTTCAGAAGCAAAAAAAAAGTAACAATATATTAAACATTTCTGTATTGAATACTTATACAGAGAACAATAAGTAATTATAGTCTCAAGCCTCTTTGGGTTTGACTTGTTTTGACTTTTGCCTTTAAGCTTAATCTCCAAGAGTTGATCTAGAAAGAAAAATGAAAATGTATGAACTTCTATTTGCAGCAGTAGGATAAAAAGTTATGTCAAAGAATAAGTTAAAAATACCCAGTTTATCTTAACCTGAATAATGCACAGATCCTATCAACCACATGGGATCAAATCCTCTTAACAGCTATAAGTACCTTGTAATCCTTTTAATAGAGGAAATTTTGACTTGCTAAACTTGATCCAGATGTCTGGGGTGATATCAGGTTGTAGGTTATCACTTCGTTTCCAAATGGTACATAAACACAGAAGCAAGTTGTCTTCCCTCCCAGGATTAAATGAGAATTATCTGTAAGGCACTCAGCATAGTGCTTGCCTGGCCCATGGTAAGTGCAAGTTATGATAAACTTATTGTAAGTACCTTCTTTGATCAATAAATACAGCTGGTTTTCCATTTTAATCCAGATTTGAAAAGGCCTATCTAGATACTAACATTAGGGCTTATAGCAGTAAACCCTACAGATACAGAAAACATGATTGGACTCCTACAACTCACTATTTATTCCTGCTGTCAGGACTTGTCCCAGCAGTATAGTGCCCTGCTCCTTTACTTGGGGACCGAAACAGTCTAGAAGTCCTGACCCAGTCTCTGGGTGCAGGGTATACCACCATCCCTGTTGTTTCCTGAGATAACAATCCAGTTCAGCCAGCTTCTGCCTTTACTAAAAGCTCTTCCTCCTACCCAATCTAGGGTTTCCCTTGGTTTCTTATTTCTCAATTTTAGCTGTAACCTAAGACTTTCGAACCTACTGTATACCACTCAGCTCCCATCCCTGTTGCAGAAAAAACAATCATAGAACCAGTATTTTGCCCACAACCAGACCTGCTGGACCTTAATGGACTTGCTCTTAAGCCATACAGTATGTACTTATTACTGAAGTATTATTTATACAAGTGTTTCATTCATCTATGAAGACTTTTTCGGTGAATTTTAAACAAGACCGATATAAATTTCCTTTATCTAAATATAAAACTGTCAAACATCGCTTAACTAAAAATCACATTTTCTCATATGTCAATTCATGGCCACACACAGTACAAGTCTTCCGGTACATGTCATCTTCTAGGCTTTCTTCTGGTCCATACTCATGCTGGTGAGCAGCTGTTTCCCTTTTCCAAACACTGCTTCTTACTGCTCGCCGTAATTCTAAGAAGGAAAAGGCCAGTTTTCAGTGGTGCTATTCAGCTGAACCCTGAAAAATCCATTATGCATGCACATATGTTTAAACCAAATATGGTTTACCTTAACTTTATAACATCCAAATTGATTTTATAAACTTACCAGGTTAGCCTGTGAAAAGTCATTGTTGGAGTAGTATAAAATGGGAAATTCAGAAATGGAGTGTGTTAACCAAAAAAAAAAGATGAATAAAGAACAGGGTTTTGTTCAAGCAACTGCTGATGGAAGACAGGATACCACAGCATGAAAGGGGGTTAGCTGGGATAACTGAGGACAAGGAACATTTTTAAGCTCCATCCAAGTCAGGAACTTCTATAAGAGTCAAGGCAAGCTTTGCTTGAAAGAACACTGGAAAGCCAAAAACTCTGATGCTATGCTCATGTTTCATCTTAGAAAAGCTGCTTTGGTCAGTTCATCTTAAGTCTATGAAATTCTTTATCCTATGAAATGAGCAATATTTTAGGAGAGAAACTGCTAATAACAATTGCAAAGTACAACCATAAGAATCACAGCCTATTAAAGCTAGAAAGAACAATAGTTTTTATTTTACTTCATTTTATTTTACAGGTAAGAAAACTGAGCAAAGTCAGCATGTAAACTCAGGTCATTTGTTCCAATGTTTAGAATTTTTTCCACTACATAATGTTAAAAAGTCATTTTACAAAGAAAATGTTAGATGCTTTGAAATGCAACTAAGTCAATCACATTTTAAAAGTTCACATAGCATATTACCTGAAGAAACCAAATGCTTAGTGTTAATTGTAAATCAATATGCTAATAACTCCTCAGTTTCTAGCTTAATCATTAAAAAACAAAGCTAGTTGTTTACATTTTTCTTAATCTAACCAATGATCCATCAAGCCAGGCACTCTTTGATACAATCTAAGGGAGAGTATGTTATCTTTTATAACAACCATAAAAAGCAACATACACCACGTTATCACACGTTTTCTCCATTTTAGATCTATATCAAAATGCTACTTGAATCTTTGTATTTTCAGCCTTTATAAGGATAAACAAACATATATTAGGCACTGACTGCTCTAAGCACTTTTATAAACATTTAATCCTCACAATCCTTTAAGATAAGTCCAACTATCATCTCAATTTTATATACAAGAAAACAAAGGCACAGAGAAGTTAATAGGAACTGTGCCTAAAGTCAAACAGCTAGCCAAACTCTAGTCTTTATTCCTGTATCATCTCATTCTGAAGAACCCGAATTTTTCTAGATATATACAAAATGCCCTCTATCCTTTTATTTTATTTTACTTCAGGACATTTTCTAAATTAAAAATAAAGGAAATGATATGCTGACCAGAACTACACAGATGCCTCAGTTTCAAATGACAGGAAGATGTCTCCTGCTAGACTGGATCCTGCACTAGAATGAAAAATCATACAGGACATTACTGGGTCAGTTAACAGAACCAGAATATGGGTGACAAAAATATCAACACTATACTTTTTTTTTTTTTTTTGGTAAAAGAACAGTCCTGTTCTTAGGAAATATACACTGTACTATTTAGGGGTGAAGAGTGATGACGTATGCACCTTAAATGGTACAGAAAAAAATATTTATAGATAAGAGAATGCAAATGATGCAAATAGCATAAAGTGTTAACAACAGGTAAATCTAGGTAAAGGATATATGGGTATCCTTTTTACTATTCTTGCAATTTTATGTAAGTTTGTAATTCTTTACAAAAAAGAAAAAGAAAACAGGAGCTAGCTTGAAGGGGCTTCCACTGGGCACATTTTAGACAATATGAGAATCCAAATGAATAATGATAGGAATGGACTGCCACACTGATTTGATAATAAGAATCCATAAGTCCAAATGGTACTAAAAAGAGCTCTTCTAAAAGAAGCTAAATAATTATAGAAAGAATAACAAAAATAGAAAATCACCATTTATATCCAGCCTAATAATAACTGACTCAAGCAAGAATCATGCCCACGTACTAAAAACACTGAGTGAAACTTAAGGAATGAGATGTTCACAGTGTCAAAGAGTCACCCCACAGGTTTCCTATTAATTACACAGGGGAAAGGGAACCTTTACAATGGCAAAATCTGGCAGATGCTGTCTTAACCAAGCAATCAAACTGCATATCACTCTTAGAGGAGAACTGGTATGTCTCCTGATGTGATGCACTCGACACATCATCACTTAGGAAGTATTCCTACCAAAAATGTTTGACCTGAATCTAATCATGAGGAAACATGCTGCTAATAAATCCAAATGGAGGGCCATTCCACAAAACAGGTGGCCTTGACTCAAAAGTGTCAATGTCGTGAAAGATAAAAAGATTGAGGAACTAAAAGAGACTATAGATATGCATCATCCTTGACTGGCCCCTGGATCTAACAGCTAAAAAGCTAGAAAGGACATTGGAACAACCGGAGAAAGATAAATATAGATATATACTAGATAATAGCTTTAATGTTAAATTTATTGTGTGATCACTGTTTTTTAGTTATGTAGAAGAATGTTGTTTTTAGGAAACAATACGAAGTACTGAATAAGAATCACAATGTCTCCAAGTAACTCTTAAGCAGTTCAGCAAAATATATGTATATGTGTGAGAGAAAAAAGCACACATGACAAACTGTCAACATCTGGTGAAATAAAAATTTGTTCAAATTAACAATACGTTTTTCACATTACTTCATTTAAGCAACTTAAAACTTTGGAAAGTAGAGATCAACTATCTACTGCTGAGGATGAGAAGAGGATGGCGGAAAGGTCAGAGACTTTACAAGAATGGGAAAGGATCTGATAGGCCTTGGGAGCTGAGGAAACCTTGAAGGTGGGGTGAGCGGGGATGGACCTAGCAGCACTGAAAGCACAATTAAAGCCAGAAAACAAAACAATGGTTTACCATGATACAACCTCCTAGTCTCATTGGCCTTGAATTTCACAACACAAAAAGCTGAGCAATACCTCAACTAGATATTAAAATGTTCATAAAATGTTCAATCTTGCTACTGATATCTTCAGGGACTGCTTATTCTTTTTACCCAGAGACATTTTCCCCAAATCCTTGTTGCAATGAAAAATTAGTACCACTCTAAAACTTGCATTTATTTGGCTTACTCTTAATTTTCCAAAAAGAGGCAGCCTGTAATCAAAAAAAGCCTAATGCTGCTTATGAGGTAAACTTATAAATAGCTGAGGGAGACCCCATACTTTAAAAATCTGGATGAGAAGGCAGGAAGTTTTGACATACAGCACCCCTTGTTAACTAGAGAAAGTCAGAAGGAAATGACAAAACATGTGAAGTTTTGCTCTTATTTTGTCTTCCATAAACTGAAGCCGAATAACAGGGACTGTGCCCTTCACACTCCCCTAAGAAAAGCCCGAAAAGTCACATATAACCACAGGCCTAACATGTAAAATGTCCACAAATGCAGGGGTCCCAAAATGAGATTTTCTTACCCACCTCTTTTGGGGGCAAAGTGCATAGTAACAAACAATGAAGATTAACTTTCTTTTTTAGGAGGCTAACCACTACCAGTACTATGTAAGAAGAAGCTGAGTATAACTTTTAAAAAAAGCCTTACCTCCACCTTATTTGTAGAAATTTGTAAACTCAAAACATTCTGTGTATCTGTACCAACTGAAAGTTCCATCCAATATCAAGGCCGACGTATACTGCATTTTCTGAAATCCACTTACACTGAGCAGCAATAATACCATTTCTACTTGTGCCTTCTTGGATCTACGATCTATAACAATTTGAATTTGCTGACAAAATTCTTGTTTTTCACCTTGTCTATATTTATAAATACCTTATACTATCTACACTTTTAATATTCTTCCGAAGTAAGATCAATTATTTCTGAAACTGCTAAAGCAAAATTTTGTATTCCAAAAGCAGGTAAATGTAATCTCTTACCTTTCCATAAAGAAGTAAATTTTGTGTCAGCTTCTTTGTGGATCAAAATCAGAAGACCAAGAGGAACCAGGTTCCAAGTTCTTTTCAACTAAAAAACTTTTTGATTTCCTTCTATTCCTCTCTGTCCTGAGCCTTCTGAGCAAATTGCATAGCAAGCTCCTTGTTTCTAATCTCTACAGTGTCTACTCCACTCTCAGCCCCTTGTGGCCTAGTCAGGAGGACAGGAGCATATCCACCAACCTCTAAAGTAAATCAACAAGAAGAAGCCATAATTAAAGAAGGCATCACATTGACCTCTGCACATTAAACACCAGGAGACAATGGAGTAATGTTTATACAAGGGAGAGAAAACCTAGGTTTTCTTACACAAAAGAAACAGAGAAACATTCTTAGATTTGTAGGGACTTGGAACTCAAGTAACCCCTCATGTAACCACTTGGGAAAATTTCCTCAAAAGACATTCTTCATCCAAATAAGAAATGAGCTGAATTAAAGAGGTCTTAAGAGGTCAAAGAAAAATTCAAGACAAATTTGAACTCTTTAAGGATAAGAAAAATCAATAGTAGTTAGCTGATGATTAATACAGGAATTTAATATAGTGAGGAAAAACAGCCAATTATATTTGAGCTTTTACTTCTTTTAAAGAATACCTATGAAAATTGTGTAAGTCTTAAAAGAAATTTTCTATTCATACTAATATTTAAATAATCCACAGAATTATGTTAATAGATTTTTATAAAGCATAATGAAATGAAACTGATGTCATAATCTTTGTTAGTCAAATTATAAATATTTAGTCACCTTGAGATATCTAGACCATACTACAGAAATAGTATCTAAGAAAAACATTACAGATAGAACACCTTTTGAAAAGATTTCACCAATTTGCAGGTACAAATTTCTAATTCCTTTATCCATATATTACTATCTGCACTAAAATAACATCAGGAAAGGGGTTTAAGGAGGTAGGAGAGAGAGAAGAATTGAGATGAGTCAGGTAACGGGGTTAAAAAAACCCTAGGCTAACATGTAATTAGTTTATAGATATGCCCTCCTCTTTCATATCCCTTAAGATGCCTTTAATTACTTTATCCTTCAAAGCTCTCCTTGATGTTGGAAGAGAGAAAGGGCTATGGTAAAACATCAAAAAGATTAAAGGACCAAATTCAAAAGAAATCTTTCCAAATCCTCTCAATTGGTCCTTGCAGGAATTTTTGAAGACTGGTACAGTGGTGGCTAATTTAGGGAAGAATCTTCAGTGAAATGCTCTTCTATGGCAGTTTGCAATAGGAAACCTCTCTACAAAGTCATAAAAGTGTGCTTACCCCTGATTCTGGAATTGATATCTTAACTATAATCTGTATAAAGATGTTTATAATGGGGTTATTTGTCTTGATAAACTTTTGATAAACTTCATAAATGTCAAAGTGTTTCCATTTCTATAAAAAAATATTTTTAAAGTGTTTATGCATAGAAAACAACTAGAAAGGCAGACCTTAAAATGTTACTAATGATTGCCTTTGGGTAGTAGAATTATAGAAGTTCTTTGTAGTTTTCTAACTTTTCTGCATTGCAAATGAATTAGCTTTGTAATAAAAGGAGGGGGTATCCTATCCCCTCATAAGAAGTAACAATGCAGGTACATTATTTTTGCTTTTTTGTTTGTTTTGAAGACATCTGAGCTATCTTCAGTCACCCTTTAAAACCTCTTCTAAATTCTAAAAACATAAGCAAAATTATTTATTATGGCTAAGAGACTCATTTTAAATGGATCAATTTAGTGTATGTATAACCCTGTATACATATAAAATATGTGCTATCTATATATACTTTACAAAACACTGGGACTCTACAATTACTGTATGCATACTTTTTAAGACTCATTTTAGGGATTCTGTGATATAGCAAAAAGTGCTCTTCGTTCTCTTGTGTAGCACCCTATGTTCATCACTATCATAGTACTTATCACACTCTATGATTTTAAGTTTACTGGTCTTTCTCTTTTGACAACTGTTTGACTCTAGCATTTATGTTAATGCAGTGCATGGAACATAGCTGATGCTTATTATTGGATGGATGGACAGACGGATGGGTGAACAGACTCATGCACATATGCATACATGGATGGATGCATGGTCAAATAGATAATGGACCAAAGAATAGATAGTCACGTGGATAGACAGATGTATGGATAAAGGAATGAATGTACCAGTGTAGACTTTTAGTCATGAAAGCCTGGTTCCAGTTCTAACTCTCTAATAATCATCTATGTAACAGGTCACTCTACCTTTCTAACTCTAACTCTCTTATCCACATACAAAATAAAAGTGATTAGACTTATTTTGTATGTAGACTTCTAGCTGACATTAGAAGATCCCTCCTAGCTGCTAAGTTAGATGACTAAGACTTAGCCATAATTTTTTCATTTTAAGAAACTAGAGAAGTTTGCTGGTGGATATCTTTGCTTTTTATAATCCTGTTGGTCATATTTAAGATTAAACCAATGCCAAATCTTTGACTGGGGTTCACTGCTGATCCTACCATCATTCCTGTATAAAACATGATGATTCACATTAAGGTGAAGGCTATGTGCTTTTTAGAATTGCAGTACTGTGAGGTGTAGAATCAGAGTCTCAAACACTAACCTACTAAGGGCAAACTAAATTTTCTTTCTTCAATCTATGACAAAACACATTCCAATCTACTGGTGACATTCTATCTTTAAAAAGGAAGAACTTAAAGGCTTTTTGCAAAGCAGTAAAACACAGTCCTTGATGATATAAATGTAGCCACTTACCTTTTACTTTTTTATCAAACTTCTTCTGTTTCATTTTTTCTCGGTTTTTCTGTCGAACTTCCTTGGCTTCTTCTAATGCTTCCTGACTTCCCCAAACTTCGAGAGCCCTCTTCTCAATCTACAACACAGAATCCATATTTAAATTAGTTGTGATTCAGCGTTATAAAATAAGTTATAATTATTAAATCTATAGGCACCTAAGAATGATCTAAGTACAATTTTATATTTAAAATTTACGATTTTAAATATTGACAAGAAACAACTCTATTAATACCTGTCTAAAGCTATGAAACCCTCAGTAAATATATGCTGAATTAGCTTATAAACAGAAAAGTTGTCCTCTGACTTTACTGTTTCTCTAATTCATTCAGCTTTTTCACATCAATCAATAGAAGTACATGTAGTCGGTGAGTCTGTTGAGTTTCAGCAGGCTCACCTCTCAAAATTTATTGACCAATTAGCCACATGAGAGCTAAGTATCAAGTAATCTCCAAAAATCCCCTAGCACAGAAAATCAATCACTACTACTCTTCTCCTCCAGAATCAATAATAGTTGCCATCTACTTGACTAACTTCTGATCTTTAGATATGCATTTTTAAAAACTCTGGTAGATGACTTAAAAAATATTCTAGTTTTAAAACTCTGGCTTACAGATCTTTACTCTTTATAAAATTTATTTACATTTAGGAGAATAATAGACACATGAAGAATTGTACTCAGGATATCTGTTAAGGGGACCAAAATATCAATCAATGTAGCCAAACACAAATTTCTTGACATAATAAAATGATATATTCTCATTTCAAAAGTCCTAAAACATCACATTTTCCAAAATTTAACATCTCTGAAAATGCTGCATCATCAATGTGCTTAACAGTACTTTAACAACTCTGAGACTAAAGTGGTTCAGAAGAATTGGATTCTCAATACAAAGAAGGTTAGGAATACCTTCATAAAACTGTCGTACTTGCCTTTTCCTTTTTATGCTCACACAAGCATCATGTATAGCAAAAAACTATAGTAAGTCTAACAACACTATTTCAATAAGTATAAAATAAAAGCACCAAGTGGTAAGAAAACATTAGGTCAGTTTAAATACTTTTACTTTTTAATGATACATAAAATAATGGTGATCAATAGTGTCCTTTGTTTAATAAAATTTAGTATATGTTTGGTTTTACAATGTGGTTTCTTGATTTTATTTGAAGATACTAAGATTTTCTGTATATTCTAATTCAAATTTCTCTAAAGCAATGCCTCCCAATATTTTTTATATAATGGCACAAAACTATTATGTTTGTATCATTCTGGGGTAGATACAGGAAGCTGCTTGTGACTCAAGGCAACCAGCCTGGACACGATAGCAGCCCTAGGCACTAAGTGTATTAAATATCTTGGCACATCTGTAACATAATTATAGCAAGAAGAGTTGAGAAGATCTGCTCTAGGATACACCAGAGTTACATGGACACTTGATAGGTTTCAGAAGAGTATTTCCCAAATGGATTTAGATTTTCGACATTTGTGAAATTTCTGAAATTTTTTATTTATTTATTTTTTTTAAGATTTTGTTGGGGGTCAGGGAGTGGGCAGGAAAACAAGGTATGACTCTTACTCTCAGCTTTTTTAGTTTCTCATCTGTACTCCTAACATCATCCAACAGTAATAAATTTGCTCCAAAGTACCATACCAAAAAGCAAAATAAGAAAACATGTCATTAAATGTCACATATGACTATAACTCATATGTAAAGCAACCAAATGCAAAGGATCTTTTTAATTCTCCGTAAGAAAAACAAAACTAATTACAACTAGTTCATGTTTAAATTTTCACCTGTCCCAGGGTTTAAAATGACTGAATATAAATGACTAGAGACCTGTAATTTTAAGTAGAGTTTCATATCACCCCACTGAGAATGATGAGGATTCTTCTTCACAATAAATTTAAGAGCTGGTTCTCTTTTTTCTAAATCACAGTCTTTCAGAAGGTATTCTTGTTTTGCTTCTGTTTTAGTTATAAGCTTGTGTTTATCATCAGCATCTCTGAAAACAAATTAAGTCCATTATATAAGTTAGTTATTTTAAATAAATTAAGTTTTCAAATAGCCCAACAACCTGGGGCTGTGCATGCCAAAAGGAACATATAAAATACTTTTTCCCTGCAATTCTCATGGTCAAATTGCAACATAAAAATTCTAACAACAACAACAAAAAAAATCCTTTATCTTTTACTTATTCTGAGCTTTATTTGCTGCAAATTCATGTCATTTAAGTTTATGAATTTTTTATTTAAATTCCTTCTTTTCCACAAAGGATTTGAAATGACTTATAAGAGCATGGCAAATATCAATGAGAGCTAAGACTCAATAAGTAAAAATATATAAATTAAAGCATAAAGTCAGGATGGGCAGGACATAAGGAATATACACAATATGTAAGGTCTAACTGCCCCAACACAATTGAGTTTCCAGTTGTCTCTGAGCTTTTTCAACGCCAAAGTGAAAATGGAGACATAGTCAATTACACAGTTCTCATTCATCTGTTCTCTACCTACATGCATTCTTTGTTGTATTCCTCATGTTCAAAGCATGAGGAATACAGCAAAGAATAAAACAAAGCCTCATTTTCATGAAGCTTATATTCCAGTAAAGGAGAAGATAGTCAATAAGCAAACATAATAACAGATGTAAGTGCTATAAAGGAACATAAAGTATGGTAAAGGAACAGAAATTTTCAGATTGGGTAATCTGAGAAGGCCACTGATGAGGGGATATTTGAGTAGGGCCCTTAAGAAGTCAGGGAACATTCTGAATAGCTAGTGAAAGAACGTTAATACTGGAGAGAAGAGCAAATGCAAAGGCTCTAGGGCTGTTTGTGTGCTTTGCAACTGGGGCTCACAGTAACAGGGCCGGTGTAACTAGAATGCTTAAAGTGACAAAGAGTGATGAGAGATAAAGTCAGAGATAGATAGGGGCCTTGTAAGCAACTTTATTCTAAATGGATCAGAAACCATTAAAGAGTTTTGAGTAAAATGCTATATGGAGAAGAGACTAATGGTGCAAAAGTGAGGGCAAGAGACCAGTTAGAAGGTGATCCAGGCAAGAGCTGACGGTGGCCTCGTCTAAGGTAATGGTGGGAGAGAGGATGAGAAGTGAATAGATTCAGGATATGGTCTGAACACAGAACCAAATGGATTTGGAATTAAACAAGGGATAGCCAATGAATGAAAATGGCCTTTACTGAAATGGTAAACACTTAAGAGAAGGGGTATAGGTCAGGGAGGGGAGACTTAAAATTGGGAATACCTTTAAGAAAGCTAAATAATTTGAAGCATAAAGGAGGGAACAGGTAAACTACACTAAACTAAAATTACAATCTTCAAAGATGTTGAAAGGAAATAGAATGGAGGACTGTGTTCCTAGTTGTGTTTAAATTTAAAAAGTATATTTACTCCAGACTACCACGCAACTTTCTTTAAATTGATACATCAGTTGCTTTCAATTTCTCATGGACATAAGATCATATGTGCTAATTCAGTTTCCAAAAGCTATCTGAACTTTAAAGAGAGTCGTAATACTATGGACTTCAACTACTCTGTGCACTAATGCCACTATACGTCAATGGGAATAGTTTATAATTTGTAATTCCAATAGGTGCCAGAATATTTCATCACAGATGTGATCATGAGACCAAAAACACCTCCCATTCTATCTTCCAAGGAGTTTATTCAGCAACGAGTCAATGGTGATGGCTCCTAACATCTGCAGCAGGGATGCTGAAAAAGCAGGTCCTCATGCAGGTGAGGCACTGATCTAGCGCTGGAGGTCTAAGAAACGGGAACAGGTAAGAGGGCTAAGTAAGAATCTAAGACAGGGTCTTAAGGTATGAGAGACACCAACACAGGACTTGGCTGAGATAAACAGTAGGGACAGGAGAACCATGTGGAGTGAGGAAGGTTATTGGGGCAGCGGGGATATAAAAAGAGGTTAAAGGCTAGGAGAAGGGAAAGGATGACCGAAGAATGTGATCTTCCTTCATCTATTCTCTTCCCTGACTGTTCATGAGAATAAAAACTGAATAGAAAGAGGTGTTCTGAGAGTACCAGAAGAGGGGCTGGAGGTTTGACTCCCCTCCTCTCACTGAACACCCCAGTCCTCTGAGCAAGGTGTTGACTTACAGAAACAGGGAAATTCTTAGGGGATGAGGGGAGAGAAGGATTAGGAAACTGCCACTAAGGAAAAAAAAAAAAAAAAACCAGACCAGAAGAAAGGAAAAAGACATATCTATGGCAGGACATAGTGCATTCCTAATGACATGGAATATTATAACTTTGATAAGCAAAGGCTTCCTGTATTTCTCTGGCAAAATGGAAACCATAGAAATGTTAGGAACCCCCCAAATTAAAATCATAATTACTAAAATAATGTTAAATCCAAATGGATTGAATTGTTTTATCCTAGTCTATATGTAAACATTAGCAATTAGAAGATTGTCTAAAATAAGTACCTGCAGTTATCACAAGTTGCCAAATCAAAGTGGTTCATAAGATAAGAATCCATAAATTCTCTACTACATTCTTCGCATATTGCATAATCAAATTCCATAACAGGTCCTAAAGAAAAGAAGATTAATTCTTTAAGTTTTCTTTTTGGGGACTAAAACAACATATTTCTCTCTATTTTATTAGCTTTTCAACATACATTTTCTGCCAGACAAATACATTTACATAAAAGACAAAATAAAAACTTGATTAATCTTACCTTTATCCAAAAAATTTTTCAAAAAAAAAAAGAAAAGAAAAAAGGAATAATACAAGGGGGAAAAAACTATCAATTCAAGTATTTCTGAATCCAAACCATGTGTAAAGTACTTGTATTAGTTTTGTACTGCTGTCGTTAACAAATTATCACAAACTTAGTGGCTAAAATAACACAAATTTATTCTCCTACAGATCTGTACTTTATAGGTCTGATACAGGTCTCAGTGGACTAAAGTAAGGGTGCTGGCAGAACTACCTTCCTTTCTGGAGGTTTTAGGGGACAACCTATTATCTTACTATTCCTAGCTTCTACAAGCTGCCTGAATTCCTTGTCTCATAACATAGAAAAGAACAGTAAAGAGCTAGACAACAGTAAAAGAGAGACAATGCAGAATTCACTTTCAAATGGAAAACTTTTTCTTTCCCCACATTACATCTCCTACCAACAGAGAAAACTGCTTTCTCTTCATCTGTCTCAACCACTAGATTATAAACTTCTTGACAATATAGAGTATTTAGCTATGCATCCTCAATGCCCAGCACAGAAACTACTCTGAGTAAATCTAGATTTTTTAAAGGACTTCAAATATCTAGTTAAGGATCTTTATCCTATAGAAGAGGTTTTCTCAGCAAGTCTGAAAGTCTTACTGAGTCTTTAGGTTGATTGCTACTGCCAAGCCCCAATTCTGAAAACTGCCATAACTGCCAATGGGAAGAAAAGGGGAGTTGTCATTTGCTCATGATTTGTTCAACATATTCCAATCACTGCCTTACCTAATCTACTTCTAACACAAGAAAGTCAGTTAATAGTCTACCATCCACTAATCCCACTAATTTCCAAAATGTAAGAAAAAAAATCCCTCTTCTTTAGACAAAAGAATAAAAATAGAGTCAAAGTGGTATCTTCAAAAAACTGACTACCAGACTGTACTGGAATGGAGAGAAACTGTACTCAGAAATACCAATTAGGAGACTACTATACAGCATTATTAATCAACAGTCAATAGCCATAAAGTGTGGATATATTTTCCTAATTTAAAAAATTTATAATGCAAAATTTTAAATATACAGAATGATTTAACTCCACCAATCCCTTTACATTCACCATCGAGAAACTGGCAGTCTACTCTAAGCAAGCGCCTTCCTTCTCTCCCATTTATGTATCTATTTATTATTGATATAGATTCATAGAGTCCTATTTTTTCAATGGTATATATTCATTAGTGTTCTAAATTACTTTGGTGCTTGAATTGTCTCAGATTTAGCCACTGGGAGCCCTCTCAAACGGGCTCCTATGTTCTTATAACACCCTTCTATCACTTTTTGGACACTTTCATATTTTCTGACATTACATATAATGTTCCAAGCTCTTCTTGTAGCCACCCTGCACCAACTGTGGAATCAGATATTTCTCTGAAGGGCCCTGGTTCCTTTTAGTAAGGAACAGTATCAGAGTCCAAGATCTGGTCACCACGATCTACTCATGCTCCTTGGGCTATCTTTGCTTCAAGGCACTGTGGACATAAACACAAACACACTCACTCACTCGTACGTGCACATGTACACTTTTTATTGAGGTATAACTGATGTATATTATAATGATCTCAGATGTATAACAATGATTGGATATTTGTATATATTCATAATGATCACAGTAAGTCTAGTTAACATGCATCACCATACATAGTTACAAATTTTGTGATGAGAATTTTTAAAATCTACTCTTAGCAACTGTTAAATATGTAATAGTGTTATTAACTATAGTCACCATGCTATACATTATATCCCTATGACTCATAACTGTAAGTTTGTACGCTTTGACCCTTCACCCATCCCCTAGCCCCCATCCCCCTGCCTCTGGCAACCACCAATCTGTTCCACTTAGCATAATGCCTTCGAAGTCCACCCATATTGTTGTATATGGCAAGATTTCCTTCTTTTTATGGCTGAATACTATTCCATTGTGTATATATACTACTTTTCCTTTATTTATTCATCTGCTGATAGACATTTAGGTTGTTTCCATATCTTACCTA
Organism: Pteropus medius; assembly: GCF_902729225.1. Lineage (NCBI taxonomy): Eukaryota > Metazoa > Chordata > Mammalia > Chiroptera > Pteropodidae > Pteropus > Pteropus medius. The sequence continues at coordinate 3,523,021 of NW_024341894.1, read as the reverse complement.
TTGTAAATAACACTGCAGTGAGCATCAGAGTGCATATATCTTTCTGAGTCAGTGTTTTCATTTTTTCTGAATAAATACCCAGACCTGGAATTATTGGATCATATGGTAGTTCTTTGTAATTTTTTGAGGAACCTCCATTCTGTTATCTTTTGGTTTCTAGCCTCTCATTTCAGCCTATCGAGATAATTTTGAGGATGTAATCTATCAGTCATTGGCTGTCTCTACCATTATAGAATGAAAGAGAGTGTCTACCCTAAGTACAACAGTTCCTTGAATAACACTTCATTCAATATCATTTTATTATAACATTGATGAGTTGCCAGAGGAACTTAATTCTGGTTTAAATCAATTAGCCTATGGTAAAACTGGTTTTGTTTCACATCATTTCACTTAAAGGTGCAGAACCTATCAATGGCATTGAGGCCTTTACACAAAACTCAAGTTAAATTAATCACTGCCAAATCTGTTCAATTTTTAACCTACTAGCAAAACTTCCAAACTTTATCACTCTTACAAAACAAACATGCTCATTGACTAAAATATGTGTGGCAACTTATTTATGTAACATCAGTTTGCAAATAATTATGCATGTTACTCAAAATGACTAACCTAGATACCTATTTTCTGAAAACACACTTTACCTGGTTGATGAACAACATTCCCAATTGTATGTTTTTCTTCTTCTTCCTCTTCCAGAATGAAGCCTCCTCTTGTGTCAATTATCTTTGGGGCTGCTTTAACATTAGCCATGCCTATAAAAAGTAAGTAAAAGAGGTCAACAATTGAACTAGGTAAGCCCATATGTTCCCATGTGCATAAAAAGGAACTTTCTTTAAATTTAATATGTATCAAACAAGATAAGGAATGTCTACTGTTACCACTTTTATCCAACATTACACTGAAGTGTTGCAATATGGCAACAAAACAAAACAGGCATAAAGTTTATCAAGAAGTAGAACAGTTTTTATTCACAGATGACGTGATTATGTATGCAGAATATCCACAGGCATATACAATTAGAATTAAGAAATAACATCTAGGAAAGAGATGTGTAAACCTCTACACTGAAACCACCACTAAGAGAAATCAAAGACCTAAATAAATGGAGAAATATACCATGGACGAATTGGAGGCCTCTATTTGTTAAGATATCAATTTTCCCCAAATTCATCTATTCAATGTGATCCCAGACAAAACCCCAGCATTTGGGGGCAGGGCGGGGGGTGGGGGGAAGTTTGAGGTGGGAGCTGACAAACTGATTTTAACACTTATATGTAACAACTGAAGAATTTACACTACAAGATTTAAAGATTTACAATAAAAATTCAGTAATTAAGATAGTGTGATACTGACACAAAGACAAAGAGATCAATGGAACAGGCGAGAGAGTTCTGAAATAGACATACATATATTTGGTCATTTAATTTACAGCAAAGGCTCCAAGGCAATTAAGCAGGAAAAAAAAATCTTTTCAGTAAATGGCAGTGTGATTTATGACAAAGGCTGGACTACAAATCAGTGAGGAAAAACTGGTCTTTTCAATAAATGAACTTTAACTCTACCTCATACAATATACACACAAAAAAATTTAATGGCTCATAATCTTGAATGTGAAAGGTAAAACAATAATGCTTCCAGAAAAAAACATAGGAAAATAATTTCACAAACTTGAGGTAACCAAAAATTTCTTAGTAGCCAAAAGTACTAACCATAAAAAAAAAAATTACTAAATTAGTCTTGATTAAAATGAAAAACTTCTATTAGTCAGCAAAAGACCACTATGAGAGTTAAAAAAAAGACAGGATGCAAATTGGGAGAAGCTATTTGCAATATGTATACCTGACAAAAGATTGAGATTCAAAATATGTAATAAAATCCTATAAATCAATAAAAGGCAAATAAGCCATTTTTTTTTTTTTAAAAAAAGGGCAAAAGACCCGAATAGGAATTTCATATGAGGATATCAAAATAGCTAGTAAGTATATGAAAAAGTTATCATCACACTGGTCACAGGGAAAATACAAATTAAAACCATAATAAAATATTATTATACTCTCACAAAAAAGTAAACAGTGCTCTAAAGTGACACATAATACCAGATAGAATTAACTATTTTTAGGACATCACGAAAAAGCATAATATACATTCAAGTGCACATGGAACACTGTCTAGGACAAACATGACACAAAACAAGTGTCAATAAATTTAAATCATACCAAGCATCTCCTCTGATCAAAATAGTATAAAACTAGAAATCAGCTACAAGAAGAAAACTGAAAAACACACAAATACATGGAAGCTAAATAACATGCTACTAAACAAAGAATGGGCTAATAACGAGAGCAAGGAATCAAAAGATTCCTTGAAACCAAGGAAAATATGACAACACAAAATCTATGGGACATAGCCAAAATAGTTGTAAGAGGGAAACTTACAGCAATACAGGCCTATCTCAAGAAACAAGAAATTTATTAAATTAACAATCTAACCTTACCCTAAAGGAACTAGAAAAAGAACAAAGCCCAAAGTGGGCAGAAGGAAGGAATAATAAAAATCAGTAGAAATAAAGAGAATAGAGTTTTAAAATACAATAGAAAAGACCAATGAAAGCAAGAAGAAAAAAGGTCCCAAATAAAAAAAAAAATCAGAAATGAAAGAGAAGTGACAACTGACACTAAAGAAATACAAAGGACTATAAGGAAATACTACATACAATTATAGGCCAACAAATTAGACAAACTTTAAGAAATGGATAAATTCCTAGAAATCTTCCATGGCTGAATCAGGAAGAAATATAAAATCTAAAAAGACCAGTAACTGCTAACAAAATCAAATCGATAAACAAAAAACTCTCAACAAACAAAAGCCCTGGGCCAAGTGGCTCCACGTTTAAATATTACCAAACATTTCAAAAAAAAACTGAAGGGGATGGATGGCTCCCAAACTCATTTTACAAGGCCAACATTACCCTGATATGAAAACCAGAGACACTACAAAAAAATGAAAATTACAGGTCAATATCCTGATGAACATTGGATACAAAAATCCTCAACGATATATTAGCAAATCAAATTCAGCAATACATTAAAAAGTTCATACACCATGATTGAGTGGGATTTATTTCTGGGATGCAAGGTTGATTCAATATCCACAAATCAATTCACATGATACACCACATACACAAAACGAAGGATAAAAATCATGATCATATCTATAGATGCAAAAAAAAGCATTTGACAAATTCCAAAATCCACTTATTAAAAAAACTCTCAGCAAAGCAGGGATAGAGGGAAAATACCTAAACATAATAAAAGCCATGACTGACAAACCTACAGCTAACATCAAACTCAATGGTGAAAAGCTGAAAGCTTTTTAACATCAGAAAGACAAGGATGTCCACTTTCACTTTTATTCAACATAGTACTGGAAGTCCTAGCCACAGCAATCAGACTAGAAAAAGAAATAAAAGGCATCCAAATTGGAAAGGAAGAAATAAAACTGTCATTATTTGCAGATGACATGATACTATATACAGAGAACCCTAAGTAGTCCGCCAAAAAAAAAAAAAACTATTAGAATAGATAAATTCAATAAAGTAGCAAGATAGATTAATATTCAGAAATTGGTTGCATTTTGATACACCAATAACAAACTATCAGAAAGAGAAATTAAGAAAACAACCCCATTGACAATTCCATCAAAAATAATAAAATACCTAGGAATGAATTTAACCAAGGAGGTAAAAGACCTGTACTCGGAAAACAATAAGATACTGAAAAAAAAAATTTTTTTTAAATACAAATAAATGGAAGCATATACCAAGCTTATGGATAGAAAGATTTAACATCATTAAAATGTCCATACTACCTAAATCAATCTACAGATTCAGTGCAATTCCTATCAAAATACCACTGGCATTTTTCACAGAACTAGAACGAATAACCCTAAAATTTGTATGGAACCACAAAAGACCCAGAAGAGCTAAAGCTCTTAAAGAAGAACAAAGTTGAAAGTATCACACCACCTGATATCAAACTATACTACAAGACTACAGTAATCAAAACAGCATGTTACTGGCATAAAAACAGACAAGGATCAATGGAACAGAATAGAGAGCCCAGAAAGAAACCCACACCTATATGGTCAATTAATCTATAATGAAGGAGGCAAGAACATACAATGGGATAAAGACAGCCTCTTCAATAAATTGTGTTGAAAAAACTGGATAGATACATGCAAAAGAATGACACTGGATCACTTTCTTACATTGTATACAAGAATAAACTCAAAATAGATTAAAGATTTAAATGTAAAACCGTTTAAAACCATGAAACTCTTATAAGAAAACAGGCAGTAAACTCTTTAACACCGTTCTTAGTATTTTGGGGGATGTGCCTCCTCCAGGTGGAGAAACAAAAGAAAAAATAAACAAATGGGACTACATAAAACCAAAAAGGTTTTACGCAGTCAAGGACATCAACAAAACGAAAAGACAACCTACTGAATGGAAGATATTCACCAATGATACATCCAATAAGGGGTTAATATCCAAAATATATAAAGAACTCATACAACATGACACAAAAAAACAATCTGATTTAAAAAATGGGCAGAGGACCTGAATAGACATTTCTCTAAAGAAGACACACAGATGGCCAATAGATATATGAAAAGATGCTCAACATCACTAACCATCAGGGAAATACAAATTGAAACCACAATGAACTATCACCTCACACCCGTCAGAACAGCTATCATCAATAAATCAACAAACAAGTGTTGGTGAGGATGTGGAGAAAAGGGAACCCTCGTGCACTGTTGGGAGGACTGTAAATTGGTGCAGCCACTATGGAAAACAGTATGGACATTCTCCCCAAAATTAAAAATAATATATATGACCCAGCAATTAAACACTTCTGGGTATTTATCCAAATAAATCCAAAACACTAATTCAAAAAGCTATATGTACCCTTATGTTCACTGCACTATTTACAATAGCCAAGATATAGAAGCAACCAAAGCTTCTATATCGATATACGAATGGATAAAGAAGTACATCGATAGACAAATGGATAAAGATGTTGTACATATATACAATGGAATATTACTCAGCCACAAAAAATGAAATCTTGCCATTTGTGACTAAATGGATGAACCTAGAGGGTATTATGTTAAGTGAAATAAGTCAGAGAAAGACAAATATCGTATGATTTCACTTAAATGTGGAATCTAATAAACAAAACAGAAACAAACTCATAGAGAACAAAATGGTGATTGTTAGATGGGAGGGGGTGGGGGAAAGGTGAAAAAGGTGAAGGAATTTAGAAGTATAAACTGCCAGTTATAAAAACAATCACAAGAAAAGAAATATAGTCACTAATATTGTAATAACTATGTGTAGTGTCAGATGGGTACAAGACTTATCAGGGTGGTCACTGTGTAAGTCACATAAATGCCTAATCACTATGTTGTACACCTGAAACTAACATAATATTGTATGCCAGCTGTAACTGGAAAAAAAAATGTTCACAAAGGTTTTCTTCATAATAGCCCCAAACTGCAAACAACCCAAATAGCCATTAAAAGGAAAATGGAAGAACTGTGGTATAATAATACAAAAGAATGCTGTACGATGTATAAATGAACGAACTACCAATACATGCAACAACGTGGATGAATCTCTCAGATACTATGTTCAGCAAAAGAAGGCAAGCACTGTATGATTCCATTTATATGAAGTTCAAAAAAGGTACTACTACTAACCAAACGGTCACAACTGTAGGTATGTCTGAGGACAGGTGGTTGACTAAGAAGTGGCATTCGGTAACCTTCTAAGGTTCTTGAAATTATATATTGATCACTGTGGTGTTTACATAAGCATTTACATAGGTTAAATTAGGTGAGTACATTTTACATATCAATGTATATAGGTTATAATTCATTTTTTTAAAAAGGCAAATTTAATAGTGTTAACTTGCTTAAGTTACTCCCCGTTTCTGGCCTCAATTTCTTCCTCTATTAAACAAAGGGATTAGATTATAAAAAGCCTGTTTCTACTGTTAACAGCAATTCTCATGCTATGTTCCACATCTATTTAGTAGATGCTCCTCGACTTATGATGGTGTTGTGTCCAGATAAACCCATAGTAAATGGAAAATATCATAAGTCGAAAATGCATTTAATAACACGTAGTTTTCCACTATCCTCCCTTCTTGAATGTCCATGGTTTTTTTTTTTTGGTCCAACACATTTTGTTTCTGCATGACTGTGTTTTTTTAAATCCACATCTCCCCTCATACTGTTCACAACATTTAAAAGAAAATGCATTTAATACTAGAGTATCAGTTGTTTACCCTCATGATCACGTAGCTAACTGGGAGCTGTGGCTCACTGCCACTGCCCAGCAACACGAGAATATAATACTGCCTATTGATAGCTCAGGAAAAGATCAAAATTCAAAGTATGGTTTCTACTGAATGCATATAGCTTTTGCACCATAAGTCAAACCACTATAAATCAGGGATTGTCTGTACATATCTAGAAACCTTTATGGAATCATGAATATGAATTAATCAATGCAAATGAACAACTTTTGATCCTGACTCTAGAATGCCTCAAGTTGAAAAAAGAAAATCATGAGAAAGCAATGAGACCAGAACGACTAAAAGCGGCTGGAATTTGCAGATTCAGTGTCAATATGAATATGAAGACAGGCAGCCAGCCTGAGACTCTTCTCATTCTTCCTTACTTCTGGCTCATGAAAAAGGACAGCAGATGACACTGCTTTAAACTGTGCTCAACTACTCACACAATATGGGATATAGCTTAGAAACACATGTACTTATTATAGATAGTCGTGAACACCTGCATATCAACCAAACTATATTTTAGGAACCCTGGGGAAGATTACTGCTTGACCACAGTAGAGAGAATTATATAAGATACATATATACAGATACATACATACATGACAGGCGGCCAAGGGCTACCCTAAGAGAGGAAGAAGAGGAAATCCGGACAAGAGTTAACAGCCTTCCCTCTTATGAATTGGAGAGATGCCTAGTGTAGCAGAGGCAACTGGTGGCAAAGAAAGGCCCTGAACCCAGCGTCAGATGATCTGAGTTCCAATCCTGATTAGCCTGTGCACTTGCTGGAATGAACCTGAGAAAACTCCTTTCCTTTTCTGGTCCTCAATTACCACCTCATTAACAGGGATACCAAATCCTGCCCTAATGATTTTCCAGGTTAGCTTGAGAATCAAATTAGCTCATCTGAAACATGTAAAGCACAACAGCTGCTACTATGTTAGCCTCACGAAGGCGGTAGGTATGTCTCCTTGCTCTTCTCGGAGCTTTGTAGATAGCAAGCACTGTGCTGGATAGGGAATATGCACTCAATCGCCCTTTGAGGATGAATGAGGGAGCAGGTGCTGATTACTGAAATGGGTTACAGGTCTAAACGCTTTACAGAAAGACCACCTCCAGGACCGGTAGAGGTTGCAGGAAGAGAAAGGGAAAGCTGAAACGCTAACTTAGGGCACCGGCTGGCACCTCCCAATGAGGGGGTGGGGGGCGGCTGCATCCCAAAGCTAAAGACAGCAACTGGACCGCCCAGGTGCGGTGAGGAAAGCCCGGGACTGCGGGTCAGGATTCTACCACGGAAACGCCCTTTGGTTTGGAACAGCTTTGCTTCGACAAGACTCGCTGAGCAGATTCCCTCCTGGGACGGGGAAGGGTGTGCACGCAGACGCGAGGGGACCCGACGCCACACACGGGGCGCGGTACCCGGCCTGCCAGGAAAGGGAAGGGGCAGGCGCCGCCAGGGCCCAAACCTCCGGTAGCCGCAACCGCCGTCGCCGCGTAGGGCCGGGCGGCCAGCCGGGCCTGGCGCAGCATCAACGCCCGCTGCCGCTTCCGCTCGATGCTCGCCCGCAAAGAGGCTGGCAGCTCCGCCGACTGTTCTGAAGCCGCCGGCTCTGGCGAAATTACCTCGGCCGCTGCCATCTCCAACTCGGAGAACCGTGGCCCTGCCCCAGCGCACGCGCATTGGCGCGGCGAAGCGTTCCCACAGCCCCGCCTCCGTGCCATTACCGCCTCCGCGCAGGCTCCACGGAGAGGGAGTGCGCCTGCGCAGTTTGAAGAGACTCAGGTGGACGGAGTCTGCGCACGGGTCGGAGCATGAATACGTGCTAGCTTGTAACCTGGGAGAAGGATGGGTAACAGAGCTCTCTTTTTTAGGACCTGGTCATCTTTAAAATAATAGTTTCGCTTGGTGGTTCAGAATATGGGCTTTGGAGTCATACCTAGATGAAGTCCCAGCTCTGACACTTACTGTCTGCGTGATCCTGAACAAGTTATTAACCTGAGTCTAGTTTCTTCAGTAGTAAAATGAGGATAATTACGAAACCACTTCCTCGGTTGCTGGGAACATTGGATGTAAAAACTTTCGGCACAATGCCCGGCACAAGCTTACAAAAAATGATGGCAGCTGGTAGTAATAATGTCAATCAAGAGAAACCAACAGGTGATTGATCTGACTTGACTTTGGAGGCATGGCCTAGCGGACAGAGCCTTAGATTTGAAATGAGAACACCTGATTTCAAACTCGTAGTCGCAGGCAAATGCAACACCTGGTAGGAACCAAGGCTGGTCTGCATGGGCTTGGCTATTTTTTCCATGGAGTATTCCTTCAGTATGAGTGAGCTGCCCCTGGTAGACAATAGTTTTGGATTGGCACCAAATCCTGACTCCCAAAAGTGTGGCAAATGGAGCAAAAGAAACATTGCATGCTTTTCTAAAAATATGTGGTTTTTTTATTACAAGTAAAATTGAAATCAGAAAACATTAACTTCTAATCATATACCATTTAGGACTAGTTTTTGGAACAATCTGGCACATCGAGGTTTCCCATTAATACTCAATGGTTAAGGTTTGAGAAGCACAACCTAGTGGTTTTAATCTATTGATTATACATATATTTAAGTTGTAGAACCTTATATAAAGTGGATAAATGCTCATATCTTCTGATTGAACTGGAGGGAGAGACTTCAAGCTGTTACTATTCCCTATCCCATCAGATCCCTCTTTCTCCCGACCCATTGATCTTGTCCAGGTGATTAAAATTTCAAATTCCATATAACATCAAAACTACAAGCAAAAAAAATTAAAAATTAGATAAACTGAAATTTTTTGCATCAAAGAACACCATCCAGAAAGTGAAAAGACAACTCAGAATGAGAGGTAATATTTGCAAATCATATCTGAAAAGTCTGGTATCCAGAAAATTTAAAGAATTCTTACAACCCAATAACAAAAAAGGCAATTAATCCAGTTTTTAAATGAGCGAAGGACTTAAATAGACATTTTTCTAAAAAAGATATACAAATGGCCAATGAGTACATGAAAAAATATCATTACTCATGAGGGAAATGCAAATCAAAAGCTCAATTAAATGCCACTTCACACCCAATAAGATGACTAGAATTAAAAAAAATAGTGTTGACAAATGTGGAGAAATCGGAACCCTTATGCATTGCTGATGGGAATATTAAATGATGCTGCTGTAGGAAACAGTTTGGCTGTTCTTCAAAAAGTTAAACATAGAATTACCATATAAGTCAGCAATTCCACTCCTGGAATTGAAAACAGGTGTTTGAACAAAAACTTACACACAAATGTTTATAGCAGCACTATTCACAATAACCAAAAGCTTGAAACTACCCAAATATCCATGAAATGATGAATGGGTAAACAAAATGTGATATATTCGCACAAAGGAATATCATTCAGCCATACAAGGAAGGAAGTACTGAATCTCGCTACAACATGGACGAACCTTGAAAACATTATGCATTTCTTTTATATGAAACATTCAGAATAAGCAAACTCATACTAACAGAAAGCAGATTAGTAGTTGCCAGGTGCCGAAGGAATTGGGGACTGGGGAATGACAGCTTAATAAGTATGGGGTTTCCTTTGAGGGTAATGAAAATATTCTAGAACCAGACAGCGGTAATAGTTGCACAACACTGTGAATGGTAAGAAAGAATGGTAAATTTTATAATAAATTTAAAAACAACTCAAATTCTGACTGGACCTAGGCAAATAGTGGAAGTTAATGAACCTCTCCAGGTATGGGACTTGGGCAAACTGGAGTGTGAGGGCACCTCTTAAAGAGGACAGCTACTACACAGCTTCCATAGGTAGCTCAAGACAGAATTTGGACACATGTTGCCAGATTGCCCAGTGCTTCAAGAAAAGTAACTGCTTCTCAAACTTTAATGCACATATGAGTCACCTGGCGATCTTGTTAAAATGCAGATTCTGATTCAGTAGGTCTATGGTGGGACCGGAGAGTGTGCATTGCTAACATGCTCCCTGGTGGAACTGCAGCTCTACTAACCACACTTAGAATAGTAAGGGTCATGCTCACAGGTTCTCAAGCTTGGCAAGCACATTAAAAGCATCTGGGGAGTTTAAATAAGACTGATGCTGAGGCTTCACCCCCAGAGATTGTTGTCATTGGTCAGGGGTAGGATCTGGTCATTGGAATTTTGTAAAGCACACTCCCTACCCCCACACCCCCACCCTCAGAGAATTCTGATGGGCAGCAAGCTTTGAGAGCCAGAACTTTAAATGACCCCTCTAGACTACACAACTCTAAGGGTCTCTGAGACTGTGCAGTATTTCTAGAGAAGAAGGTAACAGTTCTCCCCCAGGGTAACTCTTTGAGAATAATTAGTGCCTAGAACCTCCTCTCCAACAAAGCATTCCAAGCTTGAATACTGAAGGGCATGGACCACAGCTCAGATGCTGTACAAGCCCTGGTGTTTTGTAACTCTTGACAACCTGTTGGTTTTCTTTTGATGGGTAACTCCCTCTCCTTTGGCTTCCTGACCTTTGTTAGTAAGTTTCGTGTAACTGGATCTGAATTGTTAGCTGACGCCTCATCCAAGCTAAAAGGAGACTCCTCCTTTAGAGAAAGGAAGAAGAGTGCATGCCCTGATCTGTACATCCCACATAGTGACAGAAGCTGTAGGGCTTGCCCAGAGCACAGCAGCATGAGTCACCTCGGTGGGGGCACAAAAGGAAAAACAGACAAGGAGAACAGACCAGTGAATGTGTTCTTGCCTCTCCCCATTCAGTCTCGGGGAAAACCTGTGACCGCATCTATCTTCCTGCTTTGTACCTCTCTCATCTCCCAGACCAACTATGATCTCGACTGAAAGAGGGGTAATTAACAAAGCACAGAAAGAATGGAAAGCCCTAACCTGATCCTGAAAAAGAGCAGGCAGGTAAGAATGAAAGCCAGGAAGGGGAATGAGAAACTTGGCAGTGTTTCCTGACAGGGCCTCTTAAGAGCATTAGTGGCGTTATTCATGCTCAGATGACAGGATGTGAATATATTTGTCTTTCTTATCAAGTAAATAGTAATTGTGTGTGGCTTTCTTTTTCATTTTTGTTTTCCCCCTGATTTCCTGGGGCTTTAACCCTTAATGTGGTCACTTTGAACATCGTTGGCATAAATTCACAATAAGAGAACATCTGGTGGGAAGGAGCACACCAAGGGGGGAACTGTCTGGGACAAGGACGCAGCAACAGAAATTAGCCTGATCCTGTTGACTTACGCTCTATTGATTTAGTAATCCAGGAAATACAGTCTCTTTTTGCTGTGACTGACCAGGCAAACGCTCCCAGAGAAATTTAGATTTCAACCTCCTTGAACCAAAAGATAAAGGGATTGAGGCAAAAACATCATATTGGAAATTTGATCAATAAAATATGTGTGCAAAGGGATTTAGAAAACATCTTAAAGACTCATAAGAATTTTCTTTCCAAAAGCAATAAGCAGTGGGAAGGTCCAAATGATTCAACTAAGGACAAGTCCTAGGAAAAATGACTATCAACACTAGAAGCCAAAATCCTATGTCACTCATGGACCTTCCCTACTGTGCCCAAGGGACCTTTCTTCTTACTGCTTCTTTCAGGAAGCCTACCCAGACTCCCTTCTCTAGCTGCCGTGAACCTCATATGTGCTGGTGCTGTAGTATTTCCCACACCGGAGGCGATACCTACCTGTTCTCCTTACTAGATTATCAGGTCCTTGAGAGGTGGGACCATCTGATTCATCCCAATATTTCCAGGGCCTAGCACAGTATCTGGCACAGAATAGCTGCTCAGTAAATGTTTGTAGAATTAAATAAAATGAATAATACTGAATAGTTGGATGTTTCACCAGTACTGAAAAACTCAAGATCAAAGGCTGAAATGTACAACCACCTTGGTTTTGCTTATACACCTATGATGATAGGGAATACTCTACTTCAGAATAGCTTATTCCATTGTTGTCTAGCTTTAACCATTACTTATTACAATAATAATAACTAATAATAATAATAGTAGCAAACTTTTATATCGGGCTTACTATATGGTAGGTGGTTTTTAAAGCATTTTAAATTTACCAACAATCTAATCTTCATAACTACTCAATAAGTATTTTCACTAATCCCAGTTTATAGATGAGAAAACTAAGGCACAGAGATGTTCAATAACTTGTTCAAGGTCATCAGCTAATAAATGACAGCGCTAGGTTCAGCCACGCACAGCCCAGCCCCAGTATCAATATTCTCAACCACTAAACTGTATAAGTCTCTAAATTAGAACAAGTCTTCATCTTACTTCTTCCACTAGTGCTAATTCTCCCAGAGTTAGTGCAGAGCTGGAATGAGAAACTGAGTCCTTAAAAAACTCTACGTGGCTAACCAAATGGCTTGAGTCCGAGAGGACTGTCTGCCTGAAGCCTGGTGCCAGAGGTGTTGTTGTCCGTCTTAGGTAGGACCAGGGGAGGATGACTGTGGTCCAGGGTTCATCCATCATGTGGATGAACTCCAATCCACATAATAGAGTTATAGTCTTGTGGTTTCCTGTTTTCTTATTACCCCCAATTGGGGTTTTCCTTTCAATTACCTTTCTAATAAGTGTGGTTACAGCTTCCAACCACAAACCACTTATATTTTATTGGCCAGTACTTCCTCTAATAGTAAGAGTTCTGCTGAATAGGTGAACTATTTATCACTAGATCTACTTGTTTTTACAGTTTTTATAATATTTGGATGTTGGCTGAGTGTTTCTGGCCCCCATTCGTTCTCTGGTCCCGCTGCTACTGGCTTAGTTCAGCCCCCACCATCTCTTGCCTAAAAAGCCTCTAAACTGGTCTCCCAGCCTCCAGGCTGACTCCTTCTAATCCATCCCCCATATGGCCCTCTCCTTCATCTTTCTCAAGCACAGCTTGGACCATGCCATTCCTCTGCTCAAAAACCATTTGTCTGTAGCTAATTGAAGTCCCCATCACCTCGTTCCAGCAGCCCTTTGGGGGACTTACCTTTCATGAATCCTCATTGAATTTTGTCTTTAGCCAAACTTTATACTTCAGCTAAACTGGGCAAGTTTGCATTTTCTAGACCTGTCTTGCATCCCTCTGCTTCTAGGCTTTGCTCTACCCACAATTCTTTTATTCAAATGCTTACTCATTCTTTCATTTGTATATTCACAAATGAATACACAAAGACCATGACAGGCAGTGTCCCCCAGCTTTATTGAGATTGAATTCACATACTATTCTTTAAATTCACCTAGTCAAAGTGTACAATTCAATTATTTTAAGTATATTTTATTCATAGAATTGTGCAACCATCACCACAATCAATTTTAGAACATTCTCATCAGCCCGGAAACAAACCCCATACTCATCAGCAGTCACTCCCAATTTCCTTTCAAACCACTAATCTGCTTTCTGTCTCCATAGATTTGTCTATTCTGGACATTTCATAGAAATGGACTATACCATATGTGGCCTTTTGTGTACGGCTTCTTCCACTTAGCATAATGTTTTCAAGGTTCATCTATGTTGTAGCATGTATCAATATTTCATTTTTTAATTGCCAAATAACATTCTATTGTCTAGCTATTCTACATTTTATTTACTCATTCATCAGCTGATAGACATTGAAGTATTTCTACTTTTTGACTATTATGAATAATGATGCTATCGCCATCCATGTACAAGGTTTCGTGTGAATATATGTTATCATTTCTCTTGAGTATAAATCTAGGAGTAGAATTTCTGGGTCATATGGTAACCCTGTGTTTAGCATTCCAAGAAACTTCCAGATTGTTTTCTAAAGTGACTGCACTATTTCATATTCGAACCAGCAATATATGAGAGTTTCAATTTCTCCACATCTTTGCCAACACTTATCTTTTTTATTATAGCCATCCTAGTGGATGCGAAGTAGTATCTTGTTGCAGTTTTGATTTTCATTTCCTTAATGATTAATGATGTTGAGCATCTTTTCATGTGCATATTGACCTTTTGAAGATATCTTCTTTGGAGGAACGTCTATTCAAATCCTTTGCCCATTTTTAAATTGGGTTATTTGTCTTTATTATTGAGTTGTAAGTGTCCTTCATATATTTAGATACCCCAGGGTTTTTAATTATTTTCTTTATGCTTTCTGTATTTTCTAAATTTTCTACAATGATCATGAATTACCTTGGTAAACAGAATATATAACCAATATGTGATACCAACATATATGAACATATAGATATTGTCCTAATCAAATTTATCAAAGATATTAAACTAGAAAGAATGATCAATGTGTTTTTGTTTTGTTTTGTTTTGTTTTTTAACAAAATTAAGATCCATTTTTGGAGGACTAGAGCTATGAGTCAAGTATAAAAGTAAGTTGGATATGTGTAGACTTTGACAAAATGGGCTCTTTCTGCTTATGTGGGGGTGGCATTAGATGACCTTCAGGACCATGTTCAACCTTCAACGTCTATGATTATCAGTTTAGGTAGGGGTAGACCTCTTTTGAGAAGAGTTAATGAAAAAACAACCTGCAGGTCTTGGTGCCCACAAACTCAGTAGGAACTAACATGTGACATGACTGATAAAAAGAGATGATGTGATTTGAGGTGACACAAACAAAAACAGAATTCCTGAACTGAGGAAAATGTTTGTCACAGTTTGGGGCTGTCCAGACCACATCTGGAGCTTGTGCCCACTTCTAGATACCACTGAAGGACTCAGAGCCATCCATGTGGCCAGGATGGAGGGAAGGGCCAGGAACCCTATTACAGGGAGAAAGTGCTGGGAGGGTGGCCAATCCAGAAGGTTCACGATCAAGGTGCCACATCTCCAAAAAACTTCTAGGGCAGAGGGCACAGATGTGGGCTGCCAGACCTTTATGCTCCCACTTATGGAGATTCACAGCAGTCTCACTGGGCAGGATTTCTTCTCACTTGGGACCACCAGACCGAGGACTACACTCATGGCCTACTCTGATGGCCCCTCATCCCTCTGGAGTTGAAGACAGAAGTGGCAACAGGGTAAGAGTCTGCCCCGAGGTCCATACTGCTGGGACAAGAAGGCACCAAAGACCTTATAAGGTAGCAAAATCGCGCTCATAATAAATTCCGAGCTCATAATAAAAACATATGAAGCAAGTTGGACACTTGGCTTTTCAAATGTATATAAATACTTTCACTTCCATAGATAAATACATTGTGCCCTATTTTCCATAAAACAATGACTTAGTCTTTTAATTTTCCTATCAAAGACCTTTATCTTTCTTATCAAACACCTGGTAAGAAGAAATGTTTTTATTTTTGTTTTACAATGAAAAAAAACAGCACAAATGTGATGACAAATGGCATCACCAGTCCTCCTGGTTACTGGGACAACAATAGAGAGCAGAGAGGGCAGCTATGATTGGGCTGCAGTGGGCCCAAAGAGGCCAAGCCTTCCACTTCATTAAAGAGGAGCTAAAAATCTGGGTTTTTGTATAAAATCTTCTAATTCCTAAAGGTTGATGTCGATGTTTAGAAAACATCATGCAGGTTTCAAACTCCTTTACAACATCCCCGCTGTGGTCTCTTAGCTCTGCTTGTGTATTCCTGGGATTGGAGCTCACGCCTGCAGAAGCAGCCATCTCTGTGGACTGCTCTCATTGTTAGGAATGGATTCCTTAAATGAAATTGAAATCAATCTCTTTATAGTGCACTAACCCAATCACCTTGACTTGCCTAGTCTCTGCCATTAATCCTAACCCTAGTCTTTAGGCCAACCCATTCACTCATTCATGCAATCATTCACTCACTCATTTACACACACACACACACACACACACACACACACACACACCAGGGGCTTGATTTCACAGCACCTGTTGAATCCAGTTGATCATGACGTGAGTTCCCCATGAATAGAAAATGTGTTTAATCTCTGAGTCTCTTGGAATCTCCTTCCCATATAAGGCCTGGAGGGAGGCCCAGAGACTCCCTAGGTGGGAACACTGTGTTCCCCTAGGTGAGAACAGTGCAGCCTCCCAGTTCCTCTCCTGGATAAAAGCTCCTCAGGAAAGGTCCTTGTGGTCCTTGTGTGAGGCTCTCCTGGGCGACAGCTTGGCACAGTGAGTAGGAACTGGGTTTTACTGGACCTGTGGCTCTGGGCAAGTCACTGATGTCCCAGCCAAGGCCTCTCCACGTGTTAAACAGGGGCGTTAATACCCACTTCATAGTATATTTCGAAATATAAGTCATTTAAAAGGAGAAAGTGCTACACAGTGTCAGGATTCTGAGGAGTGGTATTGACTCCAATTGGAAGGAATTTGGAGTCCAACAGGGCTAGGTTTGAATCTGGGCTCAACGACTTCAGGCAGACTATCGAATCTCCATGAGCCTCAATTTCCTTATCTATAAGAATGCCTATTCTACAGGCCTTTTCTTTGGATTAAAAATTAGAAATAATGGTGCATGTTGAATGTCCTGTACAGAAGGTGCCAGGAAGGGGTAGCTGTTGTTGCTGTTACTGATAACCAGTAGAGGGCACCAAACTATTCCATAAGTAAAGCCGGCCTGTTGGCCTGGCCGCAAGCACTAGGAAGCCTTTATACAAAGGCTGCGGTAGATCCACCAAGTACGTAGGTTTATACACACACACACACACACACACACTCCTTTTTATTGGAAAGTTAGACATTACACTTTACATTGTACTATTTTGTAGGGAGAGGATCACCTATTGCCAAGAGCAGTTTGAAGTAGCGGAAAGAGCCCCCACTCCAAAGAAGGCTCTCAGAACAGGGCTGTGCTGTGTGACCTTGGACAAGTCCCCACCTGTGTCTGGACCCCTTTTTGAAGCCCAAGAGAGTCAGACCAGGTAATTTCTAAGGGACTTTCTAGCTGTCTGTGATAAGATGCCAGGACAAATACATTTCATGGGGGTCGGGATGGAGGGGATGAAGGAAACGACCTTTGGATGCCCTCGCCAGGGCTGAGATTTGATGATTTATACCCAGGCAAGAGAAGCCACATATGCCTAATCCTGGCCTTACAAAGGAGTGCGGTTAGAGGAGTTGGGTGGTGGCGATGTTTTTCTGCAAGTGCACACGATGCTTATCATCTTTTGTGTAGGTTGATGTGAAGCCACGGAGACCACCCAGCCTGACAAAGAAAGGAATTCTTGTCTGCCGTTGACAGCCCTCAGGTTGACGGCCTTCCATTTGCCCCGGAGGCTGTCACTCGCAGAACAATGGCAGCAAGCAGGGTGGCTCTCACCTGAGACTGGCGCTGCCGCCAGCCGGGAGAGGGGGCAGGCCAGGATTGGGGGTGGCTGGCTGCTGTCTCTCCACACAGGATCTGCAGGCCGTAAGATCATTCCCGCCTGCAGCAGACATGCTTAGAGAAGCTGTAGAGGATTAATTTGCTCATGGACGGTGTCTCACTCTACAGGTGGGAAAGCAGCAAGCACTTAAGACATTACTCTTCATTTAGAAAAAATTATAATGAATTAGTGATACACGCAAAACATAAATCAATCTCAAAAGCATTATGTCAAGCAAAAAAAGCCAGACACAAAAGAGTACATACTGGAAAAATCCCATTTCGATGAACTTCTAGAGCAGACAAAACCAAGTTACCGCGATGGAAATTAGAAGAGAGAAAGGCTGACTTCACAGGGGCATGGAGAACGTCTAGGGGATGGAAACATGCTACTTCTTGACTGAATGTTGACGACACATATGTACATACATCCCTTTGTAAAACTCTGCACTATACACTTAAAATCAGTGCCTTTTACTGTTCACAAATTAGACATTGATAAAAACTGAATTGCAAAAAAAGTTTATGACTTCTCATTCTCAAAAGAAATACATGTTCACACTAGGAGACTGAAAAATTATGATTTTTTAATAAGATGAAAATCATTCATAATTCTGTTATCCAGAGGTAAACATGGTTATCATTCTGATATTGATAATGCCAGGCCTTTATTTTCGCAAAATGAATTCATTTAGCTTTGTAATCTGCATTATCATTAATTTAGGCATTGAGTTGGCAATATAGGTTCATTGTTAAAACTTCAAAAGGTAAAAAATGGCATAAATTAAAAATAAGTCTTTCTCCCAGTTCCCCTCTCCAGAAGCAGTTACTCCCATCATTTATTTGTATATTATCCCAAAGATATGTTATGCATTTCCATTCATATATGCAGGACGATCCTTAAGAAAAAAATGGTAACATACTCTACACATAATTTGCACCTGTATCAACCTGTATTTTTAATATATAACAACATGAATATCTTTTCATGTCCTTAAAATTTTCTACAATGTCATTTTTAAGCAGACTTTTGATTAAAGTAGACTATAAAGACAGAAAATTATAAGTATAAAGCTCAAAGTGTTTTCATAAATTAAATCTGCTTTTAGATCCAGTACCAATATAAAATAATAGATCATTACCAGCATCCAAAAAACCTTTTGGACCCTCTCCTGGTTACTGTCTTCTCTCTCCCAAAAGTAACCACTATCCTGACTTCTAATTTCTAATGAGTTTTGCCTGCTTTTTTAAACTTATATGATGGAATTATGCAATATTTATTCTTATGTCTATATTCTTTCACTCAACAGAATATGAATGGGATTAAGTCATGTTGTGGCAAATAGCAACAGTTCATTCACACTTGTTGCCATATAGTATTCTTTTGTAGAAATATATCACAATTTATTTATCCATTCTATTGTTGATGGACATGTGAGTTGCTTCCAAGTTTTGGCTATTATAGCTGTTATGAACATTCTTTTGATGTCTTTTTGTGAGCATATGAATATATTTCTGTTGCATATATGATTAGGAATATACATTGAGTTGGTTTTGGTATATTCACAGAGTTATGAAACCATTACCATCATCTAATTTCAGAACATTTTCAACACCCCAGAAAGAAATCTTGAACTCATTAGTAGTTATTCCCCATTCCCCCAGACCCATCCCCTGGTACCACTAATCTACTTCTATTTCTATTCTGGATAGACTAATAGTACTTGCCTATTCTGGACATTTCATATAAATCATGAACATACATAAAATACACACACAATATGTGGTCTTTTGTGTCTGGCTTCTTTCACTCAGCATAATGTTTTCAAGGTTTATCTATGTTGTAGCATGTGTCAGTATTTCATTATTTTTTATGGCTGAATTATATTCCATTTTATGGGTAGACCAGATAACATTTATCCATCTATCAGTTGATAGACAAGTGGGTTGTTTCCACTTTTTGGTTATTATAAATAAAGCTATTTGAACAGTCATGTACGAGTTTTTGTATGGACATATATTTTCATTTCTCTGGAATATATACCTAGTAATAGAATTTCTAGGTCATATAACTCTATGTTTAACATTTTGAGGAACTGCTGGACTACTTTCCAAAGTGGCTGCATCATTTAAAAATCCCATTAGCAATGTATGAGTTTTAATATATAAAAATTTTAAATATTACATAATAAAATAAAGTAATATTTTTATGGTTTCTGTCTGAGTCATTCTTAGAAAGGCTTTCACCATTCCAAAACTAAAGAAATGGTCTCGTATGTATATGTATATGTATATGTACATTTTTTTTTCTTTTAGTATTTCTGTGTTTTTCCTTTTCGTAATTAAAAACTTTAAAACAACCACTGGGATCTACATGATGCAATGCCATGTCTTCCTACTTTCTGCCATTTTGATATGCTTCTTACTCCAGTTCTGCCTGCCTTATAAATAGTGGCAATGTTTCCCAGATTCTGGCCTGTTAGTCTTCAGAGGTGTCGGTGAATTGTTATTGAACTATTTTTTTGCTTCTTCAGAAGTTTTTATGGCTCTTTCAGATACTTCTAATCAAAAGCCTTTTCTCTTTTGGGCATATACTTTTTAAAGAAAGTGTTCATTTGAATGCATTTTTCAGTGGTATAAACATTTTATCAGAAATGGAAAAGCTATGGAGGGTGTTCTAGACACACTTTACTTCATGGATTTGTCTTCTGCTTTCATCGTCTTTAGAGTGAATGGAAGCTCTGTGTTTGGTGAGAAGACAAAGATTGGCCAGACAGGTGGTAAAGAGACTAGGGAGGCTGTGAGACGTTTGAGAGTCTTTAAGGAACATTCATTAGGTTTTCCGGCCTGTCCCCCACCTTGTTTTCCCTCTCCCCACTGCCTAAGAAACAGAAAGTGGACTGTTTCTGCTTGTAATGGAATAACCAAACCTCATGTGTCCAACTTTTCATAGTATTTTTATTGTTTTGTCCTTGCTACAATCCCAGGCTCATTAGCTCCATTTCATAGTGAAGAAATGGAGCCCCAGAGAAGGTAAACGCTGAAATCATAAGGCTAGGACACAGTACGGCTACATCTTAACCATCCAAGACTCCTGACTCAAAGCCTCAAAAACCCCTGTTCAATAAGGAAAGAGGGTCAAAGGTCCAGGGTGTGTACACATACAGCCCTCAAAAGGAATGCGAGGTTTTGTGATTTGGGTTTTCTTCCCCTTTCTAAGCACGTTTCGCATGCCAGCAAAGGGTGTGCATTTCTGTGTCGGGGGATAGGAGGGGGTGAGCTGCAGAGCTGCATGTCATTCCTAAGCCATTTTATAAAGGAGGTCAAAGCACAGAACTCATGATGAAACTCACAAGCCCCTTCTAGTTTTCTGGTGTCTCATCAGAGCTGAACTTCTCAGAGCTTCTGACTTGGAATGAGATAAGACCTGACGGTGGGAACCGGGCTTCAGTTCCATGTGACATGACTCATTAAAAGATTTGTGATCCGTACATGTGCTTCAAATTCTTTTGTGACAATAGAGATAAACAAACTCAGCTTCGTGGGCTCAAAAATAAAAATTGAGAAGATAAAGGTCTTTGCGTGCCTGTACCACTGCATATCTCAGTGTGAAGTGTCCTTTGTGGGGAACAGAAACGATTTTCTGATCAAATGCTTTGAGCAAATGCTACATACTGCACACCCCTCTTGGAGACTCACAATGAAAATTAGTATATTTGATGTTCCAAGAAGAAGTGCAAAGACGAGACCTGCTGAATACTTTGCCTTAAGGTCTACCTGACATCTCTAACTGCTAAACCCTTTCCTCAGGTAACATACAAGACTTCCTGCCAAACAACTGTGCAACCCAATTTTGCACAGTGCTGCTATAGAACATACGTTTCTATTGCATATGTTTACTAGTAACAATCAGAATATTTGAAAACATTAATACATTCCTTCATTAATTCCAATTTATGACCTCGAACAAGGCTGACATTTTTGAGCCTAAATAACTGCAGGTTAAATTCTATTAAAACAAACTCCAAGAGGCTACCCACATTCTTTTATATTTATGTTGTGCTTTTAAATGTATCAAATATTCCTTGTTATGAGCATACTATTTTCAGAAACAATGCTTTTATGATCACACAGATGTTTTTATTATAATAAATTTATTGTAATATCCTTTCATCTGTATTGCACTTATTGAATGACTTGGCATCTCTCTATCAATATCATAAAATATCTTATTTTCAAAAATTTTCAGTATTATATCATTAATTTTATTGAAGTTGCATATGCAACTTTCATGTAATTTTTCCTTTGGGGCACTGAAATATTTCTGAATAGAATCTTCTTTTATTACAAGAATAATTGATGAGCCCTTTTAAATTTTTAGAAAGTGTAGAAAAGCAGAATAAAGTCCATTATCTATTCTCTCAAATATAACATCTACTAACATTTTCATCAAGTCTTTTCTTCTATGTATAGTTTTTACATAGTTGAGATCAACTTTGTAATGTTGTCTCTTACATTATTGCTTTAACAATATAGCAAAAGTATTTGCATTTGTTTTTATATTCGATGAATGCATAAACAGGAAAACAATTTAAGATGAGACTCTGTCTCCCAAGAGATTTTGGTGTTTTTGATTACTGAGTAATTAAGGTGTTCTGTATTAAGATATAGAAGGCAGAGAAATGCAGGGCTGTCTTGGATATGACCCTGAACATCGATGAAGCAACATCTTGGCCCTCAGCATTGCCCCTACCCATAGCTAAGTCTACTTGGGTACCCCTGCAGGATCCTCCAAGTCCAGGTGCTGAAACCATTCTTTTCCTTGGTCAGACTCAAGTCAAAGGACCAAGGTTAGGAGGCACAGATGAATT
The DNA here is from genome assembly GCF_902729225.1 of Pteropus medius. NCBI lineage: Eukaryota > Metazoa > Chordata > Mammalia > Chiroptera > Pteropodidae > Pteropus > Pteropus medius. The sequence goes on along the minus strand of NW_024341894.1, from coordinate 3,500,484 downwards.
CTCCCTTTATGTTATGGAGTAAATCTAGATAAATGGCTTTCTCTCAACCACAAGTTTTGCTTTTCCTTTTCTCCCAAGTTGGTATGAACAATTGCACGTTACTTTACAGTTTGAATTCTGGGTAAAATGCATAATCTAATGCAGACCTGGTGAAAGCCTTTTGGAGTTGAAGTAGTTGAGACTCAGGAGGCTTACATGATTTGGCCAAGACCCCTTTCAGCTGGTAAGTGATAGATGCAGAATCCCAGCCCTGGTCCCTAGCCCTCCCACTTTTCTGAGCAGACCTGTGTCCCCGCTTTCAGGCAGGCATAAATTCCATGTAAAATGTTGGACAGAAGTATGGCTGTGCTTGGCTGTGTGGAACTGGAAGGTGTTTCAATCCGACAGAATAGGCTTATTACAAAATCCTTCTAATTCCTCAGTCAACTTGTCTGAGCCCTCATTCTGGGTCCTCTGTTGTTGGGTTTTCATCTGGGCTGACAGATGCTGCACATTCAGAATAAAAAGCACACGGGGTTGGGAGGCGGCTTTGGTTTTCATAATGGCCACAGGTGTTCTCGTCTGCCTTTCTGCTTCACCCTTTTTACACTTTGCCAGATGACAAAAGACATGACAGTGAAGACTGGTTTGCTTTCCTGAGGTTTCACACAACTAGGAGGATTTGCTGTGCAGGACAGCTTTCATTGGTCTGCCTGTGTTTTCCCTGAGAAAGTAGTACTCTCAAAAATAGCTCCAAAACCTTGAATCTTGTGGGTCGTACAGGCTTAAATCTGAATAAGGAAAGCTTTTTATTTATTTATATTTTTTTAAAAATTAAAGTGAAGTTAAAAGAGCATTCTGACCAGGCCATGTGTGAGACTAGAGTTGGAATTTGCTGGTGAAAGCCGGAGAATAGTGAAAAATGAACCAAATTGTATTTATTTCTTTAAAACAGATAAACTTCACCATGACATCCATGTCCTCTGACATTTAGCATCATTACAAATAAATATAGTTTCCCAAGCCAGAGGCTAATAGGGCTCCAAATAGAATCTTTCAATCTTTTATTCTAATTCCTGAAGTTTTTCAGAAAGATTGGGCTGGAAGACATGTAATTTCCTGGTCTGGGTCTCAATTTCCTCATCTGTAATATAAAGGATTTTAAACACACACCCCCTGTGCGTCCTTCTGGTATAATTTCTATTATTTTTACATAAATTTAACTAAACAAACAGCATCGAACATGGCAGGTCTTGTTCCCGGTTCTGGAAGTGAATAAGATGCACATTTCCTGCCTGCAGGGAGCCACTGTTCCCTAGAGGGGATGTGGCCAATAGACAGACCTGTAACACAAAGCCAAGCTCAGTGTATATACAATGCAGGAGATGCAGTGGGCCAAAGGAGTAATGAAAGGAGAAATTCTGTTCAGATGAAAAGATGAGAAAAGACCTTGTGAATGATGTGACATTTGGTTGGGCCTTGAAGGATGAGAAGGATTTCAACACGTGGAGATAGGGAGGAAAGGAATTATAGGCAGTGGAAGAGCATGAGCAAAGGCAGGGAAGTAGGAAAGAGCAAGGCCAGTCCACATTTTCATGAGACGAATGTGCCTAGGACACAGAACTTGAGTAGAGGTCATTAGGAGGTCTTGAATGCTAAGGCAAGGGGTGTGTAGTTCATTGGATGGGTACTGGGGAGCCAGTGAAGACCTAAGAAAGAGATGTAATGTCATCAGAATTGTACTTTAGAAATATTAATCTAGCAAAACAGGCCTATTGTTTTCCTAAAGTTCCCCCTAGGTGGTAAATAGAAGTGATGAGATTAGAACACACCCAGGCTAACTCCCAAACTTGTGCATGTAACTTTCCAAGAAGGTCATAGAAATACTCTAGATGAGCTTCAAAACTATAACTGCTGCCCATACCAAGACAAATCATAATGAAAATGCCAAAGGTTGAATACAAAGAGAGAATCTTGAAAGCAGCAAGAGAAAAGTGGTTAGTTACCTACAAGGGGGCACCCATAAGACTGGCAGCTGATTTCTCACAAGAAACCATGCAGGACAAAGGGCTTAGCACAAATATTGGATGTGATGAAAACCCAGGATCTACACCCAAGAACGCTTTATCCAGCAAAGCTATTATTTAGAGTCGAAGGACAGATAAAGAGCTTCCCGGAAAAAAATAAGCCAAAGGAATTTATCATCACCAAGCCAGCATTACAGGAAATGTTGAAACGACTTCTTTAAGAAGAAAGAACATGTATCAAAAACATGAATAAAACATGGTAGTAACTACATTCCTATCAACAAGTACCTCAAATGGAAAAGAATTAAGTGCTCCAACCAAAAGGTAGAGTGGCTGAATGGATAAGAAACCTAGATTCCTACATATGCTGCCTACAAGAGACTCAATTCAGATTAAAAGACACACACAGACTAAAAGGAAGAGGATGGAGAAAGATAGTGCCTTGATGGACCTAGAGGGACCTAGATGGACCTATCGGAAGCATAGAAAAAGACAAATATCACATGATTTCACGTACATATGGAATCTAAAGAACAAATAAACAACAACAATAAACTCATAGATACAGAATATTTTGAGGGCTACTAGATGGGAGGGGGTGGAGGGATGGGAAAAAAAGGCCAAGGGATTAAGAGGTACAAATGGATAGTTGCAGAATAGACATGGAGATGTAGAATGTAGCATGGGGAAGGTGGTTAATGTAATAAATATGTAAGGGGTACTATATTTAGTGGGGTGACTGCTTTGCAAGTTATGTGGATCTCTGATTACTAGGTTGTACAACTGAAATTAGTATATTATTGTATGCCAACTATAATTGAAAAAAACTCATCGAATTATACAATGTAAATATAAGCAACTAATTGTCTGTTATATTTCAATAAAACCGGGAAAAATTTTTTCTAAAATCATGACCATCTACGGCTATGCCACCCTGAACAAGCCCGATCCCATCTAATCTCAGAAGCTAAGCAAGGTCGGGCCTGGTTAGTACTTGGATAGGAGACCACCTAGGAAGACTGGGTGCTGTAAGCATAAAAAATAAAAAATAAGGGATTGTAAACTGACAAGGTCCTTGCAATCTGTGAGGTCAACCAAGGGTTGCTTTGCCTTAAAAAAAAAAAAAAATCATGACCAAATAATTTATGTAACAGATAAATAGTGTTCAATACCACTTTACTACTTCTTTTATATATCTAATTTAAATCCTTCACATTGTAGAGTGCTAGATTAAGGATTTTCTAAAATATAATAAAAATATTATTTCAAAAAAGAAAAAAAACTATAACTGCTGTGTTTAGATATCAGCATCTTATCCAAAGGGATACATTGAGAGACAAACAACATCTGACAGGAAGGAATGGAGATTCACCTGCTAATTCTAGGTGTAGTGGGTTGAATGGTGGCTCCCCACATCCTGATCCCTGCTACCTATGAATATCACCTTCTATGGCAAAAGAGTGAATATTACTTTCTTTGGCAAAAGATGTGAATAAGTTAAGGATCTTGAGAGGGAGAATTTATCCTGGATTATTCAGGTAGCCCTACATTCAATCACATGTATCCTTATAAGACAGACACGCAGGGAAGAGGAGGAAGAACAGACACTGGAGTTATGTGGCCACAAGTGAAGGAATACCTGAGGCCACCAGAAAATAGAAGAGGCAAGGAATGGATTCTCAGAAGTGCAATACCTGGATTTCACACTCCTGGCCTCCAGAAAACTGTGAGAACATATTTCTGCTGTTTTAAGCCACCAAAGCTCTGATAATTTGTTACAGCAGCCACAGGAAACTCATATACTAGGTTACCTTTTGTTAAATTTAATTAGTTCACTTGAATTAGTAATACGTGCATACGGTTCGAAAAATTTTAACAGTAAAGGATATAGGCTGAAAAGGAAATCTCCCTCCTTTCCATGCCCACAAGCCACCAGTTTTCTTTCCCAGAGGTATCCAAGATTATAAATGGCTTTAAATGACCATTTAATCGTGTGCGTGTATATGTAGAAAATTTTGCAAATTATTCCAAAATAATCTGGAAGGTAGCATGTGATCATGGGGTAATGAAAACAGACCTTATTCTTGCAGACAGGCAGACCTAGTTCAAATTCCATCCCAGTTCCAATTCATATACAGAGACAGAGCAAGATCCCCAGCCTCAGGGGACTTTGGTTTTCTCCTCTGTAAAATAGGGATTATTGTTAATGTTTCCCACCTCTAGGACTGCTGTGAGGATTCAATGAGATGGCATATGTGAACCTCACGGAAGAGGCTGGTATGTGGCTGCAGAGGGAGTTCCCATCTTGTGAACTAATATCACCGCTGTTCACGTGGCCTGTTGGAGGTGCTTCTCAGTTCAGCATTTCTCCACTTGGAATCAGCCAGCATGTCTTTTGCAGACATGCCTGAGAGAGATGGCTGCATTCTTGTCATTCCGGGGCTATTTCTGATTGTCTGTGGTATCTTCTTTAAGTGTTGATGGAAAACCAAGGTGACATAACATCAATAGCCAATTTTTTAAAGCTCCTAAGAGAAAATAGTGAGCAATAAGAGAAAGCCGATATGCCTAGGTTACAAAGACAGGATTCTCGGCCTTTGCCCATCCTGTTTTTATTCCAAGTACAAAAATTCCGATGGCAACTATGCAATGGAGTCTTCAATGTAATAAAACACAGGAGTTAGGGAATTCCAACCCACTGATTTATACTGCAGCTTTGGCCAGGACTCTTCCACTCAATGTGCTTCAGTGTTTTCATCTGTAAAATGGGGACGTTGCTCGTTTTCCTACCTATCTCAGAGTTGCCATGTGGGTTATGAAGGAAGAATCAGGGACCAATTTAGACCTTACCTACTCCATCCCTTACTTTACAGATAAGAAAATTGGGACGCAGAAAAGGCAAGCTACCTGCCCAAGATTATTCAATGAGTCAGCTGAGCTGGCACTGGAATTCATCCTACAAGAGGGACTCCTTTCTCGTTAGCAGACTGATGAAATGTATGTGATAAAAAAAAAAAAAACCCATAATATTCTATGTAAATGTCATCTGAGGTCATCCATCTTAATGATGGCTAGACCTTGGTCAACCTGACTGTTTCTTTTTCTAAAGTTCTGTCCAAAATGGATGCAAGCCCCAATCCTCTGCTTTTCAGTCTCTGAAAGAAGGTTTAGGGTACTTGGATGGGCCTCTGGTCCCAGTCCCCTCCTGACCACCAGCTGCTCCACAGCAGTGACTTCACCCACCCTTCTGTGCCCCTTGATCAGGAATGCAGGGAATTAGCCTTGTGCATAAGGCCACTTGACCTTCTGCAGAGCGCCATGGTGATGGGGACAGGGAATGAAGAACCTTTTAGTGGCAAATGATTGTTACCTGGATTGGGTAAACATTCTTTAAACCCACACATAACTCTCAAATATTTGTCTCCCTGACTTGGAGACTTCATTCTTCCCAGGCTGTATGAAACTCGAAAATAACTGGGAGGTTGCTAATAAATGTTTACCACAATCCGAAACAAAATGTCTTCTTTCTTTTACCTATCATTAAAAATAAAACAACAGAATATACTATCTGGAGAAACAAGGCTGTTTACATTGTATGTGGGGGTGGGGTGGGGTGGGGGAGTGGTATTTGTTGAGCAGGAACAGGTAGAAAGGAGATTTGGCCACATTACTCTACAACAACTAAAGACCCAACATTCTATTTCCTTTCTCTTATCTAGAAATACCAAGAATAAACAAATATAAACAAACAAATAATTAGATTTAAAGGAATCGATCAATTTTCACTTAAAACAAATTAGCTGATCTAGAATGAAATCATAACTACAGAGGTCTCCTGGGAACTATATACTTTCCTTTACCAGTGTGTTTTATACTTTCATATATTTTCATGTTACTGATTAGCATCTTTTTTTTCAACTTGAAGAACTCCTTTCAGAATGATGATCCTTATTCAAACCAAGCTTTCCATGATGGTTACAAAATGGTCATCTTCTAACTCTCGCGCACTTCACATTTATTGGTTGGCATCTTACTGTAAGCAAGAACCCTTTCCTCTTCCCTATGTATTCATTAATTTATTATTGATCTACTGATTATCAGTACAGATTCCTATTTTTTCAACAGTTTATTATTCCTTATTTTCTTGATTATTTCAATGCTTAAATTATTCCAGATTTGGAATTATTCAGGTAGCCCTACATTCAAACCAATTCTCATGTCTTTTTGACATAACCCCATCTTTTTTTTTTTTTTTTTGAGCATGGCCTTACTTTCCAGCACAACAAGATGTATCAAGCTCATGGAGATTCAAATATAAAGAAGTGATACTTATAGTTCAATAAAGATGAATATGCATTGGCTATTAAATTATTCTAAGTATTTAACATGCAAGGAAAAAACTATGCATAGAAAAAAGAAAGGACTAGAAGAAAGTACTAGAAAACAAGAAGAAACTGTTGGGATTATGAGAGTATTTTTTGTATTATACTTTTTTCCTATATATTTTAAATTTTATGTGATGAGAATGTATTTATTTTATATTGGTAAAAATTACGTAAAATATTTTTTTCCCTTAGAATAATGGTGTAGGCCAGTTCTGAGAGCATTACAAAAGGATTAATAAATATGTTAACAAACGCTAATAAAAATGTACTGAAAACACTTCTTCATCATCATCCTTTATACTATCAAAATAAAGCTCTGTGCCACAGACTAGTATGGAACCAGTCTTAGAAAATTTGGTCTGTCTGGGTGAAGTCCATCTGATCTGTCCAAAGCCTGTGCACTCTCTTCTATGCCATGTTGCTCACTACACTAGGACTAAATGCCTTTTCTGTGGAGGGCCACCATAGGGAATTCTTCATGTGTCATATAATCTTACAGACCCTCTCCCTGCCTTCAGAAATCCCAGATGCCCCGTGGTGTCCTCTGGATGGCTTTAGTGGCCCCTTACCCAAAGTCACCCCCTTCTCTTGAATTTGTCCAACACAAGGCACCAAGATGGATTGAATTACGACTACACCAGGATGGACTGAATCACGACTTTATAAACTCCAAGGAGAGACGCCTATGTCTCAGATACAGGGTGGCCCGTCTCCTGTAACAAAGACGTTATTAGTGATTTGGAAAGAGTTAGTTAGATAAACAGGTACCATCCCAAACAAAAGACCTTGTGAGCTCATCTGCTTGTTTCTCCTTTATTGTACTTAAAAGTAATTTCCCCACATCCTGCTTTCTCAACATGAGCAAACATGTAAAGGAGCCAGACACATAGGAGCTCAAGTCATGAAGACCTCAAGTCTAGCTAGGGAGCAATGGTCCAGAGCCCCAGTTCCTTGACTGGCCCTGCCACACACCAACCAAGGGATCTTGGGTAAGATATAATCTTGTCAGGTCTGAGCATCCTCATTCATAAAGTAGTACAGCCATACCTACCCCATAATGGTACTGTGGGAATCTATGACATATCTAGATGGCTCCATAAAGTGTCAAGTTCAATGTATACATAAAGGAACTGTTACCCACATCCGTTCTACCAAGCATGATTTTTATAAAACCAATGTAGTCATTCCCCTTTCTCAGGATCATTGATCCAACATCTTCAGATACCCAGACACCAGCCAAAAGTTAGGATATAAATTTGTAAGGCCTCTGGGCAGCTTTATCAGGTGACATGAACCCATGCACCTTCTTCACAGTGAAGCAATCTGGCTCCAACACCCAGTGTATTTTCTTCTAGGCAAGTCTAACAAGCTTTGTTACTGTGTCTGCTTTCTCAGGGGAGAAGCAAACAAAGACTCAAGAAGTTGGCCCGCTGACCCCAGTCAAAAGCGATATTTAACAGCCTGACAGGAGAAATGCCCAAAAGAATATAAATGACAGCTGTATTCTCTTAAAATCATAGTCCAGGGTTGAAAGCCTACACATTCCAAGAGCCCCCGGTGTTGGTAATGACTCAAAATGTGAAGAATCAAGTTGTCTTGTGATCTGTGCTCTCTAAGAATGCAGGGACCACAAGCTGAAAAGTTGACAGAAAAATGTTCAATAGCACTAGGAATTAAAACAAAAAAGTATATTGAACAATAATAAAGTCTATGATGTTTAAATTAGCATATTTTTTCTGAAATTAAAACACTCAATGCTGGTAATGATGAGGTAAAACTGGTTCAGAAAAACCAAAAACTATATAAATGTCTCAAAATAAAGGAAGGTAAAGTGAATTTTAATTAAACAAAATATGACATTCTGCATCCACTAATAGTGGAAAATTTGAAAACTATACAGGAATGTGGAAATTTGCTTATATTACATGAGAAACTAAATTGCACGTTCAGACCAAAAACAACTGCCCACAACTATATGCCTAAGAGAGACTGGAGGGACTATCACTACGCTTTCTTTCTTTCCATTCCTTCCTTTCTTCGCCCCCTACAGTTAGGGAAATTGAGGTCAAGTGGCTGCCCCTGCTGCTGAGAAACTGTTCCTACAATTTCCATGTGGCCTGAAAGGGTACTTGAAGGGGCAGAGTTGCGGAGCTGGTGACCATGCACCAGGAGGGTCAGGTCGTAGAAGACATCTAGGGCTGGGATGGAGAGGGCTGGTCAACACATGGCTTTGGCACATACTTAGAGAGCAATAGAGTCTGCTCAATGACAGGCCCTGAGGGACAAAGGCAGTCAGACCTGGTGTCCGCCCTCATAGAGCATATGGGAGGAAGAAAGGACTTCTGCCTGAAGTGATCAGGGAAGGCATCAAGGAGGCAGCGGTATTTGGACCTTGAAGCAGGGTGAGGACATGTGGCATGCTGGAGTCAGTTTGTGCTAGCTCATGAGAGCCGATTACTAAATTTTCAAGAAATCTCCCATGCCAGGGTTTAGACAAAGCCATCATTAAAAAATAAACTTAAAATTTTATAAATATTATTTGAAACTAAGGTAATACTCAAAACTGATCACAACCTAATTATTTTACTTTATTGACTATTATCTATGCCCTTGAGGTTGTGCACATCTATTGTATCAGTGGTGGGAATACCACATAATGGCGTGCTGTAGTGCCTCTCTTCCCAACTCCATCTTCAGTGACCCAATGTCAGTAGCTTAAAACCAGCTACAGTGGGAGTACTTACACCACAGAAATGGGCAAATGCTACGAATCAGGACTTGGTTTAATGTTTGTTGATTGTCTAGAGTTTAGACTCTGGAGTGAAAAGTGATGAAGAAAATGTTTACAATGCAGATTAAATTTAGAAGTCTGTCATGTCTATAGTCTTTTTAAAAATTATGAATAGCATCAAAATATGAGAAAATTCTTCTAGTATCTTAAAACTAATTTGATTCAGCAAAAAATAAAGTTATCTTTGTTGGTGATAAGTGAGTAAAGTTCCATTATATGTCTTCATTTTTCATTTTTGTCTTACTCAGTATAAATGAAAATATCAGTTGACATTCATGACAAAACTTCACTTCATGACATGAGTAACTTCTTTGCATTTGTTCCTAGTTTGATTTTGTGATGCTATTGTTGATGACAGAATTATAGAGTTTTTATAATTCAGATTTTACAAGGAATAGCAGCACTGAAGTTAAAGGTGTATGGAATTCACGTTGAGTATTGCATATTATTATTATTTGCAACATGTATGCTACACATCCTTTATATCAGGAACATGTATATAATAAACTTACATACAGGTACGTATGCATCTTTGTTTTAAAGGAGAGCCTTGCTAAATACTCCAGCATACCACTGGTAAGAACTCAGGTAGAAAGACAGAGCAGGAATAGATAGAGTAGGGTACAGCAGGGATTGTAAAATGGGTTCTATAGCAGAGTGACACTGTAGGAGATGAGGTAGCTGCTATCTCCAGGAGACCAGTATCCTCAATGCCCTAGATTTCTCTGGCCCCAGTCCCTGGCCCAAACAGCTTTCAGGAGGAAGGAGGAGGCCGTGGGCAGGGCAGCTCCACCTCCAAGTAAGCAAATCTGGCTAGAGGTTGTGCTGAGCCCGACCACCCCAGGAGGAAATGCCTTGGAGCCATTGGAGTGAGGGAATCCTGTACTTTCAAAGCTTCCCAGGCCTGAGGCAGCCAGAACTGGGAGGTCCCAGAGATCTCCTCACACAGTACCAGACATCTCAGGGTCGAATTGGAGACAAGTCTAAGGCTGGGACTGGAAGTTCAGGCAGGCTGAGCTGTCTCCAGGGGACTCTGCGCACACAGTCTGAGACCTGTGTTTCTGCCCTTCAAGGACACACACTGCAACTCCCGATTGCATTCTTTTTCTGCCTGATCCTGCCGTTATTTTGAGTCCTAGTGAGACAAAAAACTCCAAAAAGCTCTTTGCCCTTGAGTGTACATGCCCGTCCTTACTTTGCTTTTACTGTGGTTTCCTCACTACTTACTATTCTAGTTTTAAATCTCTGTGAGATCTCTCCTTCAACCCTCGCCCTTATTTTTCTTCTTTATGTTGTCTTTTTTTTCCCTTAATTATTCCTAAGACAGTCTATTTTATGTTTTACAAAAAACTGACTTTTTGTTTTGTTGATCATCTGTACTGAGTTTTTTCCCCCTTTATTTGGTCCTTTCTATTTAAACAATTTCTCATTTTAACTTCACCAGTTTCTTCTTTCTACTTCCTCTGGGTTTATTTTATTCTTTTTTCTAACCTCTTGGATTGAAAGTTTAGTGATCCCGCTCCTTACCTTCAAAGTTTTCTCCTTTAATAATGAGGACAGTTAATGCTACAAATTTCCCTCTGAGTACTGCTTTGGTGATTTCTCACAGATCTGATATTTACTCTTTCAACAAATATTTATTAAGTACCTACTGTTTACCAGGAACTAAGAAATGGTGCTCTCATCATCACAGAGTTCTATATAATATAATTTCTGTTTAGATTTCTCTTTAACCAAAGAGTTATTTACAAGCATATTTTTGTTTCCAGGTGTATGAATTCGTGAGGAGCAACTATCTTTAAATGCTTGAATTCTAGTTGCTTTGCACTCTAGTCAGTGAATGTGGTTTACTTGATGGCAGGATTTTGGAGTTTATTGAGAATTCCACTACTTACTATTTTTTTCTTAACTTTTTTTAATTAAGCATAATACACATTCAGTAAAGCACATACATGTTAAGTGTGCAGCTTAATGAATTTTCAAATATACATACATACATATATATATACCTATGTCTCCACCATATGGATCAACACATAGAACATTACCAAACCACAGAAGACTTCTTGTCCCTTCCCAGTCAATACCCCTCAGAGGTATCATCGTGATTCATTTTTCCACTTGCAAGTTTTTGAAATTCTTATAAATGAAAGCATACACTATGTATTCCTTTATGTCTAGCTTCTTTCACTCTACATTACGTCTATAGGGTTCATCATGTTTTTGAGTGTAGCAATGGTTTATTTCATTTTCACTGAGTCATAGTAACCCATGGTACAAATGTATTACAATTTATCCATTCTGCTGTTGAAAGACACTTAGGTTGTTACCAATGTGTGGCTATTATAAACAGTGCTGCTATGAACACTTGTAAATGTCTTTTAATATATGCATATGAATTTCTGATTAAATAGACAGATAGAGATGGATGGACAGATAGATAGATGGATGGATGGATACTAATTAGCTTTTAACGTTTTGGATTCTGGGTGTATTTTTTCCTATAACACTTTAACTCAAGGTAGGATATAAAAAATCTTGTCCTCTGTGACTATGTCAAATGAATCAGGGACTTTATCTCACTGAAGCATTGGCCCCCACATTCGCTCCCTTGGCCCCTTAGTGTTCCAACTTAGAAGAACCCTAAATCTTTCAGACAGTGGCAGGAGCCTCAGCATCTGCCTCAGAATCATCTGGAGCACTTGCTAAAAATGCATGAGTCTGCCCCTGCCCCAAACCTATCATTCTGGTCCCTCCAGAAGTGGGACCCAGAAATCTGTATTTTAGCAAGTATTCCCATGTGATTCTGCTGCTCATCCAGGTGTGGAAACCTTCCTGAGTTCTATGTTTCCAGTGACTCTGGACCAGTGAGGTGAATTATCACCATCCCAGGCAATCTGAGTCCTTCTCTGTCCCCTTCTAAGGACAGCAGTTACAATTGGGTTCTCCCTCTGCCCCATTTCCTCTTTGTCTTTGCTCCTAAAAGCCCCAGTAAAGGATGCAGATGGTTTATCAGGACTACCAATAAATTTGGGTAGACCTGGTCCCTTTCCTCACCACACATGTGGGAAAATCGAGGTCAGGGGATGAAGAAGGCTCACAAGGAGGCAGGGTCAGGGAAGAGCCCTGCCCTCTATAGTAAGGAAAAGGTCCTGCAGAGGGAAAGCCCTTAGTCCCAAGTCTCTTGAGAGCATCAGTGTTCAGGAAGAGACCTGTGTTATCGTAGAATGAATATGGCCTTTGAAATCAGACAGACCTGAGGTCAAATCCTAGCTCCTCTCCTTTTGAAGCAAATAAATGAAGGTTTCTGAAACTTGGGTCCTATCCTTAAAAGTGAGATTAGAGCTGATGGTAGGATTAGAGCTAACACTTATAAAGTGCCTGGCACATGATATGTGCTGAATAAGTGGATGTGATTATTATTAGGAGAATCCAGGTCATCCAGGAAGTCCTGTCACATTGTCTGGACTCTTACCTAAGCTGGCAGCAGAGGCAGAGAGAAGAAGAAGTGTTGGCTTCTCCAATGCTTTACTTATCTTTAGTTTCTTCCTTCCTCTTGTGACCTGCATGCCTGAACTCAAAGTTCACCTGGGAGCTGTTCCATTGGACACATATTTTCTGAGAGGTGACTGTGGGCTGAGTCCAGCGAAGGTTCCTGCTCTCGAGGAGCACCCAACCTGGCAGAGAGCGGGTGTGTATATGGAGAGCTACATGTGCAGAGGACAAAGTGAGAGTCTAGGTAAGGAAGTGGAGTTTGAGGTGGGCCCCAGGCACCGAGGCATGGGCAGGGGAAACACAGGGGATGAGTGCAAGCCTGACAGTTTACAGATGTAAGCAGAGGGGCAGGGACTTGGGCAAACACCCCCAGTGGCCCTAAAACCTGGCTCCCCTGCCTCTTCACCTATTTTAGAGTTTATCTTTTAGGGAAAGCTGAGTTGATACAGTGTCAATAAAGAGACCGGCAGATACCCAAGAGCTTAGTATAAACTTGTAGGCATAAAGCAAATTAAATGTTAAGCAAATTGAGAGCCAAAAGCCTTTTGTATGCCTATTTGAGCTAATATTTCACGAAGGAGGACATCCTCCCACCCCCAGCAAAGTACATGTGAATTTTGTGAATAAGATGTGTTTACAAAGTATTTGGTCTCAAAATCACAGCCATATCCATGTGGATGTCAGATGCAAGAGCAAGAACTCACCTTGGACACCACTTTGCTCTTTTCGGGGCCAAGGCCTGAGCTTGGTGTGTGGGTCTTGAGAGTCATCTGTTCATCTGTGCCTGACTTGCTCTGTGATCAGAGCAATTCTCTGTCCCTCTCTGAGCCTAAGCACCTCTGTGTAGGAAATGCAAGCCTTAGGCTAATGGCCTCCTAGGGCTTCTTCAGGCCCAGGGTTCTTGGATCTTGCCATCTTTTTTTGGATATTTGTAACAGCCCCAGGAGGTAAACATCATCATGCCCATTTTATAGATGGAGAGCCGTGGCTCAGAAGAAAGAAGAGTCAGAGGTCACCAAAGAGTCAGAGGCTGAGCCAGACCAGAACACAGAGCCCCACAGCTTTCCTGAGTATACCTCCTAGAAAGCTATGCATGTACACATGTGCATGTACATATGTGTGCGTGTCAGGGCACATGTTTCCACATGTGCCCCAGAGCTGACCTCCAGTTGTTCTTGGATACTGCGTGTATAGACTCGTTCACTGGGCCTGCCTGTTTCAGGAAGTTCCACCCTGTGGGAGGGGGGAGAAGAGGGAAAGAGGGGAGTGAGGAGGGAGCTACGCCTACATTTTTGTGCTGCCCACTGATTTTAGCTGCTGTGTACTTAGCTCAATCTGAGTGACTCCATACACTGGCAGTGGGCTGGAACGTTCTCCTCCAAGCATCACGACTGACAAGCTCCTCTCACAGCTGGATCCAGGCCCACGGGAGCATTCACGGCCCTTCTTGCACATACACACAGAAACAAACACACACATTCATATACATAAATATGGACGCACACGCACACTTAGCAAGTGTTTTCCCCTCTCTGGCCCAAGTTTCCTCATCAGTAAAATGGGAGACAATTCTCTTTGCCTTGCCAGAGAATCCTCTGAGTTTAGAGGCATTGAGGTTGGCTTTGTAAACTATAAAGTACTGGGAAGACCCTGCTGGGATTCTGCTCATCCAGTCTGCACACAGGAATGTCAGAGAACAGGCTATTCTTCCTCTCTTTAGATAATAAAACAAGCCCTGTTAGCTGCCTTTAAATGAGATTAATTTACTCTGGTTTTATTTTAACACAACATTGGTATTTTTGACCTCAGAATCACAGTGTCTGGTATGCCTTCCCCTCACCAAATCTGGAATGATCTGACTGCACTGAATACCAACTCACAATTCAAAAATAAGATGATATAGTGAGATGTTTAATAGAATGAACTCTGAAACCAAGTTACCTAGGTTCAAATCCCAGTTCTGCCACTTGCTAGTTATGTCATGTTGCCTCAAATGTGCTGCTTTATTGATTTGCTTCAAGTTGCCTATCTGTCATGTGGGGTGATTACAGTACCTATTCCATTATCTATAAGTGTCTGCACATACAAAATTGCTTGATAGGAGTGGTTATTATTTTTTCTTGGAAGCAGAGTAGATGGTGATGGACATATTCAAGTTTACTCAGTGATTCATTGCCAGTGCCAAGGCTGGCCTGAAATCTCCCGTGCCCACTCCAGTCTACACTGGTTCTGGGGGAACCCTCTGTTGTTGGATGGAAGGGCGGCCACTCTACCCCAACTCCCTGCCTTGTCTACAGCTCCCATGGGAGGTTTTAGTGAGGGAAACTCAAGCTCTCGCTGATTGAAAGAAAAACTCTGCACTGCTCTTTCTAGCATCAAGTCTACTGTTACCTGCGCTTGGACACAGGTCTTGTGGCAGAGGGTTTGAAACCCTGAGAGATGTAAAGACTGAGAAATTTATCAGAAAAGAAATAAATTAGGTGAAGAATTAGGCTCTAATTCCTGCTCTGCCCTAACAAGCTGGGTGACCTAAGCAAGTCATTTTACCTCTCTGAGCCCTGGGAGACAACAATATTAGTTGCAGTTCTTAAGGCTAGGATTTGATATGATCAGAAATGTCTTATATTCCAAAGGATGTCAACAAAAACATTGGTTTGCTTGGTGAAGGTATGAGGAGAGATCAAACATGGAGACGTTAACTCTAAACTACTAAGCTGCTGAGAGCCATCATAACAGCTTATTGTTGAAATATTACTTATGGGAGCAATTGTACTTGCAATTCAAATGCAGCACGAGAAGCCAAGACACAAAAGGTCAAGTCACAGACACTGTGTCTGTTCTGAAGGCAACAGCCCAGAGGATACGATCCGGAGAGGCTTCACTGTGGTAAAAGGGTAGAGTACATGGGTTTAGAGTTAGACAGACCTGCGTTTGAATCTCTGCTTAGCCACTTACCACAGAAAAATGACCTTAAGTCCCTTAACCCTCTAAGCTCCCTCATCTATAAAATGGGCATAATAATCATGGCATGTGTGGCTGTGTGCAGGATTATGGAAGGTGATGCACTGAAAAACTCCTGGCACTTAGCTCAATAAAGAGAAGATGTTAATCTTATTTAAGATCCTCTTGGTTTGGGGTGATAAAAATAAAACTTGCAGCAGCTTAAGAAAGCATACTACTGTTTTAAGTAATCAAGAAGGGCAGTGGTGAAGCTGGCCTCAGGAAAGTCTGGGACCAAGGCATCAGATACTAAGACATTTTCTTCACAGCTTCTCATCTCTAACTGTTGGTTTCTTTCCATCTTGACACAAATAAGCTTCTCCATGGGTGAGGATGTGTTTCCCAACAGCTCTAGGTTCACATCTCCATCACTCATTCAAAGAAGATTCTTTTCCACCAGCTAACAATATCCCAAGAAAGGACTCTAAGTTGCCTAGGGTCAGGTCACATGATCATTCCCGGACCAATCACAGTAGCCAGGAGGATGGAGTCTTCTGACTGGCTCAGCCTGGGTCATGTGCCTGGGGCATCAAGGAATGTCTTCCCAGAAGAAGCACATGGGTGAAGTAGGGTAACAGTTCTCTACCCTAGGAGCAGGGGATGGCATGAAGCCACTTCTTAAAAGTGCTACATCCTCTCAGTGTGGTTTCAGTGCCATGTTTATTCTAAAACCTACTCTTTGTAGAAACAGCTCGACTTAATACAGCTTAATGCTGCCCAAATCCAGCATTTCAGCTGCTGTTTGCAGAGCTTACACAGCGCTCACAGCGGATAAAGCCCAGGCACAGTGGCAGTCTCACTGGAGGGCTCAGCATGGATCTTTCCCCACCCCAGCCCATCATCATCAGCCATAGCAGGACCTGGGCCTCCATTTCCTCTGCTGACCCTGGGCTTAAGGTCTCAAGGAGACTGGGGGTGCGTATTTAAAGCAAAAAATGATAGTGCCAGAAGGGACCTCAGGAACCACCTGTACCATTTGACAGGTGGGGAGACTAAAGCCAAGAGAGGGCAAAGGGTTTGCTTACCCAAGACACAGAACTCCTTTGAGAACTGTGTCTTCTTCATCAAACACCCTCACTCTGTCCGTATGGATAATATAGGTAAATATTAGGTGAATGAATGAATGAACTGAGATTTGAATCCAGGTCTCTTGATTCTCAGACCCATATTATTTCTGCTGTATCGTTCTGCTTCCCCTTGAACCTAAAAATCTTAATTTCTAGATCTGAAGTCCTTTCTGATTCTACAGGGATGGGTCCTTGGCCAGGATGGGTAGGAGGCATATGTAGGTGCTGAGATAACCAAATGCTCACAATCCTAGCTGAAGTGAATGAGAACTTGTACGTACTGTTGGGGCTAGCAGATGATGAGGAACAGTTTGGAGAGGAGTGAATATATACTCAGGATCTTTTTACGATTTATGGTTTGGTCCAGTGTGAGATAGAGAGGGCAAGAATTCCATTCTCATTTTCCGAATGAGGAAACTGAAGCTCCAAGAGGGCAAGTGACTTATTCAGCCTTCCTTCCCCTCCCAAGCCCACCCCACCCCCAAATTGTGGAAGAGCTTGGCCCCCGTCTCAAGTGCAGATGTTTCAGTCTGGCTCACCGACTCTCTGTGGCAGACACTTTGGCACCACACACACTCACATGCCCTCAGTACTCGCTGCTCTGTCTGGTCTCCCTGCTGGTCGGTCTTTGCCAGCATGGGCCACAAAGGCTAGGGAATTAACTGCCTGGAAGCAGTCCTCAACGAGCAGCTGACACAAGTTGGGGGGTATATACTCCAGCTGCCTTGCCCCTCAAGTGGATAATGCCCAAGCTAAACACACAGCCACACTGGGTCTCAGAGTTCCCAGCACAACCAAGCTTCAGCTGCCCACAGGGGTCACTTGCTTGATAACGTGCCTTTCCTGCTTTACCACCATGCTCCCTGGCAGCACTCCCAAATAAGCTACCTGCACATGTATCTTTGTCTTAGAGTCTACTTTTCTAGGGTAACTCAATCGAAGACAATCACTCTCCTTTTCTAAAAAAGAGGGTGGATCAATTGGCTAAATAACGACAAATGCAGCCCATAAAAAGTAAATCCAATTCAGGTCTAGAATGCCACAATGCCTTCTTACCACCTGCCTGCCCCTTTCCTGACCCCACCCTCACCAGTCTTGCAAGTTTCTCCATAAAGAAAGTCATTATCTATGAGGGTGTCACAGGTCATGCTACTGAGAACCAGCACCATGCAGGGCTGGCTCCATCCCTGAGCCCTGGGTGACAGTTTCCCATGGCTCTGACGAGGTGCCAGGAATAAGTTGGCACATGCCCTGCCTTCTCAGGCAGGCGGCTTGTCTGTCCCTGTGCCAAACATGAATCCAGCCTTATTTCACCCTATTTCTAGACTGATGCTCCCCTCCAGGATGTCCTATGCCTGGGCCCGAGGACCAGAGTCATGGAGTCATAGAGCGCTAGAGCAGGGGAGGCCCACAGGGACTGGATGCCTTGCCTAATCTTCCCATTGTAGAGGGTAGGAGACAAGGCTTGGGGAGACAACAAGGTCTTGTCCAAGATCATACAATGCATTAGGAATGGAATGGGGCATGAACCCAAGCTTTTTTCTTTTATTTCCAGTTCTATGTACTTACTTCTATCATCAGACTATATGGAAAGAAGAGAGGGGAACACTGAAGAAGAGAAGGAGCACGATACTTAAAGCTAAGTAGACCTCAGCTTGAAACTCAGCTTTGCGGACTGTTGGCTGTGTGACCTTATGCAAATTCGTTCCATGTGCCTCAGTTTCCACTCCTGTAAAGTTAATGTTCTATTACCCATCCAACAGCAGAGATAATTGAGGTGGATGGCACCTGGAAATGAGATGTTCGATAAACGTCTGGTGACTCTGAGCCTAAAAGGAGATCCCTCCCATTTTACAGGCCCCCATGTGGATTAAACAGGTTGAATAGAAACATCCTCATCATCTTGTAAATCACTTCTAGAAAGTTTACAGCATAGTCTAGTGCAGAATTTCCAGATTGTATGCTTTAGAGTACTACTTCGGTGTGGGAAAAGATTCCATGTATAAAAAGAACTGCACTGCCAAATATGTTTGGAAAGGGCTGCATTTACATCAATCAGGTTTGCATACTGCAGGACTTTCCACAGCCTCTGCTTCTTGATGTGCTTTGTGCATGTGCAGCATCTCCCGGCCTATCTGACGACATGACTCTTTTTGTCAGGAGCATTAACTGTCTCCCAGTAGCTGGGGGTCCTCCAGGAGGCAGTTTGGGAAACAGGTACTGTCCACTGGAAAGGCCACCTGACTAAAGTCAGGAGCTTTTGGCTCTGTTTTTCTGTGTCTGCCGCTTACTCGTTGTGAGATCTTGGGCATGTCCCTGACCCACAGGGACCTCAGTGTCCCTATCTGTAAAATGAGAGGGGGGAATGGAATACCTAAGGGTGCTTCCAGTTCCACTGTGCTTGACTCTTGAAGCTCTCCTCTACCATTAGCTCCCTGCTCATAACCCTAGCGCACCCAACTCTGGCCAAGGACAGTGCTAGGAAAAGGGCAGAGGTTTCCAAGAGGGTGCTGGCAAGCAGTCCCATTGCTGGTCTCATGTCTTGCCCTTGAAAGGTAGGTGAAACTGTGCAGGGCAGGGCCCCGCCAGCCCCCTGCTCAGAGAGGAGACAGACCTGCTCTCCTCTTCTCCCTCCTCCGCTGCCCTCCCGCCAGGAGAGTCAGCTGCTGGGGGATTAAGAGTGGGCCCAGCACCTATTCAAGGCACTCAGCAAGGCAGGAAGCCAAGCGCTCCTGCCGGCCCACCTCTGCTGGGCAGGTCTGCAGGATTACCAGCATTATGCTGGGGACTTCCAAAAAAGGACGCCCAATTCAACAGAAAAGGCCATGTTCCCACAGGAATCTACCTCCTGTGTGGCTCGTGGCTGGGGGCGGGCTACTGGGCTGCAGAGCTAATGCATCCATCTAACCCCCCATGGGGGCAGCCTCTTTGGTGCCCAGCACTGCCTTTTAATTGTACAGTGGGTGGCTCAAGGTTCCCAGGGGCACGATGGGTGCTGTCCTTTACAGTGCCTCCCAAGACAAGGTCCCTGCATCTACAAATGAAGTTTCAGCCTGCGTGCAAGAGCCTTTTCTCAAGACAATGCCAAGATCTGCACAAAAGGCACACAGGCAGGCATGCAGGCAGGTGGCAGGCAGGCGGGTGAGGACAAGTTTATCTCCGCAAAGGCCTCTGGGGAGTAGGCATGTTCATTTTCTTACCTTCTTACAGCCATCATCTAATCCTTAACCTGGACAAGCTGGATCTGGCTTTGACGGCGACTCGAAGACAGAGATGTCATAGTCAGTTTCCAAGGGCTGAAGGCCAGATCTGACTGGACGGGAAGGCTCTGTAGCAGGTTGGTCCCGCCCGGCCACTTGAAGAAAGGGGCATCAGTATCTGGGATCCCGTGGAGATTTTTGTTCCAGGTGGCACAAAGTGCCCTGAACGTCACTCATTCCTAATTTCAGTATCCGTCTGTACTATCATTGACAATGTTTTTCTTTTTATAAACTTGCTTTTTAAATTGAAATAACTTCTTTAGCCCTTTGCCAAGCAATAACATCTACGAAATCACGGGTCTTATGTGCTAGTAGTTTCTAATACAATAAAATTAATTTCTCAACCATAAAAATGGTTTGTAAAAAAAAAAATGGTTTGTCCCTAAACTACCTAAAATCAGTTTTGGAATCATCAGTGGTAAGTGAAGTAGATAGAATGTGATTAGGTAGTCTCTAAGCCCCCTTCAACTCTTGGGAGCTGGGTTTATATGATACTGAGAATCCTCAATGCCACTGATGCCAAAATTCTCCTGTCTCCTAAGACAGACACTCAAGAGTCGTCCCAGATCTTCCTTCCTCTTCGCTCCCAGTCCTGCCTCTTGAACAACTCTCCCAGCCGTCCCCTCCTCCACCATCCCAGTGGTTCAGGTTTTCATCTATTCTCACCCAGATCCCTGCAGTAGCCTCCTGGCTGGTCCGCCCGTTGCCTCCTCACTGCCTCCAACCCACTCTCTGCTCTGCAACCAGAGCCATGTATATCTCATTTTGCCATGCATATCTAAAGATCTTGGAACATGGTAAACGCTCCACTGATAAGAGCTATGATACTAAGGACACAAATTGAATCACATCTCTTTACTGCTTAAAAGTTTTCCACAGTTTCCCCATAGAACTCTGGATAAATGGAGATTCCTTAACCAGGTAGAGAAGACTCTTTCTGATCTAGTCCTTATCTACTCCTTTAACTGTTTTCCATCACTTCCCAATTCTCTCCCTGTGCTCCAGTGAAACCAAAACACCGAGGTATCCAAATGTGCCATGCTATTTCATGCCTCTGTGCCTTTGCTGATTCCATCTCCTCCGTCCCTACCTTCCTGACCATTACCTCTTCCTCAGATGTCTAGCCCAATTTAGTATCTTACTAAATTGCATCATCCTCTCTGTATCAGTTAGTTTTTGCTGCATAACAAACCACTCCCAAACACAGAAGCTTAAAACAAAAAGTGCTGATTATTTCTCACAAGTCTGTGAATTGGGTGGGTGGGATGGTTCTTCTGGTCTGGGCAATTCGGCTAGGGCTAGGTGGTCTGGGGTGGCCTCAATCACATGTGGACGGCCTCAGCTGGGATAGCTAGAGTCTCTCTTATCCTTCAGGAGGCTAGTTTAGACTTGTTTACATGGTGGGCTCAGGTTCCCAGCAGCAAAGGAGAAGGCAAGCCCCAACGTGCAAGTGCTTGTGAAACCTCTGCTTGCATCACATTTGCAAAAGTCCAGTAATCAAAGAAAATCACACGACCAAGCCTGGATTTAAACGATAGAGATTAGAAGAGCAGCGGTTATATTGCAATGAAGTGCATATTAACATGGGAGGTAATTATGGCTCCTTTGCAAAATGCCACACTTTCCCAAGTGTTCTGTGGTGAAAAACTCTTCATTTGTCTTCCTGGTACATATTTCTCACTTACTCTGGTAACATCACTCTCCTTTCTCTTGAAAAACTATTCCCTCCTCTCTTCAATCAAAATCCCTCTCCTAGCCACAGGGATGAGTAAGTTGGGTCAATCAAAAAGCCTCATCTCTGGTCATTGCAATTGGTGCAAAGCTTAGGCATATGACCCAACATAAGCCAATCATCGTTCTTACCTTGGATTTTTAAATTGGAGCTGGGAGTAAAGAACCCTCTCCTCTGCTGATGGAACTGGGAAGATAAACCCAGAACTATCATGAAGCTGCTACCTCCACAACAAACCAAATCCTATCCATTCCATGCTTTGCTTACATGAACCAAGTAATGCCCCCTGTTGGCCTAAGTTGATTAGAATTTCTATCACTTGAAACCAAGAGTGCTGACCACCACATCTTTCCTGGTCCTAGGCAGAAGTGACCATACCTCCTTTTGTCCCACTACTATCCCAGGGGTTCACCTCAATTATCGAGTGCTGGCTACATGACATTGGTCAAGAAATGGTAAAGTGGCCAAATGTTGACCTGCAGCCACCAGGAAGGAAAGTCAACAGAACAGCACTGTTCAAAGATTCTTTTTCAGCTTGGATTCCAACCAGGAAATTATTTTTCCAAACCAAAGAAACAAATTACAACTCTTATCATTGTCACATCACTGCAGAAAACAGACTTGGAGCAGGCTGCCCATCCATCTCCAGATGAACACAGAAGGCGGGTGCTGGGATCATGAAGAGTGAACAAAGGAAACGGACTTCTCTAGGAATAAATTAACAAAGGCTTGCACTTGTCACAGACTTTGAGTAAGGTCATAAGACATGCTTAAAGAAGTTCTTCAAATATTAATAAATGCCATAAGACAGGAAAGAATCACCCTTCTGCAGGTAGAATAGGACATAAGTTCAGAGGAAGAGTCTTGGGACAAGGTAAACCCAGAATAAACCTGATCAGAGGCCCTTCCTTAGTCAGGTTGTTCTTGATCTTTGGAGATGGGGATAGACTCTTAAATACTAGGGTGTGTGAAAGTAGAGGGATTAAAAAGTACAAATTAGTAGTCACAGAATTTATGGGGATATAAAGTATAGTCAATAATATCATAATAACCGTATGGTGCCAGATGGATACTAGATTAGGGTGATCTCTTTGGAAGTTATATAAATGTCTAATCACTATGTCATACGCCTGAAACTAATATAATAACATATGCCAACTGTAATTAATAAATTAAAAAATAAAAAATAAAAGGGGAAGGGGAATATAGTCAATAATATGGTGATTAGTTTACACGGTGATAGATGATTACTAGAATTAGTGGGGTGATAAAAAATACGAGGGTTTCTGGAGCCATGCCTGAAGGTTTTATAGTGCACATCCAGGTATGCAGGATTTACTTGCCTGCCTCTCAGCATTGTGACATCGTTTAATAGAACTGATGGCTGCTCAGGCTGTATTTCCTTACACACCCACACAGGAGAGTTCTTGTGTGTAATCCTATACTGAGATGACCTTTTGCCACTTCTGCTTATTTCTCACTCATAGTGAGCTGTATGTACCCCAACTACCCTCAATTTTATAATGCCTCCAGCTCAATCTTCCAACTATATCTGGAATTACTGTAGCTGAAACTGAGTTTACAATTTGTGGTATTCCAGTGTACACTAGTTAGGAATAGCTGCCTTAGCCACACAGGAAGCTAATGAGACCCTCTCACAAGGAGCTGGATATTTATGTCAGAGAACATCTGTAGTCTGTAGTATATGTTGTATGTACACTTAGGCATAAATATAAAAATATGTGTAATTCTTGTTTAATAATATATTTCTTTTTTTTTTAGTGGACCAATTTATGTTAAAATTTTTTTAATTGCAGTATTACATGCATACAGTAAAGTATTGGAAATGTCTTATAACTTGACCTTGGTATGTGCATTTATATTCCTTTGTGTCTAGCTTCTTTTGCTAAGCTTAACGCTTCTGAAATTCTTTCCTGTTTTTGCATATATCAGTAGCTTGTTCTTTGTTATTGCTGAGAAGTATTCCGTTGTGTGAATATGTCACAATTTGTTTATGGACATTGGGTCATCTCTAGTTTAGGAAGATCATGAATAATGCTGCTATGAACACTCTTGCACTTGTCTTTTGGTGAACTACATTTCTCTTTGATTTATATTTGATTTATATTAAGAGTAGAATGGCTGGGTCATAGGATAAGTATATATTTAGCTCTAATTTATAACTTTAAAAGAATGACTGAGGGTTTTCCTTCATAAAGTCACTCCAGGTACTGTTACATACAGACCCCTAGATTAGTTGGATACCATGTGAACTTCTGCCTACCTTCTGGTGCTCTAGTTGGTTCCAATCAGATCAGCATTGTCCTTTATACAATGCTGTTTTAATAAAGCAATTTTCTACCTTTTCTGTGCTGCACATCACATTGGCACTGTCTCACACTCTACTGCAAACACTGTTTTACATTCCACACCCCCTACAATCACTACCAGACTGAATGTTACTTGAGGGCATGCACTCTGCCATTCTTGCAATTCCCCTTGCTTGGTATGCAATAGATAACTAATGTCTAACAATAAACAATACTAGCTAATTTATTAGTTATCTGTTGCTGTGTGACAAGTTATCCTAATGCTTAGTGGCTTAAAACAACATTTGTTATCTCAAAGTTCCTATGGGTAAGAGATCTCAAAGTGGCTTAGCTGGGCTGTCTGGCTCAGTCTCTTATGAGATTGCAATCAAGATACTGACCAGGGCTTTAATCACCCAAAGGTTTGACTGGGACTGGAGGATCCTATTCCAGATTCACTCACTGCTGGCTGTTGTCTGGAGACCTTGCAACATGGTCCTCATAACATGAAAGCTGGCTTCCCCAGAGCAAGTGATTAGAGAGAGAGCAAGGAGCTAGTTATAGCATCTTTCATGACCTAGTCTATGAAGTCATAGATGGTCATTTCCGCTTTATTTTATTCATTAGAAGTGAAGCACTAGGTCCAGTCAATACTCAAAAGGAGGAGAATCAATCCCCACTTTTTGAAGGGAGAAACAGTAAAGAATTTGTGGATATATCCTAAAACCACCGTCTCTAATAATGACTAACATTTATTGAGTATTTACTATGTGTCAGGTGCTACACTGTGTTTTTACAGAGTATTTTGTTTTATGGTTTCCTCTTTCATATTTATTTATTTGTTTATTATTTATTATTTTTTTAATTAATTTTATTGGGGTAACTGGTTAATACAATTATATAGTTTTCAGGTGTACATTAAAATTTAACATCTGTATATTCTATTGTGTGTTTACTACCCAAAGTCAGAGTATTTTGTTTAAACCTTATTACAACGCTACAAAAGAAATACTATCCTTGATTTTTCAGGCAGGGAAACTGAGATGCTGAGAGATTAAGGAATTTGCCCAAGGTCTCACAGCAAATAACAGAGCTAGGATAGGAACTCAGGAATCAGACTCCAGAGAACTTGTTCCTCCTAACTGCTAAGTTGAATAATGAATGAGAGATAATGGATGATTCTATGACTCTAGGGTTCTCAGATGGAGTGGTAACCTGAGTGGTGACCCCAGATATATGCCCATGTCCTAATTTCTGGAACATGTGAATATTATCTTATATGGCAAAATATGTGATTAAGGATCCTGAGAAGAGGAGCTTATTCATGTAAGCCCTACATGTGATCACATGTACCCTCATAAGAGGGATCCAGAGGGAGTTTTGACACAGACAGAAGAAAACATAGAGGAAAAAGTGATGTGAAGATAGAAGCAGAGATTGGAGTGATGCAGACAGGCAAAGAATGCTGGCAGCAACCAGAAGCTGGAAGAGCAAATTCTCCCCTAGTGCCTCTAGAGGAAATAAAGCCATGCTGACACTTTGATTTGGGACTTCTGACCTGGAGAACTATATGAGAATAAATTTCTACAGTTTCAAGCTACCAATTTTGTGGAACTTTGTTACAGCAACAATTGGCAACTAATACAGATGGTAAAATGTGTTCTACCTCCCTGTTCATCAGTATTGCTCTTTATAGCTAGAATGGAGTGTTTCAGAAAGGAATACAAATATTTTCCTCAAATTATATTCTAATAATAACTGAGGAAGTGTGCCTTCACATAGTGAACAAAGCAAGAAATAAAATGTCAAAAGTGACTGAAAGATCAAGGAACTGTCTACATGTAGAAGTTCCTTGTATAATCCCTGGGGTGGGGAAGAAGTACGGTCCAATAGAAAAACAGAGTTCAACATCCTAACCAAACAGGCTGGCATCCAGGAATAAGAGCTCACACAGATATAGGGCACTAGAGTTCACGAAGTGCTTTTACTTCCATCATCTTATATATGCTCTAATGGCTCCTGAGAGCCAGGCAGAGCAGACAGTGTAATCTGCATTTTACAGATGTAGAAACTGAGGTCCAGAGAAGTGAAGAGACTGTTTCAAGGTCACAGAGCTGCTGAGTGGCAGGGCTAGGTTTCAGTGAGTCTCCAAGAACAGGTCTCCAAGCACACTGGCTCTACTTTGCCCAAAGGCCTCCTGTTTCTATATAAGGATTTCATGCCCATCTGTCTTATCTCTCCAAGTACACTGAGCCTTTGCAGGAAGGATCCTCCTCTCACACTCCTTAGGAAGCCCCCATCTCACCTGCTCAGGGCCAGTCCTTGAAAGATGCCCTGCCATGTGTCAGGCCCTGCCTCAGGAGAGACCACACCTCACTCTCTCTCTACCTGGTCCTTTAGGTAAGGTCTTAGGCTAGCTGAGAACAGTCACCTAAAGAAGAGGAGTTGAGGATGGAATTGTAGGGCTCATTCCCAGCACCCTGCAGAGATCCAGGAGTGAGGGCACTGTCCCCAGGCCCAGCTGGAGTGTGGCCAGGGCGCTGTCCACTCTGCAGTGCTGACCACTCTCTTGTTGCTGGGAAAAGATGGGACCCCCAGGAAGAGGGGTTTAGCCTTCCTATCTCCCACCTTCTTGACCAGCAGCCGAGGGTTTTGGAGACATTCAGTCATCTGAGGGACTTGGAGGAGAAGAGATGGGAGAACTGGTCGCTTCTGTTCCCCTCCCTTACCATCTCCCATGCCCTTTGGTGCCTCTTTATCCCTAATCCATCCACTTCCTCTTTTTTCACCCTATTACAGCCTCCTTGCCATTCCTCAGAATTCATTTTCTTTCCACTTCCATGTTTCTTTCTTTCTTCCTCTTCACTCAATAGCTGCATAACCACTTGCAAGTTTCTTATCCTCTTTGAGTGAAAACCCTAACCTCACAGGGTGGCTGTAAAGCTTGGCGGTGGGTATAGAAAAGATGCCCAATCAAAGTGCATCCCCCTCACCCATTCCCCTTTCTCCAAGATGGGAAGGAGGGCAGGTGGGGACACCACATCAGCTCCCTTCGCCTCCCCCAGCAGAGCCCAGCACGCTGACTGCTCAGCAACCATTGGAGAAAGGCTTGAGACATGATCGCCCTCCAACATTTGAGGAGACATACCCTGGCCAAGAGAGCCTGGCTGCATCCAACAGGATGACTTTTAATGAAGATCTCTTGTGGGGAAGGGAATCGTAATTTACTACACACCTACTCTGTGCTAGGCATGGGGTAAGCATTTTACATTCATCATCACATGTGGTCTTTGTGAGAACCCTATGAAGCAGGTACCATTAATACTGTAGTAATTAACAGATGACTAGAGAGACTGAGAGGTGAATATTATTCAGTGTTCCTATCTGCCCTGGGCCACACATGGTGAAAACAAGTCGCTGACTCTAAATGCTATGCTCTTTAATTTAACTTTTTACTGTGGGAAAATTTAAATACATAGAAGAGAAGGCAGAATGATATAATGAACTCCTCTGCACCTATCACCCCGTTTCATTGATCAACTCTTGGCCAATCTTGTTTCATCCCTACCATGTCCATATCCTTTCTTTATTCTGAAGCCTATCTCAGATATTATATAGTTTTGTCTATATTTCAGTATATACCTCTACAAGATAAATTTAATTTAAAAAACATAACCAAAATACCCTTATTATACCGAAGAACTTTGCAATAATTTAAGATTATCCAATAAGACAACATTCGCATCTCCAATCATTGTCATGCTTTCCTGCTCTCCCCGTCTGCCTCTTTTAATAAAGATAATGATGCTTCTTCCTCTGCAAAGCCCCGCTACACACATTATCTTATTCAATGCTCATAGATGCCCTTGGAGGATTTTCTTCATTCTGGAAATGAGGGAACTGAGGCTCAAGAGATGAATGGACTTGCCAAAGGTCACACAGTGAGTTAGGGGCCTTACGACTCTCCACTCCAGGGCCCTCACCATGGAAGACATCAACTAGCAAATTCAGAGGCTCCAGGCCCTAGAAGAGTAGGCTGAGAGACTCTCCTCACAGTGGCGGCAGACTGGATAGTGTGCGTTCCCAGCAGGGGAGGTACAGTCATGCTCCTTTATGTGGGTAACAACAGGACTAATTCCTTGGCTCAGGCTTATTTGCTTTCGGTAGCTCCCCAAAGCCCAGGCAGTGGCTGGGGCTTACCACCCAGCCTCCCGAGTGGCATGCCTTAAGCCCCCTGCACTATGGCAGATTGGATGCTGAAGCCCAAAGGGCAGGTACAATAGCCAGATCACTTATCCTAATTCTACTTTTTGCCTAAGTGCAGGAGGAGGGCAAAGGTCTCTCTGTTTTTCTTCTGGGAACCTCCTTGCCTAGCCAGCTCTCTACATGCAGAGAATGCCAAAGATTCCATTCTAAATCTCCTGGCTTTTATGGCTAATTCTCCATTAGGCTGCAGGCTACAGAGAAAACCCCTCAGCCTGGCATTCAAGGCCTACAATCTGCACTGATGCAACCTATAATAGAGGCCGAAGGGACCATGGTAAAATTTCGAGGGAGACAAGCTTTAAACTAGCTAATTCCTGAAATTTTCCAGTTAGAGCTTCACTTCTTTAGCTTCAGACTACATTCTCTGTTTAAATGCAAGCATTGTTCCTGCCAGCAATGCCCATTAAGTCTCCTTCCAGACTTCAAATTTAAT
The DNA here is from genome assembly GCF_902729225.1 of Pteropus medius. Taxonomy (NCBI): domain Eukaryota; kingdom Metazoa; phylum Chordata; class Mammalia; order Chiroptera; family Pteropodidae; genus Pteropus; species Pteropus medius. The sequence continues at coordinate 3,471,740 of NW_024341894.1, read as the reverse complement.
GCCCTAATAATACCACGTGCTACTTGTTTGCCCATATAGACTGTGGCATTTCATTTCTCCATACCTTTGCTCATGCTGTGTCCTCTGCCTGGAAACAGACTCAGCTGTGGCATCGCCTCTTCCGGGGAGCCTTTCTGAATGCCTCCCTCCTCTCACAGCCCTCCCATCCTTCGCACTGCGCGAAGGGCTCTTTCATGGGTTGAACCTGACCATAGCACTTATCTCACTGTATTATAACCAGCACATTGTGAACCTCTCTAGGGTGGGGATCAATGTTATTCATCTCAATCTTCCCCGGGCCTGAACATAGGGCCTGGCATATAGTAGGCTCTCAACCTGATGTGTTTGTTGAAATACTTTATCTCACTGCACCCTGACAGCAGCCCTGTGGGTTAAGTTGCTCAGGGATAATGATTCATCACATTTTACGGAAGTGGAGGCTGAGACACAGAGAAGCAGAGTGACGTGTTCCCAGCACCCAGTGCTGAGTGGGACCAATGCTCTTATCCACACCTCTTTTCTCCTGGTCAGAGCTGCTCCTGCTGCCGCCCTCTCAGGCCTGTCCAAGATGCCCAGGGTAGAGGAGCTGGGACAACACAGAGCAGGAGGCAGTGCCTCTGGGCACTTTGGGGCTAACAGCTGTACTCAAATACCTCCAGCACAGCTCCCTGTCACCATTTGGCAAAGCTCAAATTCCTCATCCTGTCCTCTGGGCCACTCACAACTTTCCCCAAGCCCACCTCTCCAGCCCCATCCTTACAACTCCCTCTCAGGTGCCTCTGCTCCTACCATACCTGCCTACTCACCCTTCTCTGGGCTCACTGGAGTTTTCAGAACCCTGCACTTGGTGCCCAAATTCTGTCCCCTTCACATCCTGAGATGCCATGATCAGTGTAACCAGATAGAGGTAGGGCAGATATTCATGGGAGTCTTTCCAACACCAGATGACACAGCATCACAGAGCTCAAAACAAGGAGATCGATCAGCATGTCCCATACCATAGAAATACCAGCATCATGAGGCATACTTACAACTATTTCTCCACAAAAGAGCCCCATGGGCAATATAACAATAATGCCTAGTCTGTACTGAGTGCTTATACCTCAGGCACTGTGCAAAGCATTTTGCATGCAATGCTGCATTTCACACTCATAATAATGCTAAAAGGCAGGCTTCATGTTTTTCTTTGAACTACAAATGAGGAAACTGCAGCTCAAAGAGGCTAGTGAGCCTCCACATGGTTACAAGGCTAGAAAGTAGTAGAACCAGGATTCAAAACTAAGCCCGTGCTCCAATTCACTTTGTGAGCCCACCTTTGTCTGTCTACTGCATTGTCCCTTGAGGAAATTCAACATGTAATTAATATAATAAACATCCTGAGGATTCTTATTTAACTAATATTTCCCATTCTTAGTTGAGGCTGGGACAGCCCCCTGTCACCACCACCTTTTGTGCCGCTGAATCCTATTCACATCCTACAGAATATAATATTTCACTGAACATAGTTTTTGACATGCTGCACTAGAAAATATCAGTTCCTGATGTCCTGACAACCAGAGAGCCTGGAGTGGAGGAGCTGAAGGAACCTTGGAGTCCTCTGGGCAGGGCCTCCACATGGGGTTCTGAGGCCCAAACAGGGGAGTGTGCTCTCCCCATCTCACAGTCAGTGAGGGTAGGGGCCAGGTCTCTGACTCCCTCCTCAGGACCCAGAAAGGTCTTTACACAAGGCAGGCCGGTGGGGTTGTCAGTTTGAAAACCTTTCAGCAGGTGGAATTCATTCATCCTCCTGTAGAGGCCGCACAGGCTTCAGGAGATGGAAATTGCTGTAAGATGCACTCTCTGACTGAAAAGAACACAGTAAGATCCTAGGACCACAAAGCAGGATGGTTCCACAAATCACATCAAATTTAACACCTCCAACACAAAGTCCCACAGAGGGTAAGGGACTTGTCCAAGGCCACACAGCAAGTTCAAAGCACAGCTGAAACTAGAATTCAAGCTTCCTGCTTCAAGGCTCTGACTGGCCTTTCTTGGAATTGCTAATACATGTCTGTCTCCTCAGCCTGGCCAGAGGCCCTCGGGAGCAAAGTGTCCAATTCATGCCTGATCTCCTTGCTCCTGATATTTAGGGCCAAAGAAATATTGATTAAATGAATGAATAAATAAAACGCTTGATTTTTATCAAAAACTCTGTTACTCAGTTTGACCATTTAAATGGCTGAGATTAACCTTTGCCTGCTTCTGAAAACGATTGTACACTCAAAGGAGAAGCATTTGCTACTAAAGGGTAACAGTGACATTATTTTATGCTTAACACATATGTATGTATACACACACGCATGCACACATATATACATATCAAACACTGCTCTAAGCGTGTTACCTATGTTAACTTATTTAAATCTTACAGTGACCATAAAAGGAAGGTATTATCATCCCCACTTTGTAGATGAGAAAATATGTGGCACAAAGAGGTTAAGTAACTTGTGCAAAGTCGCACGACTAATAAATATTAGAATCAGGATTTGAACCCTGGCACTCTAATACCAAAGGCTGTGTTTTTAACTACTATACTGCACTACCTCTTGAAGGTACTGTCTTTATCAAACACGTGCTATGTACCAGGCACGATGTTAAAGCTTCGCTATACTATCTGTAATAATCAGAGCAAAGTCCTGAGATAAATATTATTTTCCATTTTACAGATAGAAAAATGGAGGCTCAGTCTAAAATTATAAAAGGACTTATTTGTCTAAAGTCACACAGCCAGGAAGTGACAGAATTGAGATTTAAAGTCATTAATTCTAATGATATGGCTATCTATAGTCATTGTTCATGTTTTACGGCTTAAAATGCCATATGCAATTCAGTCAAAACTTAAAAGTTGATGCCCTATCATCTTCTATAATATCGTGTGAAATGTTTTTCTTCCAATATAGAAATATCTTCCTTTTGTTGATTGGTTTTGTTCCAAAATTTAGTCATTCATTAATTCATTTGTTCATGCAAATATTTAATGGATTACACACACACACACACCAGGCAGCACCTAGTATAAGGGATATGACAGTAAATGTGACAGACACTATCCCTACTAATCCTGCCTTCATAAAGCTTGCATTCTGGTAAGACTGATCATCCATCATTAAACAATCCATTTAACAATTAATTAGCCAATTAAAATGGTGGTAATTGCTACAAAGGAGAGGTAGAGAAAGGTACACTGTGATTAGCGTGCTCAGAGGAGAAAATTCTGGTTAATCTGCTGAATGTTTTGAAAACTATTACTAAACCTGACTTTTCCATAGCTCCTCTGGCAGTAACAAAAAAGAGCAGGAAGAAAGAAGTTCTTGTTTATGTGAAGAAATAAAAAAGAATCATTGATCAACACATATTCCTAGAAAACAAGATGACTTAACAATAAATCAGAGAGAATATAGTCAAGAGATATTCAATGACAGTGTCTTCTGAGCACCTACATATGATGAAACTCCTTGGGGGGCTTTCCTAACGATGCGATTAAGTAAGATTATTATCCCAATTTAAAGAGGAGAAATCAAAGACACAGAGAGGTTAACCGATTCTGTGAAGGTCAGTCACACTGCTACCAAGTGGGACCAGGATGCAAACCCAAGTCGATGTGACAGCAATGCTCAGAATCTTTCCCCAGACCACACTGCATTTTCTAATCTTAAAAGCAGATCAGCCAAGAGTTGAAATTCTGGGCTCTGACATCATAGGAATGCAAAGTCTTCTTGTCAATATCATCTCTCCTCCACGGGGCCCTGGAGAAGAAAACACTGCATTTTCCGGAAACAAAAAGGATCAAAATGAGACGATCACGTATGATGCAAACCACACTTCTTGGGAGAATTGTTAATTACTGGAATGATTGCATTCCTTTCCCCTGAGATACAGGTTTCTTGAACAAAAAGCTTTAATATTTTGTCTATGCAAATGGAGAAACCGTATTCTGTCTCTCAAAAGAGATGCTCAAGTAGGGTCTTTTCTCTGCCTTTCCGTGACTAAGGCAAACATTTTCCTTCTCTAAGGCAATTTCACCACTTGGTGCAGCCAAACCTTGCCCAGAGTTATTGATCCCAAGTTCGAGAGCAAAATCATTTCATACAAATCTAGTTTTCTCATAGTTTAAAAGAGAACGGGGCTTCACTTTTCATTTGAAGAAAAAAGGGCTCATCTTTTCTGGACTCATCCTTTGGCCTGGGGAGGACCTTCATCTGATCACCCTTACATGGGCCTGACTCCACAAATGCCCTTTCTCACCAACAACAAATACTTGGAAGCATTTTTCAACATAGAGAATGAATCCAAGTTTGGAATAGAAAAGTGTAGACCATACATTGCCAATGTGCCTTCCTGGAAGCTTGCTCTTGGAAGCCTACTGCTCCCACCACCCCCAGCCCATCCCACCATTGAGCTGCTGCTCTCCAAATAGGCATTCTACCTTCTTGAGAGTGAACAGGAAAGAGGGCACCTGGACAGGCATGTATGAACAGCCCTCCCTCCTAAGGAGCTTGCCTTTCAGGTTTCCTAAGAGTCGATGTGCCCGTGGATTGTATAATGAGGAGGGATTTGTTTGTTGAAGGATCTTTTCAGCTTTATTGCTTAACTCAAAGGTGAGAAAGGGGTGGGGACATGATGAGAATTACTCTCCTTTGCTTTCCTTTGCCTTCTCAAGTAGTCCAAATTTAAGCTTTGTCTGCAGCTGCCCCGACAGCAGCCAAGACAGTTTTAAGAATGGGGAGCCAGAAGTTCTAGTCCTGGATTAGCCCCCCTAACCTGCTTTGTGACCAGGGGCAAACTCTTTCCTTCAGGGCTAGAATCTCCTCTCTGTTCAATGAGAAGGTGAGTACTATTATCTGTGCCTCAATTTCCTCATTTATACAATGGGCATTGCAGTAAATATCTAACTTCATGCTCCTAGTTATTAGAAAGATCAACGTGGAATAATGTAAAGTAAATTAGATCTAAGAACAGAAGGCTAAATTTTGACAGCAGATATGTTAGAACTATAAAGCTGGGGCGAGTTGTCATTGGCTTTGAAATTTCCTTGGTGGTGGCTTTCAACTTCTTTATGCAACAAATATTATTTATTTTTATAACTTTTTATTTTGTAAAACTTTTTGATTTACAGAAGAGTTACAAAAGACAGAACAAAGAGTTCCTACTTATCCTTCGCCCAACTTCTCCTGATATTAACACCTTATATAACTATTGTAGAATTATCAAAACTAAGAGATTAACATTTGCACAAAACTCTTAACTAAGCTACAGACTTCACTGAGATTTCAACCAATTTTTCCACTGATGTGCTTTTTTTTGTTCCTAAATCCAATACAGGATAACACATTATATTTAATGGTCATGTCTCCTTGCTCTCCTCCAATCTATGACAGTCTTTCCTTTTCTTTCATGAACTTGACATTTTAAAGCTGCTCAGGTATTTTGTGGAATGACCTCATCTCAAGTTTGTCTAATGTGTTCTCATAACATGAAAGAACTAATGAATTTTTAGGAAGGATATCACAGAGAAGTTTCTTTCTCAGTGTATGATGTCAGGGGTATGGTATAATAATGTTATTACTTGTGATGTTAAATTCGACCTTTTGGAGATCCCTGATTGCCAAAGCCATCCTGAGAAAAAAGAACGAGCCTGGAGGTATCATTCTGTCTGACTTCAAATTGTATTTTAAAGCAACAGTAATCAAAACGGCACGGTATTGGCAGAAAAACAAACACACGGACCAGTGGAACAGAATCAAGAGTCCAGAAGTAAACTCATATTTATATGGGCAAATAATTTTTGACAAAAAAAAGTGAAAAACATACAGTGGAGAAAGGAAAGCCTCTTCAATAAATGGTGCTGGAAAAACTGGAAAAGAATAAAACTAGACTGTTGTCTATCACCACACACCAAATACAAAGAATAAAACTAGACTGTTGTCTATCACCACACACCAAAATTAACTCAAAATGTATTAAGGATCTGAATATAAGACCTGAACAATAAAATGCATAGAAGAAAACATAGGAACGAAATTTAAGGACCTTGGACTTAAAGAGGATTTTATGAATTTGACCTCAACGGCAAGAGAAATAAAAGCAAAAATAAATGAATGGGACTACATCAACCTAAAAAGTTTCTGCTCAGCAAAAGAAACTGTCAACAAGGTAAAGAGACAACCATTAGAATGGGAAAATATATTTTCAAGCAATGCCTCCAATAAGGACCTAATATCCAAAATATACAAAGAACTCATATGACTCAATCACAACAACAACAAAAATGATCCAATGAAAAAATGGGCAGAGGATCTGAACAGACACTTCTCTCCAGAGGACATACAAATGGCCTACAAACATATGAAAAGATGCTCAACATCGCTAACTATTAGAGAAATGCAAATCAAAACCACAATGAGATACCATCTCATACTCATTAGAATGGCTATAATCAACAGGACAAGTAATAACAAATGCTGGAGAGAATGCAGAGAAAAAGGAACCCTCATACACTGCTGGTGGGACTGCAAATTGATACAGCCACTATGGAAAACAGTATGCAGGTTCCTCAAAAAACTAAGAATTGATCTACCATATGATCCAGCAATCCTTCTACTGGGTATTTACCCCAAATACTTAAAAAAATTATATCCATAAAGATATTTGCACACCAATGTTCATAGCAGCATTATTCACAGTGGCCAGGACATGGAAGCAACTAAAGTGTCCTACGATAGATGATTAGCTAAAGAAGCTGGTACATATATACAATGGAATATTACTCAGCCATAAGAAGAGATGAAATACTGCCATTTGCGACAACATGGATGGAACTCGAGATAATCATGCTAGGTGAAATAAGCCAGATGGAAAAAGTTGAAAATCACATGATATCACTTATATGTGGGGATATAAACCTAAAAGCAACAAAGGAACAGGACAAAAAACAGAGACTCATGGACATGGACTATAGATTAGTGGTTACCAGAGTGTAGGGGGTGGGGCAGGAGGGGAGAGGTAGACGGAGTAAAGGGGGTCAAATATAGAGGGGTAGGGGGAGGGTGAAGTGGGTAAAGAGGATCAAATATATGGTAGCTGAAGGAAACTGGACTTTGGGTGGTAAACACACAATAGAATATACAGATGTCAAATTATAATGTACACCTGAAAATTATATAATTGTATTAATTGATGTTACCCCAATAAACTAAATTTTTAAAAATTCACCTTTTGGTTTAGGTGATGTCTGCCACAAATAATGTTACTATTTTTCCCTTTCCATACTCTACTTAGAGAAGAGGATGACTTAGCTCAGCCTACACTGCACATTGAGTTCAAGCGATGAGGAATTAAGGTCCATCTTCTGGGGGAGGAATATCAAAGAGTTTGTGGATGTACGCTAAATCCAGCACATTCAGTGGGAGGTCCTTTGAGGCAGACAAATATCCTATTTCTCCTTACAGTTTTGCCCATCAATTTTATCACAATCAGTGGATCTTGAGATTATTACTGTGGTGTTCTATTAGTTATTTCTATTCCCCTTATTCCTTCTACATTTATTATTTGGAATTCCTCTGTAAGGAAGGTTTTGCTCTTCTGCCTTATTTATGCATACAATTATTTACTATATCAATATGGACTCATAAATTTATTTTTTATTCTTTGAGCTATAATCCAATATTATATATATTTACTTCAGCCACTGGAAGCTCTTTCAATTTGTCTCTTACGTCTTTTTGACATGCCCCATCTTTTATGTTAAGTAAGTCCTTACTTTCTGGCACCACCTGAGGCTTTAGGATCATCCTGTATTTTCCCTGACTCAATCCTAGAACCAGCCATTTCTCTCAAGAGCCTCAGCTCCTTTTATTGGAGAATGGCATTTTGGAACCAAGGTCTAGATTCTGAGTGAGCCCACTACTACTGGGGTGTCACTGCTTCAGCAGAGAGAGCAAGGAAATATAGATGTACACTATCTCATACATATACATATTATCTATATTAGTTTATCTATTTGTATATATATTAGAATAGACGTGAATTCATACCAATATTGCCAACTCTAATTGATTCCCACAGAGTTCATTACAATCTTTCCCCCATGCTCATGTGTGACTTCCACCTCCGAAGTGAAAAACCTGGCTCCCATTATCTACAATTTATTATTTGTTCAACCCTCATATACATATAGTTTCGGTATATGACTTCTGTACGAACCTCTACTCCTATGAGAAACACATTTACCAACTAGAGAACTAGAGGGCAGTGTTTATAATCAGTTCTTTTGGTCTTCAGACAAATATAGTTTTTAATATTTAAAAGGAGACCTGGATTTAAACCCCAGCTCTGCCACTCATTGGTTGTGTCAGTATAAGGCACACACTTAACCTCTCTTTCATCTCAGTTTACTCATCTATAAAACCAGAACAATAACCTCTGTCCTACCTGCTTCATAGCTCTGATAAGAAGAGAGGAATTAGAGGACATAAAGTATATAAAGGAGCTGAAAAATCACCTAGCATTCCTCAAATGTCTGATGTTATCATAACATCACAGTCTCTGGGTTCCAGGCTTGGGCCCTGCAGATGGCAGCTCCTGTCCTCTGAGTCTTGTTCTGCTCTAAGGCACATACGAGGGTCACAAGTGTCCACTCCTTTCTGCATCTAACTCAGTGAATATGATCCAGGCCATGCCGGGAGGCAGCCTGGTCTCTGGCTAAATAAACACGCACATTAAGAGCGTCTGGGCTCTTGGAGGCTCTCACTACTTGCTGGGCACTTCAACCCAACAAACCTGGCCAGAGTCAAAGTTCTCTACTGACCTTTGCCCTCAGCTGCCCCTTCTTCCCAAGCAGCAAACCTTCCTGGGGTGCTTCTCCCTTTGTTGGGAAGATCCTCAGCAACCTGGGATGGAAAGCTTTGCTCTCGCTTTGTTTTGCAGACTGCCAGGGTCCCTTGCCTTTCTCATTCTTCAGTTTTCCGATCTGTAAAATGAGGGTGTTGAATTAAGTCAGAAGTCACAAACTGGTAGCTGGATCCAGCAAGCATGTATTAATGCGTTGCATTTGGCCCACAAAGCACTTTCGGTATGTTTTTTTTAAATTAATAATCCTATTTTTTTATAGCAGTTTTAGTTTTATAGAAAATTAAGTAGAGTTCCCATATGCCCTCTCTCCCTACCTCTTGCAATTGTTAAACATAATTCATTATTATTAATTAAAGCCCTTATTCCTTATTTCTTTTTATTCCCCTTATTCCTTCTATATTTACTATTTGGAATTTATGTTAAAGTTCACTCTTTGTATTGTACAGTTCTATGGATTGTGACAGATGCATAATGTCGCGTAGTCGCCATTACAGCAGCATAAGAATAGTTTTACTGCCCTAAAAGTCCCCTGTGTTTTACCTATTGATGTTTTACCTTTTCCCCACAAGGCCCTGGGAACTACTGATCTTTTCACTGTCTCTATAGTTTTGCCTTCTCTAGAATATCATATCCTTGGAGTCATATAGTATATAGCTTTTTCAGACTGGCTTCTTTCACTTAGCAATATGCATTTAAGGTTCCCTGATGTTTTTTCATGACTTGATAGCTATATTTTTTTATTGCTGAATAATATTCCATTAATGGAAGTACCACAGTTTCTTTATCCATTCAGCAGCATGACTTTAAGCTGGAATTATTTGCCAATAGTTAAGAATGGAAGGCATTACATTGAAATCTGTATTCTCACTTCTCTTTAAAAATGGGAAGATTTGGTAACACTGGGTCTATCTTCCCAGATGGCAATAATTGCCTGGGATTGAAAAGCAGCAGGTCTTTCTGGATGGGGGTTGGGTTTCCTGCTCATTACAGTTCCCTCCTGTCTACCTTACTTAACCTACCAGATCCTAGTAAGCATTTAAACCAAGCTTTGCATCTCATTAGTGGAGCGACTTCAGGCAAATGTGCTGATTGTTTTCCATCGGCACCATTTACTATCCCTCAATCCCACTCTGCCCTTTTCTGTCCTGCTCTGTGTCCTGAGACACTGACCCTGCAGACTGCATCTCCCAGTTCCAGGTGGGTTTGGCTATAGGAGGCACTGGTGTGAAATTAGAGGGTAACAGGAGAAAGAGACCACTATATACTCCCATTGGGCAACCCCGCTTGGGCAGTTATGTCCAGCAGTAGCTGCACCTCTCCAAGATCATGGCTCCTGCTGGGCAACCTGCCCCTAGAGTCCCAAACTCTGGGCACTGGTAACTCCATGCCCTTCCTTTGCCCCTTCCCACTATGACTAGCCTCTGGGTCTCAGCATCTTTTGTTTATTCCCATAACCCTGTTACTTCCCTGTAAGTAGTCCTTTCATTAAAGTCTCTCTGAACCAACCAGGTTGACTCTGTTTTCTGCTGAGATGGATATACCAAGTTGCTTCAGTTTCCTCACCTAAAAATGAGAATCATGTTAATGCCCACTTCCTAGGAATGATGTGACAGTTGAATGAGAAAATATATATATATGATGCCTAGTACAAGGCCTGGTATATATAGTGCCTGGGGTCAATGAATATTCATTATTATTATTATCATCATCATTATTACCATTAAAATTTATGACCCTGGGGCTACATGTCCTTCAGCATGGACAGAATATGAATGGGCGATTTGCTACACAAATGTTGCTGCCAATAAATCTCCAGAAATTGTTTTATCTTTTGATCTCAAACTAGAGTTGCTGTTAGATAATATAAATTATAATTATATTTCTCCATCTATAAGCAAGGGGACTGAGCCTTTTATAGAGAGCTTTGATAGCCAATCTTCACGTGACGGCAGCCACATGGAACTTTCATCCCTCTTACTGATAGCAGCTAACATTTATGGAGCCCTTTCTCTATGCCAAGTAATCCAAGTCTTTACATGTGGAATTATGTAACCACCACACATCAATGCCTCTACAGATGAGACAAAAGAGGTTCAGAGAAACAAAATGACTTGTCCAAGGTCACATAGTCAATAAGCTTCTGAACTGGAACTAAACCCAGATCTCCTGGTTCCAAGTCTAGTGTGTTCCCCACTACACACCCTGTTGTTTTGTAGTTGAGGACTCTGCCAAACTGACACCCAAAGTTTTCCTCACCACAAAAACCTTCCCTCTTCTTAGCATGTCTATATACTCACATCACATCCACTCCTTTTTTTCTTACATTTCACCTATTCTTTAATCAATTATTTAAAAACTCAAAATGGTGGTATACACACGCACATACACACGCACATACACACACACATATATCCAATGGAATATTATTAAGCTCTAAAAACGAAGGAAATCCTGCCGTTTGCTACAACATGAATAGACCTTAAGGGCATTGATGGTAAGTGAAATAAGTCAGACAGAGAAAGACAAATGCGTAATGATCTCACATATATGTGGGATCCAAAAAGACCAAAACTCAAGGCGAGGGGCAGGGGTTGGGAAATGAGTGTGAGTGGTCACTAAAGTACAACCTTCCAGTTATTAGATGACTAAATCCTGGGGATGTAATGTACAGCATGGTGACTCAGTTAACAGCATTGTATTATATATTGGAAAGTTGCTAAAGGAGTAGATCTTAAAAGTTCTCTTCACAAGAAAAATATAGAACTACGTGAAGTGATAGATGTTAAACTCATTGTGGTAATCACTTTGCAATATGTACATACATTGAATTAAAAAAAAAAAACCTTCCCACATCTAAATAAAAGACCTGCTCAGCCTTATGAATCCTTGATTATGTTAGCAAGGATCTTGAGAAATGTGCAGTGATATTATTGAAGGTGGAGCTAAAGTCCACCTTCACCACCCCCGGTCCTTGTCGGGCTCCAGCAAACAGCCCACTCATTTCCTGAAGCCAACTAGGCTCAGGAGCCGGCACCCAGTTGATCTCTGACATGTCTCTTGCAAGAGGGGAAAGACCCAATCAGTTTAAGGAACTCGATGAGGAGGTGGCAAAAAATTAGGCTCAGATGAAAAATCAAATTCCCCCGCTCAGATGTCGGCACAACAAATATTTGTGGAATAAAAGAAAGGAGGGATGAATGAGTCAATCAATCCATCAAATCATCGGAGCTGAGAATCTATAGGGTCTGGATCCACCTCCTGCTTCCTGTCACTGAGACTCAGTTTCCTCAGCCATAGACTGGCCTACTGACACCTGTCTTTGGGAATTGTACTGAGGACTGAAGAATATCACACGTACACAGTACCCAGCATACAGTAGTCCCTCAATGATGGCTGACTCTGCCCCTCGGCCTTGTTTCACATCTTCTCCACCTGTTCTTTGACATCTCTTAGCCCTCTGGAAACTTACAAGTGATTATAACAATGACATCTAAGAATTGTTATATTTGGGATTTTTAGAAAGCAAAAGGCCCAGAAACTTGAAGTTCTAGATCTTTGGACACATATCTTTGTGTCTCAGCATTCAAAGCAACACTGTGAAGATGGTAGGTGCCTAAGAAATATTAGTTGATTTAATTACTTAAAAGGCAGATGGTTGAAGCTGGGCTCATCATCACCTCCCTCCTACTCTTAGTAGGTACTTTGACATTTATGAAATCTCCAGAGCTCCGAACAGCCTAGGAGGTGGTCCAGAAAATATATGTTATCCCCATTTTATGAATGGGAAATCAAGTCTTTGTGAAGTTAGGCAACCTGTCAAAGGTCACAAAAGTCTCCTGATTCAGAATCCAGTGGTCTTATATCCTTGTGGGCTATCAGCGATTAGAAAGGAGGGGGTATCCTTGAGCATGCCTCCCAATAATGAAACTAAGTTCTAGTGAAAGGAAGCACCTTGCCCAGGGCACAACACAATGGGAACCAAGTTAGGACAAAATCTGGGTTCTGTTTCCTTTGAGCTCTTATCACTTCTGTGTGCCTTAGATTCAAAAGGAAATACATAGAAGGAAGGGAGCACTCAGGACTAACAAAATGAGACAAATACTTCAGGTCCTCAGATCTCCGATAAATCCAATTCCCCCAGAGAGTGACCAGAAGAACAGTCTCCAGACCCAGGGTTCTACCTGCCCAAAGGACCTGAGGCTGGCATGTCTCCCAAGAGGCTGATCTGGCTGCCCAACTGTGGCCCAAGGACTCAGAGATGGCATTTAAGCCCCAGAGCCCCTGGGTGGAGCCAAGCATGAGGATCCCAGGGCTCTTGGCTATACACAATGTCCTCTCCAGAACTGATCCTGACTCAGGTGTCATAGGTGAGTGGATATCCAAGCAGGTGCTGAGAAAGAGAGGTGGCCAAGACTCCAGGGGACACTTGACTTGTCTCTCAATGGAGCCAAGGACATGCTCCAGCGACACTCATGGCTACTTCCTCCAGGGGCACACTGCCTCTTGGGAACTTGCTTTTGGCCCTGCCACAGGGGCCTGTGGGTCCTGCTCTGAAGTGAGCATCAAGAGAGAACTGGGTGGGCAGTTAGAGTTGTGGATAAATTCACGTACTTTACTCAACAAACATTCGCCAACTATCTGTTCTCTGTCAGACTTTGCAGTGAGAACTGAGGATTCTGCAATGAATTTTTCTAGTAAAATGTGTATCCAAGTAGTATACATCTAGTAATATTTGTACCCAGGTAGCCCAAATACAAAGGAGAGTGGCAGGGATCTAGAAAAGGAACTCCAGAGTCATGCTGCCTGGTCCAATCTCAGACTAGCTCGACAATGCTGGGTGACACTAAGCAAGTTGCTTAACCTGTCTAATCTCAGTTTCCTTCCTCCAAGAACTATTTTAAGACAAGTAAGGTAATAAGTGATAAAATAAGACAGTTTTCTTGTAAGTACTTTGCAGACAAAAGCTGAACAGGGAGAGGTGAGTACTAGTGTTTCATAATTCCATCATTAACGTAGAATGCCACTTATCCAGCACCATCCATGTAATTATTCCAACAACCCTGGTGCAGCTGTATTATTATCTATATTTTAGAGATGAGAAACGGTGGCTCAGAGAGGGACAATGACTTACCCATGGTCACACAGACTGTAAGTGACAGAGCTGGGGTTGGAACCCAGGTCATTTGGATTCTAGAGCCCATGTTCTTTCTGGACTGCTCCCTTAGAGCTTCCTTCTTTCTCTTCGGTCTTTCATTCAGCAATGACTTATTGAACCCTTTCTATGTTCCAGTCATTGTGCTGAGGGGATGCTGAGGGGAGCAAAACAGACCTGGTGCCTTCCTGCATGGCCTTGCAGTCCAGTGGGGAGGGAAGCGATGAGGAATAATTATGAGCATAATAACCATCATCAAAAGGGAGGGTCAGAGCACCAGGGGAGTGTGAAGCTTATCTGGAAATCAAACAAGGCCTTCTGGAGAAAGTGACCTTTGAGATAAAACCTGAAGACTGACTAAGAGTTGGCTAGACAAGAAGTCATGAGGGGACAACATGGAATCTGGAGCCACAGGTGGTCAAGGAACAGAACAGATGCTCCTTGAAGGAACATCGTTGAAGGAACAGAAAGAGATCGGGAGTACAGAGAGCAGAAGGAAGTGGTACAAGGATCGGCTGAAGAGGGAAGCAGGAGCCTTGTAATTTGTTCTTGAGGACCCTTCAGAATTGAGTTCATAGGGCCTCATACCCCTCATTTTAAATCCTGCAGTTTCCTAATCTGCCCTCTGAGTGGCTGGATCAGCAGCTGAGGAGTGATTCGGGGACAAGGGCCAGAGGAGCTGAGAGTGACCAAACAAGCTGAGGTCACCGCACAGCTGCAGAAAGGACAGGGAGAGGCAGGGCCAGAGCAGCACCAGGGACAGCTCTCAGTGGCTCTCAGGACTCAAAAGGCCGTCAGAGATCATTCACTCATTCACTCATTCAGCCATTCATTCTACAAATATTAATTGAGTGTCCTACTATAAGGTCACTGTTTTGGGTATTGGAGGATTCATCAGAAAATTAAACAGACAAAATTCCCTGTCCTCCTTGAGATTACTTTCTAGTAGAGGGAGACAGAAGTAAACATAACAAGGCAATTATGTATTATAGTATAAGGTGGCATGTATACAAAAAGAATAAGGCAAGGATGGAGGATCGAGAGTGAAAGTAAGAAGGGGAGTGAGTATAACTTTAAACAGGACAATCAGAGAAAGCTTTACTGTGGAAGCGACATCTGGATAAACAAATGAAGGAAGTCAAGGAAGAGTCAAGGGCTTCCATCTGCTTTGCTCTGGTCATCTGCTATATGATGTAGCTACCAGAGCAGAGCCTCGCCATCTGGGAGCTCCCACCCCCAGCCCACCCTCAGCACTCACAACCCACCCACAAGGCTGTATATGTCTACTAGCCTCTACTGAAGGTCAGAGAGAACAATGGAATTGCAGCCATAAAACTGAACTCCAAACAGAACTCTTCCAAGAGTCTGAAACAAAGAAATATCCTCATGGGGAAGAAGGGGTGTCTCCCCATGTTTCTTGTCTTGAAGACCACTTCCCTTTCCCTTCCCTGAGAGGAGAACCCTTTTGTTGGTCATTCACCGGGGGAACTCCACCAGTTAAGAAAACCTCAACTCTGATCATAGGGATGAGACTAAGCCAGGCGAAGCAATCCGCAGGACACAGTAACCCTCCAGCAATCTCTCTCCCAAAGTCTGAGTCTAGAATAACCACGCAGGACCCCAGCAGAATAACATGAGGCAGCAGGCTTAGGCACTGAAAGGATAGTCCTCAACAATGGCTCTCCACCAACATGAGCTAAAAACACCTACTCATTCTTCCCAGTCTTCCAATGGTAATGTTCGGATCACGATCACACACACACACACACACACACACACACACACACACACACACACAATTTTCCAAAGCTAAACAATAATTCTCAAAGCCAATATAGGCTCTAGATCACCATAAGAAAAACATTTTTCTAAATCCACATCATCTGCATGGATTCCTCTGTCCACAAGAAGATCCATCTTATATTATTATGCAAAGCAGCATCATGTCTTTCTTTTTGCTCAAGCCAATTGAAACTGAAAGAGTCCAGAGGAACGCACCTTTCATCAGCCACTGGCCCTTCTCCATCCTCACACCAAATTTCCCTTTCCAAATATGCTCAGCTGTTTCTTGTCTTCAAACTTTGCCTATGCTGTTCTCTCATCAGGAAGGCTTTTCCCTGCCCAGAGTGACCCCACTTCATCCTTCTCATGCATCCCTATCCTTGCTTCCTAAGCAGTTGCTGTGGTCCTATATTAGCTGGGTACTGCAGAGGTCTCCAAAATGAATATGACATGGTCTCTGCCCCTGAAGAGCTCACAATTTCTTCTGGGAGATGGACAGACTGGCCTGTGGATAGGAATTACAACTGAAGGTGAGGAATGCAGCCCTACAGCTGGTAGGACTGCAAATTGGTACAGCCACTATGGAAAACAGTCTGGAGAGTCCTCAAAAAAACTAAGAATTGATCTACCATATGATCCAGCAATCTCTCTACTGGGTATTTACCCCAAAGACTCGAAAACTCATATCCGAAAAGATATTTGCACACCGATATTCACAGCAGCATTATTCACAGTGGCCAGGACATGGAAGCAACCAAAATGTCCTATGATAGATGATTAGATAAAGAAGCTGTGGTACATATATACAATGGAATATTACTCAGTCATAAGAAGAGATGAAATACTGCCATTTGTGACAACATGGATGGACCCTGAGATAATCATGCTAAGTGAAATAAGCCAGACAGAAAAAGTTGAAAATCACATGATATCATTTTTATGTGGGCTGTAAACCTAAAAGTAACAAATGAACAGGACAAACAGAGACTCATGGACATAGACAGTAGACTCGTGGTTACCAGAGGGTAGGAGGGAGGGGGAGGGGAGAGATAAATGGAGGTAAAAGAGGTCAAATAAATATGTGGTGACAGAAAGAAATCTAACTATGGGAGGTGAACACATAATGTAAACATATATATGCCTTACTGTTAAAATGTGCAGCTGAAACTTACCAGATTTTGTTAACCAATGTCACCATAGAAAATAAATAAATTTAAAATTAAAAAAAGAAAAGAAAAGAAAAGAAAAGGACAGAGCCACTCACTCAGTTGGGGCTCCGGAGGCTGCATGAGAAGGATGAAGTGGGGTCACTCTGGGCAGGGAAAAGCCTTCCTGATGAGAGAACAGCATAGGCAAAGTTTGAAGACAAGAAACAGCTGAGCATATTTGGAAAGGGAAATTTGGTGTGTTTTTCCATCCCTTAATAACCTCTAATTAATCCCCATAGCAGCAGAATGAGTTATCAGGAATTATTATCTCCTATTTACAAGCAGGAATTTGAATCAAAGAGAGATTAGCCCCAGGCTCAGGGCAAGGATGGGATCAGTGAAAACCTGGAGACATTACAAATTGCTTCAGAATAGAAGGAGGGGACAGTAGATGGATGAGGGAGGTCCCCAGAGGGAGAAACCACACAGAAATGTATTCCTGATCCTCATGGAGTTGAAGTCTTGTCGAGGGCACCTGAGGCAGACCTCTCCTTGCACAGATGGGCAGATGGAGGCCCAGAGATGGGGAGAGACTGGTGCAAGGTGACACAGCCAGAATCACAGACCAGGAGCACACAATGCCACAGGTTCTCAGCCAAAGCTCCTCTGATAGTGGCTGGAGGGAATGGGTCTTAAGAGCTGGGCTCCCTCTGTGGCCCTCCGTGAATTCCTAGAGAAGGCAGCCAGCTGTAAGCCCCTGGGGATTACGTGTGTACTAATGGCCTGTGACAAAGGCAGCAGGATAAACTCCCTGCTCTGCAGACTAAACAAGGTACAAGAAGCCAAGTCAAACAAAAGCTGAGGTTTTGTGTTGGCCTGGCTGGTGGGCTAGAAGCTGCCGAGCCTCTTGGGAGGCGAGGCCCTGTGCCACTGTCCAGAATCTTCTCTGGCGGCCTTTCTCCCCTTTGCCACCAAGGGCTGGATGGAAACATGTTCACAGCACATGACCATCCCTGCTTGTAGCATAGAATGCACTTTCATCACATTGCCCCCAAGATGAAGAAACTGAGGGCCAGAGAGGGGAAGGAAGATACTTGTCCCAAGTCACATGTTAAGTCAGGCGGGAGGCTGGGAGCCAAGGGCTCCTGACTCCCTGCTACACCACAGCTTCCCAAATTCTTCCTTAGTGTTGAGACACATGTAAACACTGGAACAGAGAGAAATCCAATACTCTAATTTCTATTCAAAGTATTGCCCTACCTCATCGGATAACTCATTGGAGTCCACAAGCACAGGTCTCGTTTGAAGTCCTGCTTCTGCCTCTTTCTAGCCCCATGGCTTCGCCACTCAGAGCCTCAGTTTGCTCATCTCAAAAATGGAAGAAATAATGGTACCCCCCCTCATCGAGTTACTGGGGTGATTAAATGAGTTAATGGATGCAGAGCATTTTGCTCTGTGCTTGGCATACAGTAAGCACCCAGTTACTGCTATTGCTATTAGCAACTCTGGCACCAAAATACCAGATGGCCCAGGGCAGGGCCCTCAACCTCTCTAAGCCTTGAATTCTTCTCTCTCAAATGAGATGTCACAAAGATTTCTTCTAACTCCAGGGCTCTGTGGTCGCTACCACCAGCTTTCCCCAACCCAAATGAAACTATGGACGCCAGAGTCAGGGAAGTGGGCTGGGAACCTATGTCACTTCTCTGTTTCCCTTTCTAGGCCAGGCTGCTAGCCCCACCCCCAGGCTCCAGGATGTTCTGGGTGTGGGTCCCCACTGCAGGTAGTCTGCCCATTCCCAGAGCAGCTGCTGAGTTGCTCCCAGTGCTATTCCAAAGGTTCGCGTGTGGGCCTTGAACAGCTGAGGAGAAATTGGAGATTAGGGCTGAGGAAGGCGTTCTGGATATTTAGGGGTTGAGCCTCACATCCCTCTTCCCTGGCAGGGCTGCCCTAAGGGTGTAGGAAGACAAATCCTCCTTGCCTTGTTTCAGGTAAAAACAGCTGGAGACACGGACATCCTCCCACCTCCATTAGACTTAGGAGTCAGTCTCAATCAACCCTGCTCAGCCATGTGTCAAAGGGGCTCTCTCCACAGTCCTAAATGTCCTTTCTGCATGGTAGAGCTCACTTCTGCAAAATGAGAATGATCTGACATCAGACCTGGGGCCATTTTTCACTTCTTCCCTTCTGGTTCCTAACAGGAGCAAGAAGAGATCTGCCTAGTGGGGATTAAGGTGATACTGTTCTCTATGGAGAGGAAGGTGGAACAGGATGTGTGAGATTACCTACCTGCCCCTGTTTACCTGTCCGTGTGTCAAATTTAAACCCCTGGAAGGTTTGCGTAATACTGTTTAGGGATCCTAAAAAATAGAGACCCTATCTGTGGGATTATAGGGTGTGGAGACAATCTTGCCTTTCACTTCAAGGCTTAGAATGGTTGCCAACCCTGCTCGGTCCTGTCAGTTGCTGAGCTCTGCTTGCAAAGAGTGATTTATTCCAGTATATTAAAAATGAGTCACACCCCATGAGCCCCTTATCATTAGAGCACATTCTGCCATTGACCAGTCTGGACTCAAAGTAACGTTTCCAGACCCAAGTGTAGTTGGGAAAATGCTGGGCTGCATTAAAGGCTCTGCTCCTCTGGTGCTTGCTCCGTGACCTTAGGCAGGTTGTTTTCCCTCTCTGGGCTTCCATTTCCTAACCTGTTACCAAAACATGATAACTTCTAGCCACATATATATGTTGTTCAAAATTAAGTGAAGATGCTTTCTGAAATGTATCACGTGACAAAAATTCAAGGGCTTAGCATTGTCAAATCTAGTGTTTGACTCTTTAGTATATGGATAACTTTGATTAAAAATTAAAACTTTTTAAAATGGTGTGTTGATAGGGATTTTACAGTTTAGTTAAAATATTTGGGAATGATTAGAGAAAAATACATAGAAAACTAATCAAAGCAATTATTAATGCTGGGAAAAATAAAAAGAAGTACAAGAAGAGAGAGACCACTTGCACAATATCACACAGCATGAGTAGCAGAGTCAGGCTCATATCTAGACCTCCTGATTCCTGTCTCCTCTGAAGAGCACTTCCTCGAAAACAGTTTTAACAAAACTGAAGCTTATTCTTCATGGTATGTTACTGAGCTTATGTAGACACCATTGTGTAACGAATCTTTTAATTGTAGCAAGATTTGGCTTCCTGGATATCTGCTTCAGAAGAGCATGTGGTGAGCTTTCTGGAGATGCCCAGTCAACGTTCACTAAACCCAAACCTCCAAATCATTCACCAGGAAGATCTAAAACAACATAAATAAAACTAATTGGTATTGCTTTGTCTCACCACTTCGTGAGATGCATGAGAATCCCTAGGTAGAGTATACCTGTGTCATGGGTAAAATCCCAAATCATTTTGTGAAGTTTGTTATTGTTCCAACAGCTATAAGATCCAACATCCGCATGTACCAACGTCTCTTTGTAGTTTCACTTCCTGGATCTTTTTTGCTTGATTTGGTAGTCCTGTCTTTGTCACCTTGAAAAAAGTCCCACATCCTATAGAATTTCAATTTTCTCTATACGTTTGTTTGTTTGTTTATTTGTTTGTTTGTTTGTTTTTAAGTAAGAGTCACCGTGGGTATTAGAAGAAACCAGTGGTTCTCAACCGCTGGTTTTGCCCACACCCCCGGGGACATATGGCAATGCCTGGAGACATTTCTGGTTATCACAATTGGGGTAGGGTGCTACTGGCATCTAGTGGGGTAGAAGCCAGGGCTGCTGCTAAACATCCTATGGTGCACAAAGCAACCCCTCTCAACACAGAATTATCTGGTCCAAAATGTCAATACTGCTGCTGTTGAGAAATCCTGGGCTAGACTCTTTGGCTACAAATGACAGGAACCCAATTTCAATTTGCTTAAGCAAAAGAAGAAGAAAATAATAATACAAGTTGGAAGGATATTATCATTGCTTTAAAAAAAACTAAGAGCTCAAAAACAAAACCTCAGGATAGATACACTTTGGCAACTAGAATAAGTAATTCGACTACCAACTAGACTACCTCTCCTTTCTCTCTTCCTTCTGTTATTCTTTCTATGTGACACAGGACTAGCCACCCAAGCTCTAAGCTCATATCCTCCCTGCTTCACAACCAGAGAGGAAAAGGTCCTTTCCTTTCCCACATGCACTATTGAAAATCCCAGAGAAGGATTCTGGTTGGTCAAGCTTGGGTCACATACTCATCCCTTAAACCAATGACTAAGGTCACAGAGATGAAGTACTATACAATGATTTGCCTAGTCTGTGCCACATGCCCACCCCTGTGACCAGAGGGATGAATTCTGTTTCCTGAAGTGGGGGAAAGGGTTCTAGATGGACACAAACAATAGCCACCATAGCATAGAATAATAGAGAAGGTGTGCACTTAGAGTCAAATATCTGGATGCTATTCTTGGCTCTGCCTCTAACTTGCTGTGTGCCCTTGGACAAGTCTCTTTCCCTTTCTGGGCATATTTCTCACCTGTACAATGAAAGGATGGACCAGAAGTGGAACAGCTCTCCCATCTCTAACACCTGATAACTTGATTGGCTGCTAAGTATTAGTCATCACCCCCATAATGACATTTGAAAATACTTGCTTTTAGATTGCTGGTTTGGGTATAATATGTTCTAGAAATATCTAGTAATTTTTCATATTTAGTTTAGTTTTCAGATCTTTCCTAACTTTTTATGATAATGAAAACAGCATCAAATAAAATGCTTTAGCATCTATTCATATTTTCAAAATGGACCACATACTTCTTTGTATTTCTCAATTATTTCATAACATTCATCCCTGCAGGGAAAATTTGTAGACCCACAAACACCACTAATACATTGGTTTTTCTTTTTAAAAAATAAGTTATTACTGATTAACTTCAGAAGGACTAAATAAATGAATTAAATATGCTTTGAACTTGGCATATAAATTTTACCAGAAGCCTTACTGTAAAATATATAATCAAAAGAAACAGATGGTATTGAGAAATCCCCAACAATGTGGAATAAAGGCAATATTTCATTCAACAAATATTTCCTGAGTACCCACTATGTGCAGACACTAATCAATGATCTGCCCCTACGTAACTTACATTCTAGTGACTGAAGAAAGATTTCTTAGATCCTAGTCCACCATCACCAGATGAAGTCCATATTTCTCAATCCCTTGCCAACCCTTCCAGCTCCAAGAGAACTCCCATTCACACACCCTGCACCTCACCAAACAGAACTTCAGAATTGGTAAAACTCTGGGTACCGCCTTAGGTAGTATCTTCTTCCTATCCAGCAGATTTAGTGCTGCCCTCCTTTGTGCCCCCAGAACATCATACAGATGTTTGCCACTCAGCACCTCTCACTATATATCAGACTTATTTGTTTATGCCACTGCTTTCCTTGTTGAACTATAAATTTCTCTTGGGAAAAGACAAGTTCTTATTTACCTGAGGATTTTCAGAGTCTGACGATCACCCGTCCCCTCCCCCACACATACACACCTCAAACCTGCTCTTTTTCCTCTTCTCAGTGAGTGGCACCCCTGTCCTCCCAGTGGCTCAGGCTAGAAACCTGGGCATCATCCTCAGTGAATTCCACTACCTCACCTCCCATATCCAACCACAGCTGGTCACACCTGTTTCTGTACCCCACTTGGCCTTGCTCAATCTTGCCCCATCCCTGGGTAGCTCATTATTCAGAGTTCACCTTAATCTTGACCACTTCTTAGAAGCCTGCCTTGATTCTTGCCCCTCCAAATGGGGCGGTGTCTATTTTCAGAGTAGTTTAGGTCTCCTGTGCTTCCTAGTTTATATGGCAAATGTTCTTCCTTCTTATTAGACTCTGAGCTCAAACAGGGAAAGTTCTCATTTATGACTGCATCCCCAGCTCCTTAGATTATTGTCTGAGATGTGATAATTCATCACTAATGACTTAAATAAAAGCAGGAACAAACTCATTTAGACTCAATGAGCCTGGATTCTACTCAGATCTGCCATTAATTGAGTTGGGTCACTATACACTTAACTTCTCCAAGCCTCAATATTCTCATCTGTGAAGTGGTCTTAATTCCTGCCCAGTCTATCTTCAGAGTTAAACATAAGGAGCAAATGTGATAATAAATGTGAAAGCTATTTATAACCTCTAAGTTGTTTTACATGTGTAAGGAGTTATTTCTAAATGTTTCAGGGTTGAATTTTCTTTTTTGTTTTTGTTTTTATTTTCTCAGAGTTACTTCAGATATAATTAGGTATTGCTCCTACTTGTGAATTTCCTGTAGGTGCAGAATCCAAGAAGGGAAATGTTGCTGCTATTCATCTCTGAGAATAGTTAGCAGTTAAATGTTTTTATTTTAAAATGGTTCATTTTCTTTGATGCTATATTGGAATGTGTACTGGAGGCACTACTGGAAATAACCTAAGTTCCACTTAAGCAACCAATACAAAACTGATATAAATTTTAAAAATTAACCATTTATAATATTGGCATAAGAGGAAAGAACTAACAACTTAGAACAAAATAGGGGGAAAAAGAAATTCAAAGCAACCTTAGATTCACTTTTATACCTCTTAATTTGCAACTATCAATGCTGTTGAAGTAATGAAAAAACAGTAAGCACAAACACCGTTTTTGGAAGAAACTGTTCACTTCATAGGAAAGGAAATTGATACTATACACACAAAGCCAAAAATTAATTCTACTCTTAGAAGTCATCTTAAGGGAAGAATTCAACAGATTAAAAAGGCTTTGTGTACAAAAACATATAGTATTAGTCATAAATAATGGAAAAGTACAAACTACAACAGTGGAGAAATAGCTTGGTAAAGTATGTTGCATCCACTTGATGAAATGCTTTACAGCTGTTAAAAGAAATTGTTACGGTGCATGGCCATGGTGCTCTTAGTCCCGTTCATAAAATCCCTGTGAGTCCTGTTGGATAGCTGCTTCATGATGAGGAGAAGACCAAGCTCTCAGAACAGATCCTTCCTCAAGTGTTCAAGCAAGTCAAGGCCAAATTCTCCAAGACTTTCCCAATGAAAGTGTTCAGCTTAAGCCAGAGCCCTCAAGATACCATATGACAGTGGGTTGGCAGGAGGTGGTATGGGTACTTGAACATTGCAGAAGGTAATACATTCACAAGAGGTGGAAGGAGACTGGCCTTGAAGGAGACTGTGGACATTTAGAGCATAGCTAGGTCTCCTGCAGTCAGCTCCAAGCCAAAATTAAGAGGATGGCCAGACCCCTTGGCGAGGAGTCAAGAGTATTCAAAGAGCCTAGGAGGGCCTTTAACTCTGTACTCCATGTAACTGTAAGAAGGCCCTGATGAACTGTGCTTGCCAGTATTCATATGCTTATGTAGCACACTTTCCTTGAACTGGACTGATCCTGGGACTTGCTTGTAACCAAAGAATATGGCAGAAGTGATGCTTCATGCCTTCTAAAGCTAGGTCAGAAAAATGCTTCTATCTTCGTCTTTTGGAACACTATCTGAGAGCCCTGGGGTACCATGTAAGAAGACTTGTGACTGCTATTCTGGAGAAGCCATGTGTGCACACTCTGGCCGACAGTCCCAGCAAAAGCTCTGTCTTCCAGCCATTCCCACTAAAGCATCACACATATGAACAAAGCTGTCTTGTATCCTCCAGACAAGTCAATCCACGAGATGAATACCAAGTGACCTCAGTCAATGCCACCTGGAGCAAAAGAATCACTCAGCTGCTCTTGGCCTAAATTTCTGACCCACAAAATTATGAGACATAATAAAATTATTGTTGTTTTAAGCCACTAAGTTTGGGGGTAATCAATATGCAACAAAACATAACCTGCATATTATCTTTGGAAGATACTTGAGAACAAATTCATAATTCTAGAAACAGGTAAGTAAAGGTAAAGAATTAAGCATTTATCCTGCCTTTCATTTATGAACTGTACTTCAGAGTAGCCATATAATGAGTTCAAGCTCTTCTTTATAGAAGAATTACAGCTAATAAATGAAGAATATCAGAATTAGAATATCACCATTTTGAAACTCTTGATGAAATAATAACACAAAACAATGTTCAATAACTGTTAAAATCATTAGACAAAAGGCCAGCAAGAAACATTATAATGGTTGGATCAGGCTGAAAACATCTCAACCCACTCATCAATATCTTCTTAATAAGCCAAGACGAGAGAAAACTAGACAGTATATACCCTCTGATGTGAGGCAACAAAAAGTACACAGCACCAACTCTGAAACTTTCTTGCCCTCAAATCAAACCTGAACGTGATAGCATTTCTAGATTTCATACCAGGAACCAGAGGAACATGTCAAATGATTCCCTGGGGATGTAATGAGCAAAATCCAAAACATGAAAAACTCAACAAGACAAACAACCAAGTTTCTTCAAAATACAATTTTTTTTTTTTTAATAAAAGAAGAAGGGGAACCTATTGACTAAAAGACACTTTGGAGATATATCAAGCAAATTCAATATACGGACTATCTCTGGATTCTCATTAAATGAACACTGACTGGCTATTTGACAATATTAAGAAATCATTTAAATTTTTTAGGTGTGATAGGATATTGTAATTATTTTAAAGAGGCTTTTTCTTTTAGAGATAAAAGATGCATTTATCCCAGATGCATCTGGCATTTCCTTCAAAATAATCCAGTGATAAGGGAATAGGAGTGAGTAGGGTGTAAATAAAGCCAGATTAGCCATATGTTGATATTATTAAAGCTAGGTGATAGAGATGTGGAGGTTTAATATATTAATATCTTTACTTTTTGTGTGTATATAGAGAGAATGTTATTTTTCATTTTAAAAAATTAAAAACAAATAGTTCTGGCCGAAAAAAAATGGGAGAGGTGTTTCTAGGGATGCATCTCTGAGTGATCTGAGTGCAAGAGAGTCTTTAACTCTCTCCCTCTCACCAAATCCCTCTGCACTTATAGGACTAGAAACCTAAAAAGACATCTGAAGTCACATTTTAAGGATGTATAATGGAGGGGAGTTTGCAGAGGGAACGAAATTATTAAGGATTATACTGTCACCACTCGACACAATGGGGATTGCTGCTTTTAACTGCTTTAAACAAGTCTTACTTCATACCAGAGCTTCAACTCAAGAAGGCGTCACCATGGGAAGTGGATCCTGCCCAGGAGGTCAAACCTTTCTTTCTGGCTGGGTCTTTGAGTATGCACTCCTTCCCTACACAGCAAGAGAATGGAGATGGTTCTTAGAATGCACTTGAAATTCTTTTTTCCTCTTCATGGTGTCCTTGCAGCCAGGCGTCTTGGAAGGCCAGGAATGAAGGCGCCTTTGGATAAAGTGGCTGTCCTGCCTGAGAGCCCGAGAGATCGGGTCAGATTTCTGCCTTTTCGAGGGTCTCTATTTCCTCCAGATGCAATGAGAAGCAGTATAGCATCGGGTGAACCGGTGGGCTCTGGACATAGCTGGTTCTGCAAGTCACCTTTTGCCTTATTGTATCCCTGAAAGCAAGATGGGTCACTAGCAGTTCTACTGGAGTCACCTGCAAAAATTCAGCCAGAGCTTGCACTCCTTCTGTTCTGCTCAAACTGACACCATCTGATCTGGAAATACGGCTTCAATATGGACTACCAGTTTCCATCAGTACTCAAAGGATACAGACTTCATCAATTTGGACTAAGTGTTCTTCCTTGAATAGCTTATCCAAGATACCTACCTGATGAAAGAAACAATTCTAGCTCTTTGTACATAGAAACTTTTTTATGATCTAAAAAAATGTATGTATGATAACTTCCAGCTCACATCGTTATTAAAATAAAAATATTAGAAAATGTATGTAAAGTGCTTGGCACAAGTCCTAGCATAGAGTCAGCTCTCATTAAATGATTGTTACTATTATTTGTTTCTCCATAAAATGTGGATTGGATCTAACGATTGGGTCCTCCTAATTCTAATGTTTGAGGAATCATTCATTTATACAAGTGTTTCTTGCCAAGCCTTATATTAGGTGCTGGTGCTAAGGTGGAGACATCCCTGACAAGGGAGGTGGGGGATAAACTCAGCATAGAAAGCCAAATCTCTGCATATACTCGAAATTACTCTTAAAATTCCTCCACCATTAACTGACCTCTCAATCATCTGCTCCTCCATTTAGAGGTGCTGCCAGAGGTACTGCTGGAGGGGACCTACATGGTCTGGGCCACGGAGTGATAGTGGCTGAGAGATCTTTCAGAACGTGGCATCTTGTCTTCTCTCAGGACTTGGAAGGTGAGGCCTTAAACTCCTCCACTCAGAGTACAGCTGTGCTCCCTCATTTGTCTTTTACCCGCAGCCCCAGTGTTGGACGAGGAAATGGAGAGCAGGCTTCAGTGGTCACCTTTCATCAAGTTCAGGGTCACCATGAAATGGCTACTGCACAGTGACCAGGGCATATGAGAAGTAGGCTCCCCATACCTCCTGTTCTCATCATTCCACACAATTGCACAGAGGACTTTCCATGAGAAAGATGTGGTGCTGAGCATTGGTAGGAGTGTAGTAAGCCAAAGGTGGCTGTCCCCAGTACTATATAGACACAGACCCCAGGCACAGTACAGTATGGTCGACAAGGCCACAGGAAGGCCCAGAGATGGGCTATGGGAGTCTGGGGGACAGGAAGAGTGTCCCCACCTTCCTGGAAGATGATATTAGACCTGACCCTTGAAGGGTAGAGAAGATCTGAGAGGCAAAACATTGGGGAAAGGGTACACCGACATGAGGAGACAGCATGAGATAAAGTCTAGAGGCAAGAAATATGGGCTGTGTCTGAGAAATAGCAGGTAGATCATCATATGGTTGGTTGAAGGAGGAGGTGAGGCTGGAGAGGTCAATGGGGCCAGGTGGCAAAGGGCCCTAAGATCCGGCCGAGGAGAGTGGACGTTATTATGTAGGCAGCAATAAAGGACTGGGGCTGGCCTTGGAAAGAGGACACCAGCCCCGTGTGAAGCTTTTCCCCCCAAACCTGCCCACACCCTCTCATGGGACCTTGCATAGCACCCTCCCTGGTATGGAAGGCCCCAATGATAAATCTTGCAGCCCCAAGATCAATCTTTTCCACAGTGGTTTCAGCTGCAACTTTAGGCTCATGAGAGGCAACCCTTCAGTTTCTCTACATAACTACCCTTCACCTGTGGAGAAACCACACCAAGACAGAGTAGGAGTGGTGAAGGAGATGAAGGCTGAATGGAGGAAAAAGGCTACTGACAAAGTGGCGGACTAAATAAGCTGAAAGCTCCCTGCTGCAAAATACCCCAAAATGCTGGATAATACGTGTTATAGTTACTTTAAACATATAGGAAATGTCACAGGAATGTAAGGCATTTCCAAGATCAGGCATTTCCGAAAAGCAGAGCAGGTGGAGAAGGGCTGCAGCAGTCTCACAGAGAAACTGTCAGGGTAGCAGTGGAACTGGGAGCTTGCCTTCCAAGCCCAAGGGACGATCCTTGGTAAGGATTGTGCTAGAAGGCTCCCTGGGAGTCTCACTCCATGTGTTTCTGAGCCCCAGGCTGCCCTCTGCTTACAGTGCTTGGAAAAGCCAGGAATATTTTGTCTAGGGTGACAACTGGTATGGTGGAAAGAGCTCCTGCCCTGGCTCTGTCTCTAACCTCCCACATTACTTCTTCTCTTCTCTAAGCCTCAATTTTATATTCTAAATGAAAAACAATGCTGCCACGACTGACCTCACAGAGTTACTGGGAAAATTCATTTATTCAATCAATAAACCTGTGTTGAGCAGATTGAACAGGGAGTGTGACAAGCGTTGGGGTATAAAGTTAAACAGAATAAAATTCCTGCCTAAATCACAAAAGTCCTATATATTAACTAGGGATAAAAAAGAAAGGCATCCCAAGACTGTAAGAGATTATACAGATCGTCATTAGTGGATATCTTTAATAGACTAGGATCTAATCCAAAAAGCGATGGGAATGGAATATTAACCAGGGTTGCTTTGAATCCAAATCCCTTACCTCTTAAGCATAAAGTTCAGAATTGCTCTCCTAATTCAATTTAAAGCCACTGGATATTCTCGCCATGGTATCCTCGTGCAGCATACAGGCTGTAGCTAAAATCGCAGGTGTGGATGAGACTGCCCAAAGAAACTCTGTAGAGTGACAAGAGCTGTAAGACAAGAACGAATTGAGAAGAACACTAACGCTTAAGGACCGAAGAGGAGGAGCCGACAAGGAGACAAGTTAAGAGTAGAATCAGGAAAATTGAGTGTTGTGTGTGCCAAAGGAATAGTACCAAAAGGAAAGCCTCCTCGACTGTCAAATGCAGCCAAGAGGTCAAGTCAGAAAAGGACTGAAAGGTTTTCAATGGGTTTGGCTCTTAGGGAGGGGTTCCTGGTGTCCTTAGGGAACCCTAAGTTGGGAACAAGAAGCACAGTATAGTAGGTTGAGGAGTAAACAGGCAGTGAAGAAGAAGAAATGGTGAGTACAGACTACTCTTTGAAGAAATCTGGATAAGATTGGTAAACCAGTTGAAAGGCAGATACAGGAAAGAAAGAAGATAATTGTTGGAACAAGGTCCTAGAGAGAGCTGGAGGGGATGGGTGAGGCAAATGGACAGATCTGCCTTGAAAAGAATGAGGGATGCTCTGAGAATGACATGAAAGGAACGATGTTGGATCTGGGGTAGGAAAGTGAGAAGACAGGAAAGGTCATTTTCATGGTCTCATTTGCTCCATGAAGTAGAACATACAGAGAGGGGTGAGGGAAACTAAAAATGTGGTATGAATAGTTGTTAAAAGTGAAAGGATGAGTAAAAAGATAGACAAGTGGCATGAAGAGCCTCGCTGAGACTAAAGACCTTGAATTTGTTGTTATGTGGTAGTGATTAGTTCATTCAGTCATTCACTAATTCACCCAATTTGGGTCACAACAATGATTCTTGGTTCCCCTTGGTAATATTAATTAGTTACTTAATTTTGGCCATACAGATACTTGTCAGGATCTCATATAACTCAGAGTTCCAAGTTGTCATCAAGGATATGATCACATGGACACACCTACTAAGTGATCTCATCCTTCACCACAGTTCCCACTACTGGGTGGATGCTGATGTCCTCCAAATCTCTAACTCCAGTCCAAAACTTTCCTTGAGCTTTACATCATCATACCCCCAACAGATACTGCAATCTCAACATATCCAAATCCATACTCATCATCTTCACCCTCGAACCTGCTCCAGAAGGGGAGATCTCCCCAAACAGTCTGTGTTTGATACAAAGGTATCAAGTTTCCTTTTCAATATCTACTTCCTTGCTTGGTTTTAAAAATACCATCTCCAAAGGCCTCCCCTTGAGATCAGGAATCATGACTTTCAGGGGTTACACACAGCCCTACCCACTTGTAAGCCCAAGAGAAATGTTTAAATATTACTTCTAGGCTCTCCCACCAGACTACACACCCACACCATGACTCACTATAGACCATTCCAATTGATCAACAATACTCAGGACTGGAAGTTTCCTCCTGACACAGCTAAGCCACCAGCTCAGGGGTCCTGCCAAAGAACTGACGTTGGTTCTTGAGATCAGGGAACAGAACAAACAGATCTAAATTCACAACATCACCTTATCTTGCCAACTATGTTCAACCTCCCAAGCCAAGCTACAGACACAATTGCACTGTAAAGCAAATTAGACCACAGCCCAGCTGGAATAGCAAATGGATTTCACCTTCCCTAATAGCTCCAATGAATTAATGATGGCTGCCTGAAGTTACAAAGGGTTGTGGAAACTTGACCAGTCTCATCAGGAATGTGTGTTGATCAGCTGGTCATGTCTTGCTGGTCATGTCTTCCACAGAGACAGACATGAGATGGGAAAGTAATACCAGTTATGAGAGAACTTCACATGTGAAAAAGATTCATTAGATGACAAGCCTCACATCAGACTACAATAAAAGTCTTCAAAGTCTTAACACTGGTGATGGAGACATAATTGTTTTATGTTAGTATGTTTATTCATTCATTTTGTTGTTGTTGTTCATTTAGAAATATTTATTGAATGTCTCCTATTTACTAGATTCTGGCCTAAGCACTAGGAGTACAGCTGTGGATAAGATAAATTCCCACTCTCACAGGGCTTTCAACCTAGTAGGATGTGTAATAAGAAAATGTTAGAGATAAGCACTATGCAGATAATTAAAGCAGGATGATGCGACTCAGATTATCTAGATGACTCTGTTTGACTGGGTGTCAGGGAAAGTTGTGAAATGATCTGGAGAAAGAACTCTCTTTCTCCAGGCACAGGGAACAGCTAATGCAAAAGCCTTAAGGCAGAATATAATGTGTGTTCAAGGAAGGGAAAGTAGGCTGGTGTAGCTGATGAGGAAGAGACTGGTTCAAAAAGATGCTGGAGAAGTAAACAGGAGCTACATCACAAGATAAGAAGTTTAGACTTTATTCTTGGTGTTTTGAAAAACCAATTAAGGGTCTTAAGTAGAAGAGTTGGCATGATCTGATTTATACTTTTAAATAATCACTCTGACCGCTGAGTGGAAAATATAAAGTAGTGGAACAAGACAGAGGCAGGGAGACCAGCTAAGAGAGGTGATGCTGATTGGGACTAAGGTAGTTACAGTGATGATAAAGAGAAGTTTCAAAATCTTGATTAGTTCTAGAGGGATATTTAACAGGATTTGGGTATAAAGTGTAACAAAATCAAGAAATTAAAGATATATCCAAGGTTTTAGGCCTGATAATCTGTGTGACTGGGTATTATTTACTGAAATAGAGAAGGCTGAGGAAAGAATAGAACCAAAAGTTTCCTTTGAGACAAGTCTGAGACACCTATTAAACATTCAAGTGGAGACACTCACTCTGAGGTTGCACATTTGTGGTCATAAGTTTAAAGTGAGACCAGTTGGTCTGGGTATGTGTTTTCTCCCATGAGGTTTATCTAATTGACTTCAGGTATGTAGTAGGCAGATCTGTAGGCTTAAATTGAGAGCAAATACAAAGGAAGAAGAGTAGAATAAGGGAATTGAGAGTGATTGAAAAGAGTAGTTATGATGATAAACAACAGAAATAAGCTTGTTAAGGAAGAAAGTGAGAACATGAGGGTAATGGCAGATAGTGAAAAAGGAGGATCAATAGATTAGGGAGAGCAATCCGCTTTACTCGGTTTAAAGATTTAAACATAAATCTCATCCAAATCGCATACAGAAACATGAGTAACGTTTGACCAGATATCTGGGCACCTCATGGCCCAGTCAAGTTGACACATAAAATTAACCATGACATTGCCCATATTTGCACTTTTATGATGGAATTTGGACCAAGCAGTAGTACTTTAGATATAACAGTTAATGAGAAAAGAAAGACTTAATCTCAGAGTGTTAACCGAAGATGAAATATCACAGCCCATAAGGAGCAAACTTTCCAAAGTCTGAACAGAGAAAGATTGTAGGAGAACAAAGACATCCACTCCCACAGTATTATACTCATGATGGAATCAAACGAACCTTCCCCTTAACAGGTCAGCCCCATAGTAACATTGCAAATAGCCACTGAGTGTCAGAAAGAAAAGAAATCCAACACATTGAATGTATTAGTCTGGATTTTGATGGGTTGTGCAGTATTGAATATAATTTGTAAAAAAAAAAAAATTTTGTTTTATTATTTATAAGGAGGCTATACCTAGTTTTTATTGGTACAAATTTAAATTACATTAAGCTAAAATATATTTAAGTCAATCCTGGGGGAGTCCATGAGATTTTTGTCCTTTTAAATGCATCCATCAGTTTGAGAAATATATACAAGTTTTGTGGCCCTTTTTAAGGGAATATATGTTTTAGATCATTCATCTGTAGAATTCATACATATTTTAGAGGTTTTTTTATAACAAACTGAAAAAAGTGTGTACTATGTGCTACACTGGATTTGGAAAATGCTGCACATCATTTCTCCTCTCAGATATATGCAAAACATTTTAGCAAATAAAAGCCTCTAAGAAATCCAACAGAAAAAGACGTTAAATGTTTCAGTCAGTATTTCTCAAGCTTATTTGAGCCAAGAATACTTCTATTGCAGCAACTATTACTATCCTGAGGCATAGCTTTCTTTGAAAAACACTCATCTATAATACTTTCTAGAATATGGATATTCTATTCAACATTTTTGTACTAAGGAACCCTCTAGCAGTCTAGCAAAGCCTATGGACACCTTAGAATAATGTATTTAAAACAAAATAGAAAGGATTTTATGTGCATAAAATAATAAAGGATTACAAATCAAACCAATTATATTGAATATAGTTTTCAAAATAATTTTGAAACAAATGTGAGTACCTGAAGGAGAGAGAGGGAGTAGGGGACAGAAAAAAAAATATTTAAAGAAGTAACGGCCTTGGAAAAAAAAAAAGAAAGAATGGCCAAGGACCACATACTGTATGATTCCATTTATATGAATTATCTAAAATAGGCAAATCTATAGAGACAAAAAGTAGATTAGTGGTGGTAGGGGTTGGAAGATGACAGGTAAAATGAGCAAGGCTTCCCTTTGGGACAATGAAAATCCTCTAAAATTGTGGTGATAATGTGCATCATCCACGTACATAATACACATTTAAGTGTATACTTTTAATTGGGTAATTATATGGTATATAAATTGTATTTCAATAAATCTGTTTTAAATATAATGGTCAAAATTTTTCCGATTATGTTAAAAACTATAAATGCACAATCCCAAACAGAAGAAACATGAAGAAAACTTCACCAAGTCACATCATAATCAAATTGCTCAAAACAAATGACAAAGAGAAAATCTTGAAAGCCATCTAAAAGACATATTATATGCCGTGCAAAAAAGATATAGATGACAGATGTTGTTGAAAGCAATGAAAGGTAGAAGACAGTAAAGCAAAATCTTTTACATACAAAAGAAAAAACTGTCCACCTAGAATTCTACAGTGAAATTATCTTTCAAAAACAAAAGCAACACAAGATAGCACTTCACACCCATTAGGATGGCCACTATCCAAAAAATAGAAAACAATAAGTGTTGACAAGGATATGGAGAAATTCTTGTCTTGCTGGTTGGGAATGTAAACTAATGCAACCACTATAGAAAAGTTTAGTGGCTCCTCTAAAATATTAAACATAAAATTACCATACGATTCAGTAATTCTATTTCTAGGTATACACCCAAAATAAATGAAAATAGGTGTTCAAACAAAAACCTATATACAGTCACCATAGTCAACTATAATGTATTGTATACTGAAAGATTTGTTAAGAGGGTAGATCTCATGTCACGTGTTCTTACCACAATAAATTATTTCTTCTTAAAAAACTTATATATGAATGTTCATAGTGGCACTATTCACAATACCAAAAAGGTAGGAACAACCCAAATGTCCATCAACTGATGAGTGGATAAAGGAAATATGGTATATCCATACAATGGAATATTATTTAGACACAAAAAGGAATAAAATACTGTAATACATTACAACATGTTGAACCTCAAAAACATTATGCTAAAAGAAACCAGTCATAAAGGACTACATGTTGTATGATTTCATTATTCCATATTCCATATTTGATTATAAAATATCCTGAATAGGCAAACCTGTAGAGACATAAAACAGATTAGTGGTTGCCAAAGGCTGGGGGAGGGGGAAATGGGAAGTGACTCCTTAATGGATATGGGGTTTCCTTTTAGGTTAATGAAAAAATATTCTGCAACCATAGTGGTGATGGTTCACAATATTGTGAGTGTACTAAAATGTGCCACTGAGTTGCACATTTTAAAATGGTTAAAATAGTGAATTTTATGTTTTGTATATTTTATCACAATTTAAATAACTGTAATGAGATATGCTGTACACCTATTTAAACGATTAAAATTTAAAAGACTAAAAGACAAATCATACCAAATGTTGCCAAGAATGTAGAGGAACTAGAACTCTCTACCATATATTGCTGGTGGGAATGTATGTTACAATCACTTTGGAAAATAGTTTAGTGGTTTCTTTAAAAATTTACCATACACCAACTACCATATGTTCCAGCCATTCTTTTCCTAGGTATTCCGAGAGAAATGAAAGCACATGTCCACACAAAGACTTGAACACTAATATTCATAGCAATTTTACTAAAACAGCAAAAAAACTGGAAACAACCAAAGGCCATCAACAGATGAATGAATAAATAATTGCGGTATATCATACAATGGACTACTACTCACAATATAAAAAGATTGAGTTATTAATGCATGCAACAATCTGAAAGAATCTCCAAAGAATTCTACTGCGTGATAAGAAACCAGACAAAAATGAGTGCATACTGTATGATTCCATTTATATAAAATTTTAGGAAATGTAAATTAAGCTATAGTGACAAAAGCAGATCAGTGATTGCTTGGTGACTGACTAGGTGATGGGGTGGGTTGGTGGGAAGGGACGGTGGGGAGAGGTTTCACCAGGACACAAGGAAACTTGTGGGTAAGGGATATATTTATTATGATGATTGTAGTAAAGGCTTCACAGGCCAAAACTTATAAAATCATACACTTTAAATATGTGAAGTTTATTGTATTTTAATTGTATCTCAGAAGCTCTTAGAAACATTTTTAAAGTATATGTGATAAGAGATGTTTAGGGAAGAAAATATAAATAAAGCTTATATTTTCTACTAGATTGTGACGTTATAATTTTTGTCTAAAAAATTTAAATTTTGTTCCAAAAGCTGAATATGTTTAAAAAATTGACTAAGCATTCCAATTGCTCTATCAATGGCTGCACTGGTCAGAATGGACTAGATTAAACTACAGTAGCAAACGACCAAATCTGAGTGGGTTAATAGCACCAAGGTTTCTTTCTCACTCATTCTACACATCCATAACAGCTAATAGGGAGTTATTTTCACGTTAGTCTCCCTGAGACCCAGGCCAATAAAATTCCGGCATCCTGGAATGTGGCCTCCTCGGTAATGTAGCTGAAGAAGAGAGAACTAAGGAGTCAAGCATCTGTAATTCAATGCTCCAGCCAACAAGTGCCAACGTCACTTCAAATCTCATTTATTGGCCAAAAGTAATCTTGTGAATATGTTTTACTTCAAGGAAAGAGGAGTGAATGCCCCCATGTACCCATAAGAGGAGTGAATGCCCCCATGTACCCATAAGTATTAATAATCACAATTATCGGTGAAACTAAAAATGATTTCCACACCAACATATGACACAAAAATTGAAACCAAATGTACTCAAAGAATGTGAACTATTAGTGAGCCAGAGGTTCTACCTAGGAAAGGTGGGAGAACTGTAACTCCAACCACACTTAGAAGTCACCTGTTCTCTTAATATGTTCTCTGAACAGAGAACCAGAGTTACAGATAACCCAAGGACAGCTGGGTAGCAATTCTATTCGACTTTTTAAGTCTCTTAGCTGCCTAGAAATCAGCTCTTTCACACTTTCTATACATACAATCAAATAACTCATTCAGTATCTAAACCCATCAAGTGGGGCCTACACTCAAGAGGTCTAAACAAAGTGCTATGGGAACAAAAAAGAGGGAGCAATGAATTTTTAAAAAATGTTTTAAACTCTGATCTAGCCACTTTTTTGTGCTTTAGATATATGAATATGGGTCCCCAACTTGCCAACTCTGCCATTTACCAGCTCCATGGCCATAGGTAAATCCTTTTACCTTTCTGAGGCTCAGTTTCCTCACCTGTAAAATGGGGATAATAAGGCTTACCTCCCAGGATTGTTAAGAGAACAAAACTGAGATCACGTCTATGGAAATGCTTTGTAAACTGTAAAGTTTTGTGTAGGTCCAAGTTATCATCACCATCACCATCATCACGGCTGTCTTGCGCCGTCTAGAAGAGGAGCCGCAGGGCTGGGGAAGGCCCAGAGGAGTGAGGGGGTCGCAGTCTAACCCTGAGCTTCTGCTGGAATCGGGGCCTCTAATTAACTCTTCCTGGCAGCAGTTCCTTGCTGGACATGTTTGCCTACCAGCAAAAAGCCAGGAGAGGCTTCCAGGGGCCGCCCACTGGCCCTGACACACTGGGGAGGAATGATGATTCATCAGCCCTCTAACAGCCTCGCTGACAGGCCTCTTGGCCCATCCCCTGGCAGAGACTGTAGAGGGCTGGCAAGGGTGTTGTGGGGCCATTAGGTTTTTCAGGAGAGAAGGAAGGAAAGAAGGGAAAGGCAAGACAAAGAAAAGAAAGGTACAAAAAGGCAA
Organism: Pteropus medius; assembly: GCF_902729225.1. Taxonomy (NCBI): domain Eukaryota; kingdom Metazoa; phylum Chordata; class Mammalia; order Chiroptera; family Pteropodidae; genus Pteropus; species Pteropus medius. Next base: position 3,434,537 of record NW_024341894.1, on the reverse strand, counting down.
AAGAAAGAAATGAAGAATAAGAAAGAACATGGTTACCAGGGGCTGAGGGTTCTGGGAAATGAGAAGCGGACATTCAGTGAGTTTAGCTTCAGTTTTGCAAGATGAAAAAGTTCTGGAGACTGGCTGCACAACGATGTGAATATATTTAACACTACTGAACTGTACCCTTAAAAATGGTTAAGAGGGTAAATTTTACGTTGTTTTTTTATCATAATTAAAAAGAGAATTTAAAAGAATTTTAAAAAGTGAATAAATGAAAAAGGAGAGAGAAAAGGATGAGAGGAAGAAGGAATAGGAGAGTGGGAGTAAGGAGGGACGCGGAAGTAGGGAAGGAGGAAGGCAGAGATGGAGGAAGGAAGAAAGAGAGGAAGAGAAGTATGTAAGGAGAGATGGAAGAGAGGAAAAAGTAAGGAGGGAGGAATGGGAGGAAGGAGAGAGGAATGGGAGGAAGAAGGGAGGAATGAGAAGGATAGAGGAAAAACACAAACAAAGATGAAGAGAAAAGGGAAGAAATGAAGATTTAAAGAAGGAAAAGAAAGCCTTTCAGCAGATTACCTGAAAGCTGACCCGCCTGGTTTCTCCACCAGGGTTGGGGGGGATGGGGGAGGGATGGGGGCGGGGTGCCCCAGGCGGAAGACTGTGCGTGACGTAATCGCGCCACGCCGCCTTCCTGCCTTCCAGTCCCCTGCGTCCTGGCGTTGTGCAATCGTGGACCTTACGGGGAGCTGGCACCACTGGCGGCTACCGCTCTCCTTGGGTGGCTGCGAGTCCCTTAGCCTTTGGCCTTCTGCCCGGCCAGCGCTGGCGGCGGCGGCGGCTGCAGCAGGGCGATAATTGCCCAGAGACGCAACACTTATCTGGGCCGGTTGTGCAAGGCGCGCAGGAGGGAGGGCCCCCGGCGGCGGCTCTCACGCCTCAGCAGCCAGGCATGCGGGTGGGGGTTCCAGGGGGCGCCTCCGGGTGTTCCCGCCGAAGACGCTGCCCGCTCCGCGGGAAAGAGCCATCGCGTGATGGCATGATGGTGGCTGAGGGAAGACCTCGGTTCCTAGCTCGGCTCTGCCACCTGCCAGGGTGTGTGATGGACAAGTCCCTTTGCTTTTGGACTCCAGGTCCCTCTTCACTAGGAGTAAAATCATTACCTCTCGTGGTTGTGAGGATTAGAAATAATGCAGGTGAGGCGTAGAGCAGTAACCAAGCTCACGTGAGGTACCGGGTGAGTGATGGCCATCATTCTTGGCCACCCCAAGAGCTCATGCTAAAAATATATGTGCTAGGCTTGCCCACCTGGCCCACACACTCCCAAGCAAGACCTGTGTTCAAGTTTTGTCTGCCACTGACTTGTTGGATGACTTTGGGGAATTTGCCTTTTCTCTCTGGTCTTCAATTTCATCTTAAATTGGGTGATGAAGTCCCTACCTCACCAGTCTGGTGGGAGGATTAAATGAGATGACCCTTGAGAAAATGTGAGGGACATAGCCCTATCAGCCTCTGCCAACCACTGTCCTTGAAAAATTCCTTCTGTGGTTTCCATGACAACAGACTACAGGTTTTCTTCCTGCCTCTCCATATACTTCTCACTCTCTGAAGACTATTCTCTTACATATTCCTTAGGAGTTGGTGTCCCTTGGGGCTTTCTCTTAGGCACCCCTCCATTCCTTGGTGAGGGGTGACTTGGTGACTGCATCCTTTCCAAAACTTCAGGTCCCAGCAGCCACGTGCAGCCCAGACCTATCTTCTGAGGATCCAAATACTTAGATGACACCCACTCGGGATGGGTCCCACAGAAACCTCATATTTAACATGTTCCAAGCTGAACACATCATCTTCCTATCCCAAAACCATAGGACAGTGTCTAGGTTCTCCAACCTCCCTAGATCAAAGAGAATCCTAAGAGCCATTCTTAAGGTTTCTCTATTATCTGATCACGAAGTCCTGTCTTTCCTACCTCTTCAATGTCTCTCAGTCTGTCTTTTCTGTTCCCACTGTCACTATCCTAGTCTTGGCCACTGCCATACTGCTCACTTGGGGTACTGCAACAGCCTGCTAACTTGTCACTCTGTCTCCAGTCTTGCCCCCTTAAATCCATTGTCTACACTGAAACCAGAATAACTTTCCTTAAACAGTTTTATCGTGCCACTCCATATGTTACTTGCCAGCCTTCCAGACTCTTAACTATATGGAACGTATTTCTGTTCTCAGAGTGCCATGCCTCTGGGCCTTCTCACATGCTGTTCCCTCTGTCTGGAACACTTCTAGCCTCTCTTTGGCTCGCTTCTACTTGTTCTACAGATTCCCACCTAGACACTTCCTCTGCATAGCTTTCTCTGACCTCCCTAACCCTTAATAGGCACTCCTATTTGCTCTTAAAGTGGGACTACGTGAACACTTATCACATGGTGAATTTGTTTTTATTCAAACCATACGAAATTCCTAAAAAGCAAAAGGAGATGTGTGTCAAGATCTTGTGATTCGTCCATGTCCTTCAACCCATCAATTCCTCTTTTGAGACATTTAATAATACCTTAAAGATGTACTCCAATATTTAAGGACACTGATGCTCATCAGAGTGAAAAACACAAACAACCAAAAGGTCCAATAAGAGATTGGTTAAATAAATATTATACCCATATAATGGAATACTATGCAGTCATTAAAAATGTAGGAAAGTATGTAATATAAAGGAAAAACATTCATGATATAATGTTAAGTGAGAAAAGAAGGTTGTAAAATGTTAGATATGTCCTGAATGGATCCAATTTTTTAAGTTAAGATTCACATAGAAAAAAGTATCTGGAAGGACATATGCCAAAATGTTAATAGTGTCATCTCTAGGTAAAGGAATTATGGAAAATTTCAATTTTCTTCATTTTGCTCATTTCTCCCATAATCCTGTATTTGCTCTCAAATTATGTGATTTATTAAAATAAAATAAATGATTGTTGACTGATTGGATATTTTTATCCAGAGGCCAGAGCCAACCTGGCTGGTATAGTTGGGCCTTTTGGAGCTCCTCACCAATTTGAGCAAGGAGGGGCCTAAGCACCAGAACAAAATGCCTCTCAGCTGTGCCCAAAACAAATACATAGCAATGTCAGCAGGAAAGAAGAAACAGTTGCTATTTGGGTAGACATGGTTACTGGATGAATTTTCATTCATTGAAGAGATTTGCTTGGGAATTTCTAGACTGGTGGTATTCAGTGACACCTTGGAGATGTTCAAATTCTACCCTTTTTGAAATCGGGAAACTGACACCTCAAAGGTGATTGGCAACTTGCCAAACTTGCCAGATCGTACAGGAAGGTATTGGCAGGGCTGGAATTTGCACATGTTTCCTCACTCCTTTATCCCTACTCATTCCAATATATGTTCCCACTCCATCCCCAGCAACTGACCCCAAGACTCTCTGCACACGCACACGCAAACACAGGCAACCTGCAAGATTTCCATCCAAAGTTCATTCACCCAGAAGGCAGATCACTCCTGAATTTACTTAACTTTTTAGCATGGGGATCTCATACTAATCCTTGAGAAGTTGACCTACCTGAATCCCCCACCTAGCTCTGTTCTAAAGAATATCCAACTGTAACAATTATATTCCATACTCCACTGTTTTCCATAGAGAGCTTTCTCTGTGGCAAGCACTTTTCCATAAAGCATTCACTTTTTTTATTTTTACATTTTTTATTTTATTCTCCCAATAGCTCTACAATGTAGGCATTATAGCAGGTCCTCAACGTCATGTTATTTAACCTCATTTCATTCAATATTGAGATACCTTAGGAACTTAATTCTCATTTATATCAATTAGGCTATGTAAAATTGGTTTCATTATACATCATTTCACTTAAAGTCACAGAACCTATGGGTGATGTTAAGTGAGGGCTTACTGTACTGTGCTTTTTCCCTCAAAGAAAATTGTGATTCAAGGAGGTTAAATAACTTCCTCAAGGTCACAGACGTAAGTGCCACAGCCAGGATTCAAACTCCCACTCTCGGTAGACCCTGCCCTGTACCAGTGTGGACCTGTTTGTTTCCCTGGTCTACATTGCCGCACCAAAGCAGATGTCTCTTTTTATAGTATGCTGAGAGGCATTTTTGAGATTCACAGGAAGTCTGAGCTAAAAGAAAACTTAGAGGTCCTCATTTCACATTTTGTTTCATTCATCAAACAAACCATGTTGTACAGAGTGGTTTACACCGTGAACTGTGGACAGAGGACCTAAACTTAAAACCTGTGTCACTTACTACTTGTGTGACTTTGAGCAAGTTACTTAAACATTCTATGCCTCAAATTCATCATCTGCGGAGCGTGGATAATAATAATTCATAGAATTGTTACAAAGATTGAAAGAATTACAACATTAAGGTACATAAAAGTGCTTGGCACACATCATCATTACTATACTATTATTACTACTAATAAGAGTTTATGATGCACCAGGTGTTATATAGTGACTGGGAAAACAAAGATGACATAGACATTGTCCTCTCTTCAGAGTACTCATGGAATGAAAGGAGAGTGCAGAAACCATATATAATTACAATGTAATAATGTGGTAAATTCAATAACATAGATATGCATGGACACTCCGAAAGTGGACGTGACTTATCCAAGAGAGCAGCAAAGTCAGGACTTGAGGCCAAATATCCTGAGCCTCTTTCTAGCCCACCTTATGGATTGGGAGTTTACCCATGGCACATATATGTGTGACCCAAAATCTTTTCACACTTCACCAAAAAAAGGTTCCCAAGGCCATGGCTATCTCAGCCGAAGATGTTACTTATGTGTAGAGATAATCGGTAAACATTTGCTGAATGAGTTGATGATTCAAAGGCATTGGTGAGAAGACAACCAACCTTCCCCTCGGCTCTCACCTCCTCAACATGCAGACATAAAGCTGTGGCATACAGCAAAGCAGTGATGAGCCCTGGGGGACAGCTGGCCACCCTCTCTTCATCCTCGAAAGAGGTGGTTCATTGGGGCACCACCATTCACTGGCTCCTTTGCCACAGCTGTTTCTCAAGCCCTCAAGGGAAACATTTAGCTCACTCAATGTAATCATTTCCATAATTATATATTACTTATATGTAACCAACTCTGTAGAGAGGAAGGTGAATCAGCCCTAACCCCTGCCCTCGGGGAGCTTGCATTCCAGTAGAAGAAATAAACCATGACTAATTGATATCCTGCAAGGCAGAAAGTGCTGAGGGCCCCAAGAAAGGGATGAACCAAAGACAACTGGAATTCACATAATAAGAGCCTAACAAATAGCGTGGCAGGCTGAATAATGGCCCCAAAGATGTCCATGTCCTAATCTCTAGAACCTGGGAGTGCTAGTTTATATAGCAAAGGGTCTTTGCAGGTGTGAATAAATTGAGGATCTTGATATGCAGAGATGATCCTGGATTATCTGGGTAGGCCCTAAATGTAATTATAAGTATCTTTATAAGAAGGAGATTTGACTACAGAGAAATGAGGATGGAAGCAAGAGGGTAGAATAATTCCAGGAAAGAGTCACAAGCCAAGGGATGTAGGCTGCCTCCAAAATGTAGAAAAGGAAAGGTAATGGATTCTACCCTAGAACCTCCTGAAGGAACCAGCCTTGCTGACACCTTAAATTTATCTCAGTGAAACTGATTTCAGACTTCTGACCTCTGGAACTATCAGAGAATAAATTCGTGTTGTTATAAGCCACCAAGTCTGGATGACTTGCTTCAGCAATCTAATACAGATAGATTGCTGACTTATATGTTAGGCACTCTAATTGGGTTTTATACATGAACTCTGGAGCCAGACCGCCAGAGTTCAATTGCTGGCTCTACATGTTTCATCTGCATGGCTTTGGTCAACTTACCTCTCTGGGCTTCAGTTCCCTAGTTTATAGAAAACAAAAAATATTTAGTACCTCCCCACTGCCCATAGGAATGGTGTGAGGAATGGTGTGTAGGAGATATTCCTAATGCTCACCATTATTTGGTTCTCCTTTCCTTCCACGGGAGTCTACAATTCCTGCCCCCTTGCAGTAAGGTGGCACCATGTGACAAGTTATGGCAAAGGAAATATGAGCAGTGAAAAGCCCCTGTCAGTCCAGGGCCACATGACCACTGATTCACATGTGCCTATAGGCAGTCATAAGCTCTCTCAGACTGTGACATGATAAACTTCTCCAATGTCCCTTCCAATACTCCCTAGGACTCTTAGCAAAATGGACAATAAACAAGAGGAAAAGAGAAGAGATTTAAAAGGGGTCATGAGGACAGTGTGAAACACTTGGGATGTGTGTGATATGGATTCCACAGAGCACAGATGCACACCAGCAAAGGCGGTACCTGTGGTGAACTTAGTTATTATAACAGTTAACTAAATTAATTATGGCAAATGAAATTATGGAAACCTAGTTTCTTTTTAGAATGAATTTATGTTTTTTAAAAGTGAGTTGATTTAAAGAAAAAATATTGACTGAATAAATACTATCCTCAAATTCATGGGTGGTTTGTGGATATGGCAAAAACTGTAAAGAAGAAATCAAAAGACAAAAATATTGGCAATTTCCTTGGAACAATAAAAACAACGTGGGCTTTGAAATCAGACAGGCTAGGGTTGAATCCAGTTCCTCAACTTGCTGGCAGTTTGACCTTGATCAGGTTACTCAAGCTCTCTGAGACTGAAACTATCAAGCTCCCTAAAGTCTTTATTCAGAAGAGATCAATGCTCAGGAGAGCTCACCTTATTGTTTTTTAATGGGGATCATTTTTCCTACTTCATAGGGTGGGTATGAGGATTATAACTTACTTTCACCATTACTGACCTTGTAGTCTTTCTTCTTATTGTTGCCTGTGGCTTTTGATCCAATTTTGTAAATTGGGGGCCTATCCAAACCACATTCCCAAAAGGCCCGGCCAGGCCCTAAGGAGACAGATCAGTAGGGCCAGCTTCCTGCCTTCCAGGAGCTCCCAGCCTAGTGGGGCAACTGACACAGACTCAAAGATCTATAGTCCACAACCAAAGTGTCATGAGAGACAGTCAGATAAGGTAGCATGGAGGCACTGAGATGGCGTCAAGGAGAGCCACAGTGCCAGAGATGGGTCTCAAGCCATGAGTAAGATTTCAACAGGCAAATATGGGCAGAGAATGCACACTAGGGTGCCTCACCTCTCTGAGCCTCAGTTTCCTCTTTTGTAAAATACAAATAATACCACCAACCTTTTGCCGTGCTACTGTGAGGATTAAGTGAGATGAATCCTGGGAAGCACCTACCACAGTGTCTGGTTCATATTAGGCACTGGATAAATGGAGGCAATTACTTTACTATTATGCTGGATTAATAAAGCCCAAGTGGGTGGCCCCCTTCCATAATAGAATTATCTTTTCCTTCCCTGTGACTCACCTCTAGAAGTTGGCCCAGCGGCTGGGATGTCCCAGGCTCCTGGGCAAGTTGGAACTATCAAGCTCCCTAGAGTAAAGTCTTTATTCAGAAGATATCACTTCTCAAGAGAGCTCACCTCGCCCCATGCCTCCATTTTACAAACACAGACCCATGGTCCCAAAAAGAAGAAACATGATTTTAAACCCCAGCGTCAGAGTTGGGTCTCAAGTCCAGATTTCTACCATCTGAGAAGAGAAAGACCATACCTCTGAATCAGCCCAGATCCTCTGAGCCTTGTCTGCAAGAGCCTGCTCTGCAGGAGCCCAGAGAGACCTGCTGGGAAGAAGCAGGAATGTGGGGTGCTAGAGACCTGGGTTTAAATCCACCCGGTTGCTGTCTGAACCAGGGTCGCAGCCCTTTCCCACTCTAGGCCTCAGTGTTCTAAGACTGAGTGGGGTGGGCTTATACTCTCACCTGTGCCTGACTATCAGGACAGCAGAGACCAATCGGCAGTCACTGACAGGATCCTGGTGGTCCCCTCCTGGGCTAGGCATGAACCCTCTACTGATTGGGGAGATACAGAACATTCAGTGTGTACAATATGTTTTTTTCCCAAAGTGAAAATGAGTCAACCACATATTTCCCTCCCTTTCCCCACACCTTCCTAGCACTGTGTCTGATACCTTTTGTCTCCACCTCAAGGTCAAATGTGTGTCCTGCAAGTTCCTCTTCCTGAGGAAGGTCCACATTCCCAATGAAAAAACAGGGACATCATGATTTTTTAAAGCTTTATTGAAGTATAATTTGTACACCATAAAATTCACCTGTTTTAAGTGTACAATACAATGATTAATAACAAATTTACAGAGCTGTGCAACCATCACCATAGTCCAGTTTTGGAACATTTCCATCATCCCACTAAGATCCCTTATGCCCATCACTCCCCATTTCCATCCCCAGCCACAGACAATCATTAATCTATTTTCTGTTTCCATAGATTTGCTTTTTCTAGACATTTCATATAAATGGACTCATATAATATGTGGTCCTTTGTGTCTGGCTTCTTTCAATTAGCATAATTTTGGGGGAGGTCCATCCATGTTGTAGCATGTATCGGTATTTTATTCCTTAGCTCATTCATTTCATATCCCTGGCACCCTACCAGTGCCTAGCACATAGTAGGTGCTCGATAATGGGCTGAAGAATGGCACACGTAACCAGAGGTCCTTCAAAAATGAGAGCAGCTATCCTAGAGAAATTCCAGTCAACCCCCAAGCTGCTGTGGACAAGGCACTGATCCCCATGCCTGCTACCAATGATGTGAATATGCCAGTTTGTTTTTAAACTGGTGATTTTACACCTGAACTGTCATGCCTTAAGCTTCAGAGATGTGCTGCAGCATCCCATCCACTTATATTGAATTTGCCCTTATTGGCTCTTCATCCTGGCTCTGAAAGCCGTGGTGACTCTTTACTCTGCAATTAACTCTCCTTCTTCAGCCCTGAATTGCCTGAACTAGTTGGAGAAGAATGACACTCCAAACACAACTAATCTACAACTTTTACTATAGAATGGTCTATCTCTCCCTTCAAGTCTGTCAATTTTTGCTTCATATATTTTGGGAATCTATTTTCAGGGGTGCATATGTTTATAATTGTTACATAATTTAATGCTTATTGATAGATTGAATTTTTATCAATATATATTATCCTTCTTTGTCTCTTGAGACATTTTTGACTTAAAATCTATTTTGTCTCAAAAAGCACAGGCAGCAAAAGCAAAAATAAACAAGTGGGACTATATGAAACTAATAAGCTTCTGCACAGCAAAGGAAACCATTGACAAAATGAAAAGGCAACCTACCAAATGGGAGAAAATATTTGCAAAACATACATCTGATAGGGAGTTAATATCCAAAAAATACAAGGAATTCATATGACTCAATAGCGCGTGCACACACACACACACACACAAAATTAAATGGGAAAAGAACCCAAAGAGATATTTTCACAAAAAAGGCATACAAATGGCCAATAGGCATATGAAAATACTCAACATCACTAATCATTAGGGAAATGAAAATCAAAACCACAACGAGATATCACCTCACACCCGTTAGGATGACTATTATCAAAAAGTCGAAACATAACAAGTGTTGGTGAGGATGTGGAGAAAAAGGAAACTGTGCACTATTGATGGGAATGTAAATTGGTATAGTCGATTATGAAAAACAGTATGGAGGTTCCTTAAAAAATTAAACCTAGAATTACCATATAATCCAGCAATCCCACTTCTGGGTATATACAAAGGAAATAAAAACACTGCCTTGAAGAGGTATCTGCACTCCCTGTGTACATGGTAGCATTATTCACAATAGCCAAAATATGGAAACAACCTACATGTCCATCACTGAATGAATGGGTAAAGAAAATTTTATATATGTATTTTTACACACACACACACACACACACACACACACACACACACACACACACATATAATTCAGCCTAAAAAAAAAAATAAAAGAAATCTTGCTGTTTACAACAACATGGATAAACGTAAAGAATATTGTGCTAAATGAATAAGCTAGACACAGAAAGACAAGTATCACATGATTTCACTTACACATGCAATCTAAAAAAATAAACAAATGAAAAAAAGTAGAACTCATAGTAACGGAGAGTAGAATGGTGGTTCTCAGAGACTGGGAGTAGGGAGGAAAAGAGAGAGATTTATTAAAGAATACAAACTTTCAGTTATAATATGAATAAGTTCTGGAAACCTCATGTACAGTATGGTGACTGTAGTAAGTAACATATTATATACTCGAAATGTGCTGAGAGTAAATTTCCAGGGTTCTTAACCCACACACATACAAAAAAAGGGAAACTACAGAGGTGATCAATATGTTAATTAGTTTGATTGTGCTAATTATTTCACAATTATACATGTATCAAAACATCACACTGTATACCTTAAATATATACAATGTTTATTTGTCAAAAATAAATTTTAAAAAATATTTTTAAAAATCTAACACAAAGCTCCTAAAACCTTTGGAATTTCCTGAGTGATGGGGTTGATAGGAGTGTCTTTTGTTATTCATAACAAGCTCCCTTCAACCATATCTGAGTTTACACTAATGAGGTCACTCTTGCAGGCCACAAATAGCTTCAGGATAGAGGCTGGTTACCAGAAACAATGAGGCAGATTAGAGGATTGAAACTTTCAGCACTACTTTCTCACTCCTGACCTGGGTTGAGATTAAGTTCAATCACCAGTGGCCAATGACTTAATCAATCATATGTATTGAAATCTTTATTAAAAACCCCTAAAAAACGGGTTCATAGAGCTTCTGAGTTGGCAAATACATCAAGGTGCTGGTAGGGTGCCACACTCCAATTCCACAGGAACAGACACTCCTCTCTGCTCTGGCCCCACGTATCCCCACATCTGACCATTCATTTATATCTTTCATAATAAACTGTAAATGTATTATGTATTTATATGTATTTTATATATTTATGTGTGTATTTATGTATTCTGTGTGTTTATATATATCTATATCTATATATCTATATATATCTATATATATATCTATATATCTATAGATATATATATATATATATAGTATATATATATACTATACTATATAAGTATAGTATTCTCTGGAATTTTATGAGTTGTTCTAACAAATTTTTGAACCTAAGGAAGTTCAATAACTGACTTTGTAGCCAAATCAGGCAGAAGTGTAGGTAACCTGGGGACCCACTGTTTGCAACTGGCATCTGAGTGAGGACAGTTCCATGGAACTGAGCCCTTAACTTGTGGAGTCTGACACTAGCTCCTGGCAATCAGTGTTAGAACTGAATGGAATTATAGGACACCTAGTTGGAAAAGTGGTGCTGGAAAAAATACCATATACTTGGGGAAAAACCTCCTTTCTATGATGAGGACCATGAGACTTGGAAAAGGATAGCAATCATTCATAGTCACACTGCTGGCAAGAGCTGAGCCAGGGGTCTGTAGGACTGGGTTGAAGTCCTAAATTGACCATCAACTCCATCACCTTCCACACATGTAAGGCTGGATTAGGAATCCCTGCTGTCTTCCTCACAGAGTCATTCAAGGTGTCATTCAGAGAATGGCTGTGGGACCATTTTGTAAACTGGGAGATAAGAATTGGAGTAGAAACGGATCCCATGAGGGTTCGAATCCCAGCTTCATAGGTTTAATTTCCTGGGTGACCACAAATGAGTTAACCTCTCCGGACTTGTCCCTTCATCTACAAAATGGGGAAATAGCACTGACCAGTCAGGAATTAATTAGATATCAGATGTCAGGCACTCAGCACACTCCCTGACACAGGAAGCTCTAGTAAATAGTGTCTCTTAATAATAGCAGAATGTTAAATCCAGGAGCTCACCAACCATAGTATTTTTTTTTTTAACCAAAAGACAGGAAGACATAAAGTCAAAGCCAGATTGATATAAGAGAATATGATTTACATGGAAATAAGAAAATTCTGAATAAACAAAACTGGCCAAGCCAGGTGCGAAAAATAAGATCCTCAGGCTCTGGTATTTTTAGAAGCCATTTTGCCTGTCATTCTTGTTTCATTTCCATAGCTCTCTGTGGGGATAGGTTTTTAAATAATTTGACTGCTAATCTTCAAACAAATCGTCCTTCAAGGCGATCAACGAATGCTCTCCATTCATTTTCATTCATTCATTATCTGTCCATTAAGCAGACATTTACTCAGCATCTGCTTTAGGCTAGGCACTAAAGTAAATGCAAGTGACACAGGGGCCACCTAGACCCATTGCTGGCATCAAGGAGCTTCTAGTCTAGAAAACGGATGAATCAATTGCCAGTTACAGGAAAGGGACAGCTTCCCTGAAGAAGTGGCACATGAGGAGTCACTTCGTGAAAGATGGGGGAGAGAGGTGAGGGCAAGTCAGGATCAGGTAAGAGAAAAGCCAGAGAGATGTTTGGGGAAAAGAGCATGATGAATCTTCCCCATTCCCTGTCCTTGCCTCCTTGTCTTAGCTCGAGCAGATATTTAATCTGCTGCGAATTTCCAGCACCATCCTTCAAGATCAGAGCTCTTCCTATTTCTCCAGCCATCTCCTCCACCACATTTAATTGTGTTCCTTAAGAAATTAAAATAAATGAAACAAGCTATAATAGAAACTATAAAGAGAGAACTTTCTAGAGATGAAAAATGACCTTGGTGAGAATTGAAGGGCTTTATCATTTCCTGTGCAAAATCAATGACCTAGGTTCCATTTAAATATATTCTGGAAAGCAAAATCATAAGTACTAAAAAGAGAAAAATCTCTTTGGACAGAAAAAAAGTTAACATTAACACAAAAGAACAAAACTCAATCTGGTCTCAAACTTCTATTTGCAAAAGTAGTATAAAAGAACAAAGTAACATACAGAGTTTTGAAAGTAAGAATGTTGTGAACCAATAACTTTATGTAAGACTCAGTTGACTTTCACATAGGAAGGGAACAGAGAAACTGGGAGAGTAGTTCTACTTCTTAAAAGAAAGAAGGAGAGGTTATAAAGCCCAAGAAACATCCAAAGATAAAAGTTCTAATAAAAATTAATATCTCAGACTGAAATGTAACACATTAAAAAAACAAGATGGCTGATCAGAACCACAACAACTGCAGACTTAAGCTATTAGAATTATCAGGATAATTATTATTAAGCAATAAGAGTCTTGAAAATATGAACACAGACTGCCTCACCCAATAATATCAGGATACATATTCTCCTCAAGCTCATATGGAACAATTACCAAGACAGACCAAATTCTGGGCCATAAAACACATCTTAAATTTTTTTAAAATAGAAATCATACAATACATGCTCTCAGACCACAATAAAATTAAACTAGAAATTGATAACAAGAAGTCGCAGATAATGCAATAAGATAAGAAAAGGAAAAGGAAATAAAGGTATACAGATAGGGAAGGAAGAAATAAAATCATCTTATTTCACATATGACAGGATTGCTTATGTAGAAAATCCCAAAGAACTCAAAAAAAAAAAAAAAAAAAAAAAGACATGGAACTGATAAGCAATTGTGTAGCAAGATTGCAGGATACAAAGTCAATATACAAAAGTCAATTGCTTTTTTATATGCCAGCAAGGGAATATGAAATTAAAATACAATACCCTACATTGGCACCAAAAAACAGAGGGAGGAGGAGGAGGAGGAAGAGGAGGAGGAGGAGAAAAGAAATACTTAGGTATAACTAACAAAATAAGTATAAGATTTATATAAGGAAAATTATAAAACTCTGATGAAAGAAATCAAAGAAGAATTAAATAAATGGAGAGATAGTCTATGTTCATGGTTAGGAAGACTCAATATTGTTAAGATATCAGTTCTTCTCAACTTGATCTATAGATTCAACACAATCTCAACCAAAATCCCAGCAATTTCTTTTGTAGATAATGACAAACTAATTATAGAGTTAATATGAAGACACAAAAGAACCAGAATCGCCAACACGATATTGAAGGAGAACAAAGTCAGAAGACCGACACTATTCTCCTTCAAGACTCACTGTAAAGCTACAGTAATCTAGACAAAGTGGTATTGGCAAAACAAAACAACAAACAAACAAAAAAACAAATAGAGAGCCCAGAAATAAACCCATACAAATAGTCAAATGATCTTTGATACAGGAGCTAAGACAATTCAATAGAGAAAGAATAGTCTTTTTAACAAATGATGCTGAAACAACTGGACATCCACATGGAGAGAGAAGGAGAGAATCTAAACACAAACTCTTCGCAAAAGATAACTCAAAATGGATCATAGACCAAAATATAAACCTCAAAAATTATAAAACTTCTGGAAGATATCTCAGAAGAAAATCAAGATGGCCTTGGGTTTGGCAATGACTTTTTAGATACAACATCAAAGACATGATCCATGAAAGAAAAAATAGATAAATGGAATGGACTTCATTAAAATTAAAAACTTCTTCTCTGTAAATGACACTGTCAAAGAATAAGAAGACAAGCCACAGACTAGGAGAAAGTATTTGCAAAAGATATATCTGATAACAGACCGTTATCTAAAATATACAAAGAACTTTAAAAACTCAACAATAAGAAAACAACTAGATTTTTTTAATGGGCAATAGATCTGAATAGACACTTCACCAAGAAAAGATATACACCATTAGGGAACTACACATTTAAATGCAGTGAGATACCATTACACATCTATTAGAATGGTGAAAATCCAAAACACTGACAACACCAAACACTAGCAAACATGTAAAGAAAGAAGAACTCTTATTCATTGCTGCTGGGAATGAAAAATGGTATAGCCACTTTGTAAGAGTTTGGTAGTTTCTTACAAAACTAAGCATATTTTTGCCAGATGATCTAGCAATCATGCTTCTTTGTATTTACCCAAATAAGTTAAAAACTTATGTTCACATAAAAACCTACACACAAATGTTTATAGAAAGTTTATTCATAATTGCCAAAAGTTAGAAGCAACCAAGATATCCTTTATTAGGTGAATGGATAAATAAACTGTAGTACCTTTATACAATAAAATATTATTCAGTGTTAAAAAGACATGAGCCAGTACACCATGAAAGGACATGGAGGAACATTAAATTCATATTACTAAGTGAAAGAAGCTGATCTGAAAAGACTTCGTATTGTATGATTCCAACTCGATGACATTCTGGAAAAGGCAAAACTATGGAGACAGTAAAAAGATCAGTGCCACTAAAAAGGTAGTTGCCAGGGGCTTCCTGGAAGAGAGGTACAAATAGGTGTAGCAAGGGGATTTTTAGGGTAGTGAAACTATTCTGTACACTATAAACCTGACTACATGTCCTTATACATTTGTCAGAACCATAGAATGTAAACACAAAGAGTGATCCCTAACACAGACTATGGAGTTGGTTGATAATGAAGTGTCAATGTTGGTTCATCAATTGTGACAAATGTACCACTCTGACTAGGAGGATGTAGATAGCTGGGGAGGCTAAGGGGAGTGGAAAGGGGGAATATGTAGAAACTCTCTGTACTTTCCACTCAATTTTGCTGTGATCCTAAAACTACTCCAAAAAAAAAGTCAATTAATTTTTTTAAAAAATGACTTAAGAAATATAAAACCAAGTAGTCTTATGATCAAATACATTCAATTAAGTATTGAAAATATTTCTACAAAGGAAGCAATAAACCCAGAAGATTTGAATAGCAAATTCTATCAAATATTTAAGAAAAAAATAATTCCAATAAAAAACAAGCAACTATTCCCTAATTATTTGATGATTATACTGTAATTTGATATGAAAACTTGAAAATAACATTTAAAAAATAATTTGGACCAACCTTATAGATGAGCTAGATGCAAAACTTCAAAGCAAAATATTAGCAAACCCAATCCAGCAATATATAAAAATGATAATACATTATGTTCCAGTTAAAGTTTGTCCTCAAAATGCAAGGTTGTTGAACATTTTTCAAAATCAGATTAACATTAACAGATTAAAGAATGTGGTTATTTCAACAGATGGTGAAAAAGCATTTGAAAAGTCAACATTCAATTTATGACGAATTTTTCTAAAATCTAGGTATAGAGGGAAAGTTCTTAACCTGTTGAATGTACTCTCCCCCTAAAATACAGCAAAATGTAACATTTAATTGTAAAACATTAAAACGTTCTTTTTAGAGATCAAACCAAGGATGCCTGGTATCATCACTTCCATTCATCATTGTACTGAGAGAAATATGCAAAAAAAAAAAAAAGAGAGAGAGAGAGAGAGAGGGAGTTTTATATATATTCAAAAGAAACAAAAGTGTCATTACTCATGAATTATATGATTATCTACATTGCAAACCCAAAGAAGTTTAGGATAAATTATTAGATTTTAAAGAGAATTTAACCAGCTACTGGAAACAAAGTCAATGTAAAAAAATAACTGTTTTGTATTTGTAGCCATCAGCAACAAACAAGTAGGAAATTTAAGACAATTTAAGAACAGCTAACATTTAAGTCAGAGAAAGACAAATACTATATGTTCTCACGAATATGTGGAGTCTAAAAAAGGCAAACTCATAGAAATAGAGAATAGATTGGTGGTTGCCAGGGGCTGGGGGTAGGAGAAATGAGGAAATGTTGGTCAGAGGGTACAAACTTCCAGTTATAAGAGGAATAAGTTCTGGGAATCTAATATTCAGCATGGCGACTATAGTTATTGATTCTGTATTATATACTTGAAAGTTGCTAATAGAGTAGACCTTAAATGTTCTCACCACCACCACAACAGAAATGGTAATTATGTGGGATGAACAGTTTGTTAACTAACTTTATTATGGTAAACATTTTACAATGTATGCATGTACCAAATTATCACTTCATACACCTTAAATTTACACAATGTTATATGTCAATTTTATCTCAATAAAGCTGAGGGTAAAGCTAACATTTCTAATTTTATTCAAAGAAAAGACAAAATATTAAAAATAATTTTAATAAGATATGCAAGACATTTATAGAGAAAAAACTTTATTGATAGTAAAGAAAACCTAAATTAAAATGATAAATAGAACATGTTCATGGATTGCAAAGCTTAATATCATATAAACTTTCAGCTCTAGTCACTAAAGTATGGGAAATACAGAAGACAGAGAAACATGTTAAACCACACAATAAAAATATAATCCAAAATGTGGAAAAAATAAAATTAAATAAATAGAAAGTAAAAAACAAAATGTGGAAAACTCTATAAGACCAATAACACAATTTCTTCAACAAATAAATTCCAAAGAAAAAAAAGATGAAACATCAAGTGAGAATTCATATATTAAATGAGACTTAAGAATCAATCAAAACCAATCCCAAATGTTCTAACCACAACTAAAAAAATTTTTTTAATCCCAAACAAAATGTTAAAGTAAAACAAATATAATTATGAGACAACTGGAAATCTGAATCTTCACTTTAACAAGCCATCAAGTTGCCCTTGATATTAAGAAATTATTGTTAATTTTTTGTACAAAAATAGTATTGGAGTTTTGTTATCTTTTAGATATATACTGAAATATTTACAGATGACTTTATATGATGTCTGGAATTTGCTTCAAAATAATATAATAGTAGAGGAAGATGGGATGAGTGGGACAGAAGTGAACAGGACTGATGGATGTTGGAGCTGGGCAATAGGTACCTGGGAGTACATTATATTTTTTGTTTTTGTGTATGTTCAAAATTTCAAAAACTTTAATTAAATTAAGTATATATCAAATATACATAAAATTTCCATAATTCATTTACATATTCAATACAATCCTAATCAAAATCCCAACAGGAGGCTATTTACATAAATATGCATGTTAATAGAATACTAGGCAGCCTTTAAAATGATGCTCTTGAAAAATATTTAAATATGTAGAAAGTTGTTTATACATATTGTTAAAGGGCTGATTATATAGCATATGTGTAGTAAATGGCCATTTATGTAAAGATAAACCAACTGAGGACCAGAACTGAGATAAGAAGTTTCTGAGATTAGAAGGTCAAGTATCAGAAAGGTTAATTGAGGTGAGTGATTCTTAACCTTCACTTTAAAAATATAAAGATGCCAAGGTCCCGCACCGAAAGTTTCCATTGCAACTAGCTTGAGATGGGGTTCAAGCATCAATAAATTTTAAAACCTAACCTAGTGATTCTAATGTTTAGTTGTGAGAGTCAACGATCTAAATTAACAAAGAGAAGCATAGATAGGTGAATGGAGAGTAAGAAGATAGATAAATGACAGATGATAGATTAGATAGATGATAGATAGATAGATAGATAGATAGATAGATAGATAGATAGATAGATGATTAAGATATGATAGATATATAGAAGGTAAGTTAGATAGATGGTATCTCTACTGGAAAAAAGGGAAGAGGGAAGAAGGGAAAAGGGAGAGAGAAGAAAGGAGGGAACTTGGAATGACAGATCAGAAATGAGCCATCGCTCAATCTGTGATTGAATAAAGAAGAGAATGAAACAAAAGTAAATGTGGAAAAGTAAAATAAAAAGTGAATGTGTCTAGCTAATGCAATGAAATTTACAAGTTATTTATTCTTTTATTTATTATTTTTATTTAGAATTCACACCCCGTACTTACTTCACAGGGATATCTGTAATGTCTTAAAAGGTAAAGAACAGGGGGTGACTGCTTAATGTGTAAGCAGTTTCCTTTTGGAGGGACAAAATGTTCTGCAACAAGATACTGGCAATGGTTGCACAGGACTGTGAATGTACTAGATGTCACCAATGACAAATTTGATGTTATGTGTGTTTTACCACAATAAAAAATACATTAAAGAAAGATTGACGTCTGATCTTGGAAGCTAAGCAGGGTCAGGCCTGGTTAGTACTTGGATGGGAGACCACCTAGGAAGACCAGGTGCTGTAGGCATTAACAAAAAAAAAAAAAAAGAAAGAAAAAAGAAAAAAAAAGAAAGATTGATTAAAGACTAAGATGAGAACCAATTAAAAGGAGCAGAGGATAGGATGTTAACGGCAATTGGGATGAGTTAATTATTGCCTCCAGTATTAACTTTGTTTCAAGTCTCCTAGAAGTTAAGGCAAAAGAAGAAATCTGGCATGTTATTGGGCTCTCTATATAGGTTCAGGGCTCTTTGTGTATCACCATCTCCCTCTCATTTCATTTTTGCCCACTCCCTGTATCACATGCCCAGCGAGTGCAGGAGTGAAAGTGGGAGTCCTTTGGAACGTTTGATTCAGCTAAGAGGATTTGCTGTGGCTGGGATAGGCAAGTCAGAGCTCAGCTCCTTCCCCACTGAAGTGCAAGGCATCTGCTCAGAGCCTGTCATCAAACTGCTCTCAAAGAATAGCAGCTCCTGCCACTGCACGGCTCTCGGCCTCGGCTGGTGGGTCTGAATGACTGTTTGTTCAGCCTGAGCCTGGCAGAATCAGCCCTGACAGTGACTGGCCCCATCAGTATTATGTAAGGGGGTGGGGTGACCGAGCTTACCTGCCCATTGACAGACAAAGCTGGTGATTTGACAGGCAAAACAGAGCCAGCCTCTTTACTCTCAGGCAGCCAAGGGACTATTCAAAGCCAGGACCTGGAAGATTTTCATGAGGTGCTGACATATGAAGCCGGAATGCAGCAGGAACAAGGCAAAACTGACACCC
This sequence comes from Pteropus medius, assembly GCF_902729225.1. NCBI lineage: Eukaryota > Metazoa > Chordata > Mammalia > Chiroptera > Pteropodidae > Pteropus > Pteropus medius. The sequence continues at coordinate 3,414,965 of NW_024341894.1, read as the reverse complement.
CATGCACTCGGGCATGGCGGGTGACTCCGGGCATCCAAACTGGGCCTTCAGGAGCTTTGACTGGGCCCCACCCATGAGAGAGAGAGAGAGAGAGAAACATGCGAGCATGAGGTGCTTTGCGGAAGAGGGCCCCAACTTTCAAGCATGAGTCTTCAGCAAACCTCACCTTTGCCACCACCTTTACTATTGTTTGACTGAAGAAAATCTTCCAGGTCTTTCTCATGGAAGCACAGGACTCTGGTGCAGAGAGCCAGGAATACCTGGCCCCTTAGTTACTGATCAAGCTGACCACATCAGGGGCTGGTAGGGGCAGCAAATAAACATGTATTGAGTGCCCACTGCATGCCAGGCACCATCTAGGGACTCCACCCTCAGGTACTCATTTCACCTTCACAGAAGCCCTATAAGGTAAGTGCCTTGTTAACTCTATTTTACACATAAGAAAACAGTCTCCAAAAGAGTAACTTGCCCAGAGTCACACAGCTGGGATGTGGCAGAGCTGGGATTTGAACTCAGGTTTCCTCGGCACCCAAACCCATGCTCTTTCTATCTAAACTGAATAAATTCTCACAAGACCCACAAGGTCCTAGAATCACACTCTATTTTCCATCAAAGTGGCTGGCACTTTCTAGCTCTGTGACCTTGGTGTATCTTTTCCGTTCTCCGGGCCTCGACATCCCCTTCTGCAAAGTGAGGTGTTTGTAAAAACTAATGACACAGGAAGATGAGGATGCTTGGCTGTTCACTGGGGTTAGGTCAGTAAGACTGAGCTTCATCACCACACTGTTCACTGGGGTTAGGTCAGTAAGACTGAGCTTCATCACCACACTGTTCACTGGGGTTAGGTCAGTAAGACTGAGCTTCATCACCACACTTTTCTCAAAAAACACCCCAACTCCCAAAGGAGGTTGCCATACCTACAAGGATGACGGACACTTTATCTGGTTTCCTCTTGGGACTCTGAAAGAGCATTCTCTACCCAGTGTCATGAGCAACTTGAGAGCAGAATTACACCCAACATTTCTACCCCCCAAATAGCACAGAGCCCAACATTTAGTAGGGACGCAGTAAATGCTGTTGAATGAATGAAAACATGAATGAATGGTTTGCCACAAGACATATCACATGTTATTATGAAAAGAACTGGGCATCAGAAGACCTGGTTCTGGCTTTACCACTAACTTACTATGTGACCTTGGGCCACTCACTGGTCCTCTCTGGACCTCAGTGATCCCATATATAAAATGAGAGAGGTGATTTAGGTTCTATCTAGGAGCCAATGTCAGCTCTGATTTTGTAGGGTTAAAAAGAAAGAAAGATCACACTTCCCGCAGACTACCCTCCTCCTCCCCATAAAAAGCTGAAGCTATATTATGGTCACATTCGAGATAGTCAGGGAACGTTCTAAATAAATGGCAGATCCATAACCCCTGATTCAATCAGAACCAGACAAGCAACATTCTCAATGGTCAGATCTTCCAGTCTATGGAACAGAGACTCACTCATGCGTGCACAAAGCTTCACCATATGCAAAGCGCTCTCCCTCCTTTCTCCAGTTTAAACCTCAGCACAGCCCTATGAGGAAAACAGGACAGATGTTACCATCCCTTTTACTGAGCAACAACACTGAGGTCACAGGGATGAGGTGACCCGCCAGGGGTGAAGGGCTCAGTGTATATGGGAGAAAAGCAACAGAGCTGAGATGTGAATCCCGAACCAATTCCTGACCCCAAATGCTGCCTCCTTTCCCTTACACAGCTCACTTGTACACAGGCAGTGAGGAGGAGATTAACTCATTTGACCAAAACCAGATCTGGAAGATCACAAGTTTACCACCTGGGTGGAAAACTGCCCAGCGCAATGCATTTTAAAGTCAAATTTGGCACAGAAGGGTGCAGGGCACTGATACCAGGTGGGCTTATGGCCATGGAGAATCAGCTGGACAGGAAGCCAAGAGTCCAAGCCCAGGCCCAGGCATCCTGTCCCATCTCAATGCAGCAGCTGGAAGGATGACCTACATGTAAGCCCTGAACATGGAGATACTGAAATACTGTGATGCTCCATAGATAAAGAGCCCCTGCCCAGGCCCCAACCCCCACCTTTACCCATGTATCCAGCTGTCCTGTCTCAGCCCCTTCCCTGGGATTTCAAGATCCCCTTAACTAAAGAGTTAAAGCCTGAAATATCAAGGGAGCTGAGTACTGTCCTAGCAGGCTTCCATTTTGATTGGGCCCCTGTTCCAGCATATAAATTCTGATTGGCCAACACCCCTGACTTACAGGTCTATTTTTTTGTTTTGTTTTGTTCTGTTTGTTTTTTTTTTTTAACAGCTTTCTGGAGATATAATAGAACATATAAAACTGCATCATTTTATGAGTTAGACATATACATACACCAGTGACACGATCACTACAATCAAGGTAACGCATATTATCCATCATCTCCAAAGGTCATTGTGTCCCTTTTGTGTGTATTTGTGTGTGTGTGTGTGTGTGTGTGTGTGTGTGTGTGTGTGTGTGTTAAGAACATTTAATATGAAATCTACCCTCTTAACAAATTTTTAAGTGCACCCACCTATCATTACATCCTATGGCAGATCTCTACAGGTTATTCATTCATCTTGTGTAACTGTAACTTTATACTCATTGACTAAAATACTGGTTGTTAAATATGTTTTATATTACTCCATATGGCTAGGGAGACTGTGGGGGAATCTCCAGTACTTCTCAATCGTTTTGAGTGTGAAGATCCTTTTTTAACAGCTATAAATTCCACAGTTTGCACAACATGCAGACATATCTGTAAGGTAGATATTCTTTTCAGTAAACATTGATTGGGAAATTTCATGTCCAAAAACTAACCAAAACTTCAGTAACATCTTTAAATGAATTTGCATTTTATTTATGGCACTGCTTTAGACACATTTGAAAAGTAGTCATATGTATAAATGCAAGACCCGTGATGACTTAATCAATAGATAATGCCAAGTGATCATATGGATTAGAGCATATATCTTCTCTTCCATGGGGAAAGAATTTTTACTAACCTAGCCAACCATTTTTTCCCTCAATTTGATGGCTGAAGAAACTGAGGCTAGAGAAAAGATTGGACTTTCTCAAACTCATTCATGACTTGGAGCTAAAACTTGAAGCAGTTTCACATCCCAGATTTACTATGTCTAAGGAGTGTTGTATTAGGGGGTGCAGACTGGGCAGAGGACATCTTGGCCTGGGCCACCAGTGACTCCTCCATTAAGGGGCAGAAATCATTCATGGAGGTAGCCAGGCAAAGACCTACTGTCCTTTCACTGATTGAAGTCGACCTTACAGAGGCTACTCAAGCCTTTTAGACTTAAGGAAGGGAGAGGTTTTGCAACACGGCTCAGCCTCCAAGGAGAACACAGACTACCCAAGCTAGTGACCACAATGATCAGAGAATCTGTGCCTCTTACTGCCCACTAGAACTTATGCAAGAGGTCTTATGGGCCCTGAAAGCAAAGGACACTGTAGGGCAGAGTTGGAAGTGTAATAACACATGAATACACCAGGGTATGGCAATGAAAAACTACACAGGCTTTGGCAGGAAACAGAGGGGGATCAAATTCATCTCAAGTATATGGCCTTGGCCAAGTTTTACTTAACTTTTCAGATCTCAGTTTCTAAATCTGTAAAATGGGACAGCTCTGAGGATTGATTATTGAACTAACATATGTATAGCTTCTATTCAAAGCCTGATACTGTTATATTGCTTAACAAATGTTCAGTTTCCCAGAATCATCATGAAAATTCAAACTCCTGTATTCAGCAGGAGTACTGTTTTCTAACAATTGGTTTAAGAACCACTACCTTGTTCTGAACAGTAATTATTTCCAGTCCCTTAGTTTGATTTTTATTCTGTCCATTTTTCCAACTCTTTGCTCTTTCATTTCTTCTTCTTTCCAATTTTCCTATATCAAGCACTATTCCAAAGCAACTTTAAGCTCAGATGGGTCGATTCTGCAAGCCACACCCAACTAAGCCACACTCAAATTCATGACCCATTGAAACTGTGAGATAATAAATGTTTGTTGGTTCAAGCCACTAATTTTGGGATAATTTGCCACATAGCAATAGATAATAATTATATTATTAGTCATGAGGGAAAAGGCTACCATGAAAGAGTTAAATCAACACTAGACTTTTTCATTCACAAATTAAAGCTACAATGAGATACCACTATCTACTCACTAAAAAAAAGCAAAATGTAAAAGACTGAACATATTAAGTGTTGATGAGGAGGTGAAGCAACCAGAACTCTCATGTACCTCTAATGGAAATAAAAGAAATACAGCCACTCTGTGAAAACAGTTTGGGAATTTCTTAAAATTTTAAACATATACATACCATCTGACCCAGATATCCCAATTCTAGGTATTTACTCTAGAGAAATGAAAATGTATGTCCACACAAAGATTTGTATACAACCATTCATATTAATTTTGTAATAGCCAAAAGTGTAAGTGACCCAAATGTCCATCAACAAGTGAATGAATAAATCATGGTATATCCATATAATGGAATACTACTTAGAAAAAAAAAAAGAATTGATTATTGTATCACAACATAAATGAGAATCAAAATAGTTATGCTGAGTGAACACAATCAAACAAAAAGAATACACGTTATTTTTCCATTTATATAAAATTCTATAATATGCAAATTAGTCTACAGTAGCATAAGTATATCAGTGATTGACTACAGATAGTGAGGGTGGTGGGTTTGAATCAATCACAAAGAGCATAAAGAAAATTTTAGAGGTGATGCATATGTTAATTATCTTGATTGTGGTGAGTTGCAAGATGTCCTTGGGGATAACTTGATAGCACTAAATTAAGAACCATAAAAATATTCCTGGCCCCATAAATCTCACTCTTAGGAATTCGTCTTAAGAGTATTTCAAAATAAAAATCCCTTTATACAAACACATTCAAAGCAGCATCATCTATAGCAAAGATATTGGAAATAACCTAATTTGCCCAGCTACCGTGAAAGGTAGTCTACTGACCCACAGCCAAGTTCCAGCAATCTATTTGGTCCCACCACCTGGGGCCAGTTTGGCCTGGCCAGGGTCCAGGAAAGACAGAGGAGCCAATGAAGGTGAGGCTCCCTAAAGAGACCCCAGTGGCAGTCTCTCACCTCTTCCCTACTTCTGGAATATGTCCAAATTCACATCAGGAGGGGAAGCCCAGATCCCCCGACCTGCCCTGTGTCCTTGTATTTCTGTGCTACTGGGTGGTAGCCATGAATGGCTTCAGGACTGAAGCATATGCTTCTGACTATGCCCAGCCCAGTGCTGAAGCTTCCTCCAACCCTTTTGCCAAAAGGTTGAGCCAAATCTNAAAAAGCCCGAAAGAAAAGATCCGGAGAAGAGCCGAAATGGGTTCAAGTGTCTTCCACTTCCTGGCGTCATTGCCTGCCTCGCGCCATAGGTGCTGAGCAACCAGCCAGCTCCGCCTGGGTCGTCTGGGGGACCCGCATGAGACGCCGTGCCAAATTCTGACCGACCTTATCCACATCCCCGCCCCGACCCCGGGAGCGGGGACTGAGCTGCGGAGTGAGCCACCCTGATGGCCGCAGTGCCAGCTGCAGCAGGTGTCAAGAATCCGAATCAGAGGCCTAAGGTCCGTACCAAGTCTGTCCTGGGGAAGGGGACAAGTCACTGTCTTCCTGTGCCTCAGGTGGTTGAACTAGAATCCAGTCTAGTGCATTTCACTTTTGAGGGGAAGGGGAAGTAATCATCGGCCCTTTTGAGGTGGTCTTGCAAACCGGGAACTCTAACGCAAGAAATGGAACGTCCACAACCTTCTGTGCAAATTCTGCGCTTCTCGGAGTCCCAAAATCCTACAAGGAGTTCGGAAAACCCAAGCAATCAGGACGCCCGACGATCTAAGGAGGCTGCGCTTGCTCCCACAGTCCCAGAATCTAACAGACATGTGCCTGCTCGCGGGGTTGGGAAGACTCGGGGTCGGTATTTACCGCCACCTCCGCCCGGAGCCACGGCTTTCCCAAGAGAGCCCATTCGCCACCGCCGAGGTCTCTCGCACCCGGTGGCCCGGCTGGGTCTGAAAGGATGAGGATCTTGCCTTGCATTCCTCGGCCCTCTGCTCTGGAACTCTGACAGAGCGTCCGAGAGAGCTAACCAGGCGGCGAGGACACGGTCGAGATCCAAGCTCAGGCTCAGCTCTGTCTTCGACTCGCTGCATGCGGTGGGACTTGGAGCGGACTTGCCCTTTTCGCCGCCACTGCGGAGGCTCCTGTATGTCGGAGCCGACTCCTGATCTCACTGTTCCGGGGACTCGCGGAAAGGGTTGGGAGAGGGCTCCGGAGCAGGGATCGAGAGCGGAGAAAAACGCGAGGTGCTTCCTCGAGGTGAGCCGGAAGGCTGGCGGCAGGAAGCAGAAGGCTTCCCTCTCTGAGCCCGTTTTTCCGTCCGGTCTCTGGAGTGATGATAGTTCTCCGTTCGCGGTGTAAGTGAAGCTCGGGATGCCTAGCCGGAGCTCCAGGGGTCATGCGCCACGCTGGGAGCAGAAATGCGAGCCTCCTAAGACTGGACTCTCCTCCCCCGCTAGGCCTCAGAAAATATTTTACTTTAATCAACCAGTACTTTTTCCACGGGGCGCATCTCATCTCCACCCATACTTAGGAATTTAAATGAAAAAAAAAAAATCGCGAGTCGGCGATGGGTCCCACTCCAACCTTTCAACTCCCTGGAAGACAGACGACAGGTGGAGGATTCCCCCCTTTAACAAACTGGGAAACCAAGGCCTAAGAAGGGCTACAGATGACTCAAAGCCTCTGAGCCAGCAATGAGCTAGCTAGAATCGGAGCCCTCACTCTGTGGTGCTGCTGCAATCGCTGGCAGCGCTGTGACATGGTAACCCCTTCTCCCGCAGTATATTGTCCTGATGCTCTCTGAGGCCATTAAGACGCTGATCCTGACTGACTGTCCCAGAGTAACTCAGTCACTGTGTTGTCGCTGTACCAAGATTCTTTAATCTGAGTTGCAAATATTAGGGCTGGAGTTTCCGTGGTCACTTGGTAAGGAGAGTGACCCAGGCAGGGCAATTGAGCCACTAGCGAGGCTCTCAGAACTCAGGAGAAGAGGAGAGGCCTCCAGGGCCAGGTAAAGAGCCCCAAGACCTGAGTTTTCCTTTCCACACAGAACCTCCTCTGGGAGACTACACCAGTCCCTTGGCAATTTGGGCCTAGCTTCCCTCCAGCTCAAATTTCCAAGGTTTCCTTACTAGGTCAAAGGATAGGGAGGACTCTTCCATGACTCCTTGGATCCTTTTCTTTATATTTACAAACCCTCCCAGGGCACTTCAAAACTCAGGAAAGAAGTAGTAGGGAGAAAGTCTCCAGTCAATCTTCACAGATCCACCTGTGTACTTCACCACCCCCACCCCCCACCCGACAAATTGCACATAGAATAGCCTGTGAAAGAGCAGATTTTTCCAAAGCGTGCTGGAGATACACTTAAGGCTGAAGGCAAATGAAAAGCAGATGGAAATCACCCAGCACCACCCCCATGGATGGCAACCCATCCCTGCTGGACTAGGAGAATGATTCCAAGGAGCTGGCACCCACTGGATAGCTTTCAAATGGTTTTCAATGGCTCCGTTACCCCTAGGAAGATTAAGGAGCACAGCACCAGAGAAGAGGGGAAGACTTGACCAGAGAAAAGCGAAGAAATGTCCAGGCACCAAAGGGATCTTCATGTATAGTTTTGTCCAACTGGGTCAAGTGTCCCAGTTCAGTTATCAAATCTTTTCAAATTCTACATCGTGGATTAATAGAATCTTGAAAGTACAGAATTTTGAAATTCATTATCAGAACATTTATGGACTAGAATCTTTAAAATCTTTGTTCTTGAAAATCTTAGAATCTTAAGAATTCTAATCTCAGGATGCTAACTCTTGGTCTGGTGCCCAGCTGCTTGGTAGCGCAAAGTTTGAGAAAAAGGAATCAGAATTCCAGAAGAATGGGTCCACAGACAAGAAACACTGAAGATCAAGCAATTTTCAGACATGGGAGCTTCTAGCCATAGTCGTTGCAGCTTAAAAGTAGAGAATCATAAAGTCATGGAACTGAATCAAAGTCATGACCGATAAGTCACAGGTCATGAATATTTTGAGAATAATTAGATTTAGATTCTTCGAGTTACAGAATGGTGGGTCCAGTACTAATATTTGGGGATTAAGGAAGAAGAGAGTTGTGGATTTATAGGAACCAAATTTTCCAATCAAACATTTCTAGACAGAAATTCAAATTAAGTAATATATACTTTAGAGCTGCAAAAAATATCTACGAACTTGAAAAGCTGCCGCTCCCAGCAGTGGTATCATATTTTCAGGTACAAATCTTAGTCCCACCATCTTAAAATGAGGAATACTCTTTTACATTTTGATGGGATGCTTAAAGTCACAATACTATAGGTACAGTCAAAGAATTTAGACTTCCGGTCGTGGAATCTTAGAATTACAGAATCACACTCTTTGATTTACAGAATCACGTTAGGATAGGTGGTCCAAAATTTAAAATTTGGAAATCTGAATCTTAGTATCTTGGAAATACAGAGAACCACGAAATTAAGTATTAAAAGACTTATGATGTGATCTGGTCAAAATTTTTAAAAAATTAAACTTGTTTTTTTCCCCTTTGTAAAAACATAACTGGATAAAACCGGATTTTAGCATCTTTGTAACTTTGAAAGAAGGAAGCTGAGAAGCTTTGTTGGGCAAGTGAAAAGCCCCTCTCCAGTCGTCCTAGCACCCATCCGCTGAGGAATTATACAAACCATTCAATCGCTTCCACAGCTCAGTCGGTGGATCGAGGATCTGAGTTTTTTGCCTCTTTCTCCCGAAAGCTGTTGCTCAGTGATTGGCGGGGCTGAGCCGGCCCCTAGCTCACTGCCACTAAGAACGCGACTAAAACCTCCGAAGCTGTGCAGCCCACATTCTCGCGGCTCACTCCGCTGCGCCCAGCCCTGCACCCGCAGCCCCGCGGAAAGCTGCGTCCCGGCTGAAGCCTCTAGAGTTGGTACCAAGGCCTGGAATCCTAAGGGTCGAAGAAGCCTCCGAGATCCACAGATGCCCTCCCGCCTCGGATTCCCACAGCAGAAAATTGAGGTCTTGCGAAGCAGAAGGGACAGGCCCAAGATCTCTCCGCGAAAGACCACAAAGAGAACCCAGGCCGGTGGGGCTGCCGCCGCAGGCAGTCTCGGGCCAGGCCTGAGTCCCGCCTTCGGGGGCTGGTAGGAAATGAACTCAGAAACCGGACACCCGCGAAGCAAACGGGTCCGATCTGCCCGCCCCTTCGCTCCCGGAGAGACACGCCCAACCGAAGCACCCCGCAGCCCTCATCTTTCGCAGCCTTCACTCCCCGCTGCGAAAAGGGGTGGCTCGGTGGCCCCCAGGGTCTTGGGAGCCACTTGGAGCCTTCTAGCCTGGGCGAACTGGAGGAGGAGGTGACCGCGAGAGAGCAGACGCCTAGCCTTCATCCTCTGTAAGCTGTGTGCCACTCTCCATCATACGTACAGAGAGGGGTCCCGAGTCACCCAAAGGCAGATGATTACAGTTTGAGGGTAGCCTTTCCCTAAATATCGTCAACGGAGGGGCTCTAGGGATGCACACCCTCCGTACAGTCAAGAAACCTGGGACCCAAAGAGGGAAAGTGCTGCCTCCAGCATGTAGCAGGGAAGCGCAGTAATAACAGACGCAAGTGTGCGGCTCTGCTACGCGGCGAAGTCTCCGTGGGGCTGTGGCAAGTCACCTCCCCTACTGGACTTAGGAATCCTTGTCTGAAAGATGAGGGACTGAATGAGGAACTGAATGACCTGGGTTTGGAAATCATTCTAAAAAACCTTCAGAGCCAGTCACCAGGACCGTCTTTTCCCTTCCCCGTCCTTCAACCCACAGGAACCAAGCACCACCTTGGCCAGCTCTCACCCTCTCCGGAGAAAAAGTGAAGCAAGCCCTTTCTTTCACCTGCGGATCCCAGCTCTCCACAGAGATTGGAAAAGTCCGGACGCGCTGAGTTTGGGCGCTGAGGTCTCCTGAGACAGTCCCTGGCCTCTCCTGGCCTCAGTCTCCCCGTCGGCACGCAGAGGCGGCCGGCCGGGGGATTGCCGAGCGCCCTCCCTGCTCTGATGGTGTGGGGCTCCATCCGCCGCCACAGCTGCTCCGCCGCCACAGCTGCTCCTACCTGGGGAGGTGCGTTGGGACTCAGGGGGCGGGCAGTTGGGGGGCGGGCGGGGAACGGGCGCCGCCCCAAGCTTCCTGGCGCCTTTAAGGAGGAGAAGCCGGCAGAAGGAGGAGCTGGTCCCGGTAAGTGCAGGGGAGCGCCTCGCCAGCAGTCCCGGTGGTGGTGGAGGCCAATGCTACAGAGAGGGAGTCACCGGCTGCCCTGCCTGGCCTGCGCCGCGACTTCGCCGCGGGCGCCTCGCCTCCCTGCCCTCCGCAGCCAGGGCCACCCGGGCGCCGCCTAGGCGGCCCCCACCAGAGTACTCACGCCGTCAATAACTGCCCTCTCTTCTGGTCTTACGGCCCGCAGCCTCCTCTGCGCGCCCTACCTCGACGGTTATCTTCAGATCAGCGGGAAGCCCAGACCAACTGCTGGCGCCTCAGCCCCAGGACTGCTTCCCGACCCCTTGCCCCGTCTGGGACCAGCGCGCGAAGGGCCCCTCTGCCCATGACGGGGGCCTAGTCCTGGTCCCGACGCCACTGCTGGCGCCTGGCCTCGAGCTCCAGAACACGAGCAGAGCTGTCGGTGGGCGGGACACTCCCGAGCCTCTGTCCGCACTGAGCCAGCCCTGAAACCACCGGCGCCCGGCCTCCAGCGCGCCCCTGCCGGGGAAGCTGTGCTCCCGGTACCAGCCCGCGAGGACTCCCCTGAGCTCTCCGCAGAGGGGTCCAGCGTCCGTTCCTGTGACCCTGCGGGGCCGGGCCCCTCAGCTCCCAGACCCGCCCCCGGATCCTCGACAGCAGCGGGCGGCGGGGACCCGGGACGGCTGCACCATGACGGCCGAGAGCGGGCCGCCGCCGCCACCGCAGCAGGAGGCACTGGCTGCGGTGAAGGAAGAGCAAGGTGAGGCGGGCGCCGGGGTCCCGGCGGAGGCGGCTGTCCGCGGCGCAGGCGGACGGCGGCGGAAGCGCCCTCTGCAGCGCGGGAAGCCGCCCTACAGCTACATTGCGCTCATTGCCATGGCCATCGCGCACGCGCCGGAACGCCGCCTCACGCTGGGCGGCATCTACAAGTTCATCACCGAGCGTTTCCCCTTCTACCGCGACAATCCCAAAAAGTGGCAAAACAGTATCCGCCACAACCTCACGCTCAACGACTGCTTCCTCAAGATCCCGCGCGAGGCCGGCCGCCCCGGCAAGGGCAACTACTGGGCGCTCGACCCCAATGCCGAGGACATGTTCGAGAGCGGCAGCTTCTTGCGCCGCCGCAAGCGCTTCAAACGCTCGGACCTGTCCACTTACCCGGCCTACATGCACGACGCCGCCGCCGCCGCCGCTGCCGCCGCCGCCGCCGCCGCCGCCGCCGCCGCCATCTTCCCGGGTGCGATGCCGGCCGCGCGCCCGCCCTACCCGGGCGCCGTCTATGCGGGCTATGCCCCGCCGTCGCTCGCCGCGCCGCCCCCGGTCTACTACCCCGCTGCGTCTCCGGGCCCGTGTCGCGTGTTCGGCCTGGTGCCAGAGCGACCCCTCACCCCGGAACTGGGCCCCGCGCCGTCGGGGCCCGCGGGTTCCTGCGCCTTTGCCTCAGCTGGCGCCTCTGCCACTACCACCGGCTACCAGCCCACTGGGTGCGCGGGGACCCGACCTGCCAACCCCTCTGCCTATGCGGCCGCCTATGCGGGCCCCGACGGCGCGTACTCTCAAGGGGCCAGCAGCGCCCTCTTCGCAGCAGCTGGCCGGTTGACGGGGCCTGCCTCGCCCCCCGCGGGTGGCAGCAGTGGCGGCGTTGAGACCACAGTGGACTTCTATGGGCGCACATCGCCGGGCCAGTTCGGAGCGCTGGGGCCCTGCTACAATCCTGGTGGGCAGCTCGGAGGGGGCAGTGCAGGCGCCTACCATGCTCGACATACGGCTGCCTATCCTGGTGGAGTAGATCGTTTCGTGTCCGCCATGTGAGACAGCCGAGCATAAGGTCGAAAATTCATGGATGGCTATTTATACGAAATATCTCCGAGACTTGAGGACAGGGCTGGAGATAGGACCTAATTGAAAGCCACGTGGCAGGGACCGAGCGGGCAGGAGAGATGCAGCCTTCGGGTGCACTGCGTACACACCTTGTTTGCTTTATAAATGGGAGGAAATGGGGAGAGGAAGCCGTGGCCCACGCACTGGAACAAAGGACCCTCGGTGAGTCGAAGCTCCCCAAAAGATATGCCTTTCTGACAGTCTACCTGGAAGAGTCCTTGGTAATAAAGGGGGCGCAGCGTAGTATCTACACCAGACTCTAGGATCCGAATTGTGAGGAATCACAGAATTCTTACTGTGCTACGCGAAACTCGGGCCATTTTACACGGTTTGACCTCTTGTGCCTTTGACTATGTTACTACAATAAAACGCTCCAATAGCACCTTTCTTCTTAAGGTGAGGAAGACATTTTACAAAAGAAGTAGCTTTTTTCTTTTCTTTTCTTTTTCTTAATTGGAGAAATCTCTGCTTCGGTTGACCTGAGGCTCGTTTTCCCTGCCTCTGAGAACGGCAGACCCTGCTCTGAGTCTGGAGTGTGCTTCAGCTCCACAGTGTGACCCAGTCCTATAATGCATGCCCTCACTCTCCCCATCTATTATACAAAAAGGCTGCAGGATTCAGTCTCCCATATGATTTTGAAGGGCCTCATCATTGTGGATGCTGCCCTACATATTTGGCAGCGTCCTGGGCCACCCAGGGCTTAACCCTATTCCAGGGAATTGGAATAGAGCTCATGGTAAGCATCTAATCTAAAGTCTCTGGATTAGCTCCAGGCAGTGATTATATAATTTCTTGAATCTTTTGAGCATGATGTACTAATCATTTGGCAGCTGTTTCATCTGGGTCATAAATGTGGTTTTTCAATGAAGCAGGTAGAAATACATTTGCCCATTTTCCACACTTTCATCAAGCAGCCCTAGACCCAGTGGGTGAACTCAAGTTCAAATAGATGACAGGACTCATTGGAGCCCATTAGTGACAGCTTTCAGTTTATTGGGCTGGCTCTGCCATCCCTGACACCCTCTGCCGTACCTCAGCAGCCTCCCTATGCAAAAGAAAGTGAAAATTTAATTAGGATGGTCAGTGAAAAAAGCTTTAGAAAGAAACTGATTTTTTAACTTTGTTTTATGTCTTTATTTTAAGCAGCAAGCTGACTAAAATCAGAGAAAACCCAACCACTCCTCACATTTCTCTTTAGAAATCTTATAAGTTTCAATTCTGGCGCAAAAATTTCTAGTGTTAAATATTTCAGAGGGGTGGTGTGCAGCTTTCAGATAAACCTGAGTGTTCAGATGAACTGTTTTAATAAAAATCTCTGAGCAAGTGAGCTCTGGCAAGAGAAACCCAGATTCTTTCTTCATAGTTAACTTGCTAGGGAAAGGTGTCTGAGTGTGAGAAAGAAGACTGAAAACCATTGTTACTTTTTAATTTTGTGGAATGCGCTATCCTGTTCACACACATGTGAATGTGATTCAGTTCAGGAGGGTATTTGTCTAAATCAGTGCTGTCCAATAGAAATATAATGCAAGCTACATGTATAAGTTAAAATTTTTAGTAGCCACATTAATAAAATAAAAATGAAAGTGAAATTTAATAATATATTGTATTTAACCCAATATTTCAAAACATTCATCTCAACATAATATAAAAATTGAGATATTTTACTTTTTTCATACTAAGTCTCCATAATCTGGAGTGTATTTTACATTTTCACCTCATCTAAATTTGAACTAGCTACATGCCAAGTGCTCCATAGCAATGCGTGGCTCTATTGGACAGTACAGGTCTAGATGCTGGTCCTTCCTGATTTTGGCGGTGATAAATAACCACCTGGAGACAGAAGGCGCTGGAGCACTAACCCTGCTGTCAGTGGGTCCAGATTCAAGTCCAGCTTTGTGACCTTAGAAAAGTCTAGATGTTGGGTGTTCTCTCTATATGGATCCTTGCAGGTGTGAAATTCAAAGTTTCTCCATGCACAGGTAGACAGTCTAGCCGTCCCAGACAGAAGTCAGGATGCTTTTCCTCGTTGTCAGTGGCCAGAAATTGAAAGCTTTCCACCCAGGATTTTTGTCCTTGGCTGGCAAGTGCCTTAGCCAGGAGATTTGGGCTGAAGGACAGTCTATGTGCCCGGTTAGTACAGGAGTGTATCCTTTCTCTATTTTTTTTAATTACCAAGTCAAGTGCTTTGACAGCGCCATTAACCTTAAGCCAGTCCCTTCTCCTCTAATGTCCTCGTTTGTGAATGGGAATGTGTGACCCCTACCTCACAGTCCTCCTGAAGTTAAACGTGACAAGAGAGGTGAAAAATGCTTTATAAACTGTAAAGCGCTGGGCACAGAAAGGAGGAAAGGATTTGAAATTAAAAAAAAAAAAAAAAAAAAGCACAGCCTTATCCCAAAACCTTCTCAAGCATCACGATAAAGCCCCGGGAATGAGAAAGATCGTGTAGGACAGTGAAGGCGTCTTCTCTCCCCACGCTCCTTGTCAATTAGGACGCCAGGTGAGATCGTGCCAAAAGCAAGGGTCTGTGCCAGAAGAGAGAGGACGCAGCGAGGAGGGAACTGGGTGTGTATAGGGGACGCGGGAAGAGACTAGCTGAACCGCGGAATATTGAGATCAAGACGTTGAAGACAGAGCGTCGGACTTCCTCCACCACCCGCCGGCCGGCGACACCCAAAACTCGCGCCACCCGGGCCTGGCCAGTTTCACCATCTACAGATGCGGCGCAGGCGAGCGAGCGCCGCTCCGATTTCAACCACTATTGGGGTCGCTGGCAGACCCTCCAGTCCGCTGATTCCAGGATCTTGAGAACATTCCCACTCCACGAATCCCCAAACCGTGAAACAGGACCGCCCGGTTTCCCATCGGGGAGCTCAGCGACAGGAGGTGCGTTTCTCTTTATTCTCTTCTCCCTATTATGAAACCAGAAAAATCCTTCGCCCCTCTTTGGGCCCTGCACCCCAGCGTCGTGTGTAGGCGCCCCCAGGCCATGAATAATTAGATGCGTTCTTCCCTAATTGCCCAAGGCTCGTTAGAATTCGCCCCAGAGCTGTAACATTTATTTTCTTTCAAACTAACTTTGCTTGCAATTAAGCTTAGGAAACCAGCAACAAAAGCGGGATTGGCCCGAGGTCGTTTACTACGAAAACGGTTTAGGGCACCTTCTTCCCCAATTTAAGGGGTAAGATTCTTGTCCCAGCCGCAGAGGTGAAGGGGCAGGAAGCTTCTTGAGGTGGTGGTTGATGGTGAAGGCGTTGGCGCTCCTAATCTCGGTGATTCGTGCGCCCAGAAGAGTAAGGGTAACTTTGTTGAAATGAATTCGGGCGATTAAACACCCAGCTGAACTAAACACCCATGACATGAAGCTACTGTATGTAGTTTACCCAGCACACTCATAAACACAATCTTATTTACTAAGAACCTTGTGAGAATTTTTTTTATTAAAATTAATTTTCATATTATGAAATTGGCACATGTTCATTATTTTAAAAATACAAGTTAGAAAAAAAAAATCAGAGGAACCCATGGTTCATCTAGAGAAAGCACGGCAAACACCTCAGTATTTTTTCTAGTTTTTGTTTTTGTTTTTCCTCCGTAGGAGGCCTGAATTCTGAACTTTGTCACTGAAATGCTGTGAGATCTTGAACAAGTTCCTTCCTTCACTAGGTAGGCCTCAGTTTCACCATCTACAAAATTAGGTGGCAGGTCCCCTTTCACCCTGACATTCTCTAACTCCTATTTTCTTGGTTATTTCAATCCAGGATATATACTTTTCTCAGGGCCAGGAGAGAGGCTTGGAGGGAGGCTTAGAGCGGAAGCCCACTCTCCCAGCTGGTTTTTACACAAGAGACTGAAGCCCTGAGGCTTTGCAACTCCCATAGGCATCCCCTGGGAGCTGGCTAGAAATACAGACTTATTGGACCAGAACCTGCACTTCAATGAGACCCTCAGGTGATTCATATGCCCTGATTAAAGACACAGAACTTTAGAAAAAGGAATAAACAAAAACAAAATAAAAACTTGTTCCATTGTTGTGATCAGAGACTCCAGAATAACTTCTAGGAGCCTCCTGTTTCTGACCAAGAACACCAACCGACGATACAGTGCTACCTTATGGCTCTGGCTGCAGAGAGGAGAGAGGTCTGTGCAGGGGCACAGGACTGAGGTGGGTGGAGCACTTCACCTCCTCCCTAAGGTATATTTTCTGAGTCTTGGAATCCTAGCTCTTAGAATACATCTCACCTCATGTTCCCAGCTTTATGGTGACTGTGATAATGACATTCAATAAGTGTATCTGAAAGCATCTTGAAAGCTGGGCAGGAACCCTGGTTTCTGACTCCTAGCTGAGGCACGTTGGCGACCTTTGGATTCAAGTCTCTGTACCATTCCTAAGCAGCAGTCATTTGCCCAAGCATGGCATAAACTTGGCCTCTGATCTCTTGGCTCTAGCCCCAATTCTGGGGTTGCTGGGGATTTAGGAGAAAAACAAAGCTCTCTTCTCAGGACATAATAGCCAGCCAAAGGGGCCCCAATCTCTGAACCTGTCTGGGCTGAGGGATCCTCTAGTAGAACATTTTAAGTGCCCCTTGGACAGCGCAAGATACTCGGCGCCCTAATGAATCCTTTCCCGTCCCAAACACACGCACCTTTCTGGAGAACTTGGTTTCTGTGCTCATTCTGTTCCTGAGAAGTGCTGACTCCTAGGTAGGGTTGGCATGACAAGGTAACTGGGTGGGTGGGAGAGGGGGCGCAGGGAATGGCAGGAATGGCCTTGATGAAAAGCAGTTCAAACAGAGAGCATGTACCATGAAGAATGGGGCCAGACCTTCAGATTGGGGAAGCATTCTTCCCAGGATCACATAGCAACTCTCTGGGAGAACCAAGACTCTCATCTCAGTGCTCACATGAGTTCTCAATAATAGGAATAAAGAGAAACATTGTCAGTGTATGTAGGGCTTCCTTAGAGCTAAAGAAGGAGCACATGACTTACTCAAGATCTCAGATGTGTCCATGCCAAACTAGAACCTAGGCTTTCCCCAAGAGAGATTGCATTTGATTATCATCTTAATAAAAAGCAGTGTGAAAATGGAAGTGGTCACATGGTGGGGTGGAGGTGGAGGTTGGGGGTAGAGTGCAGCTTGGGGGACTTCCCTGTTAGGACTGTCCATTGTGTGGATGGGTAAACTGAGCCCAGAACTGGTTTAACAAAAAGCTTAGAACAACGTAGAGAGAAAGGCAGTATGGGCTAGTGCTTCTCAGCCCAAACTGAGCAGAGAACTAAAGAAAAAACTGAGTGGACAGATGGGGTGGAGGAGGGTAGGAGGTCCTTAATGAGTTTGCTGCCTCGTCTCTCCCTATTTCTGCCCTTTCTCCAGCATCTTCTCTACATGGCTGAGGCCAAAGCCAACCTTTGCAGAGCTCCTGGAACGGTCCTTGCTTCTCCCAGGAGAGGATGGCTGTTCCCTATGGAGCTCCCTACGCCCCTCTGCCAGCCTCACAAGACCTCGTCTGAGAGCTGAGGCTCAGATTTCCAGCTCAACCCAGAAAATCATGTAGACAGGGATCAACTGTCAGCCCCTCCCAGGGTGAGGAAAGGATTGGGGAGCCAGAACCAGGGGGGATCTCGGTGTTGGTGTAGAGCACCAGCTTATCTCCATATCTGAGAACCTGAAGCTGCTTCTCCTAAGATTGTCCACAGAACAGCCCCCCAGCCATGGTTTTTCAGGCATGTAGGAATTCAGCAACCAGAGATAAAGTGTGAGAACCACAGCCTCATAGAGCCTAAATCTTGCCCCTACTCTCAGTTCCCAGCAGCCAGCCAGGGCCTCCCTAAGGGTGTTCCTTTCTTCTCCCTCCATTTTGCCCCACTGCCACTTCCTGAAGCTGAGTTCCAGCCTGCTGTCTGCAGCAGACAGCCCAAACTCCTTATCTGGCACTCAGGACCCTTCATGATCCCTATGCCAACCCTCTTCCCAACCATATTTCCCATAGCTGCCCTTCCTGCACACTTAGGTTCCAGCCAACACACCACTTGCTGTTCCCCAGATACCCCTATGAATCTGCTCTAACCATTACGTCTCCAGGAACCACCTCACCCCATCTTGCACCTCCAAGGCCGTCAGCCCAGTAGGAGACTCCATCATCTTGCCTGGATCTCAGCACCAGCCTCCTAACAGAGCTCCCTGCTCCCCGCACTGTTCCCCTCAGTCAGTCAGTCCCTGCACAGCAGCCAGCATGTGGTCCAGCTGAAACATCAACAAATCTTGTCACTCACTCACAGAAGTCCAGGCCTCAGGACCAGGGAGTGAGATTAGGAGCATGGCATGTCTCTGGGCAGCCCTGTGAAGGGTTTCTTACACAATGAGAAAAGTATATCACATATGAGCTTTTTCTAAGTTCCCCCTTACCAAGTAACACTTTCCTTTTACCCTAAATTTTCATCAGAGCCTCATACAACTATTCAAACTTGTGTGACATGGGGTCTGCTCACATTTTCCCAGCAGTAATGCTCAAAAGAAAGAACAGTATCCTATCATGGGAACTGGGCACAGGAGTCTTGATGGTAGACCTGAGAGTGACCAAATGGAGCATGTTGAGGACAACCGTATAGTGGACAACTCTGGACAGAAATAAAACGATATACTTCTTTCTGGCATATTCAAGAAGAAGATGTGCCAGACACTGCTAGTTGTCTACTCCCCCATCTGTCCCCTTTCTTCTTTGCTTGTAAGGCCCTGATTTCATCCAGGTTTCAGTTGGCCATGTATTTTGGGGGAAGTCTTACCCCTTGGGGTACCCCTAGGCTCAATCTGGACTTGTCTAAGGTAAATGTGGTGATGATTCCATCATTCTACTCAGTGAGTATTTAAAAATAGGCACAAGATACTTTTCAGGCCAATGAGATGTTCAGAAAAGTCTGCTGGGTGCTTCTGGTAAGCATTTCTTGGTCCTTAAAAAAGAGCAGAAGAGGAATAGCCCTTCTCTCCTTCTCTGCATGTTGTTTGAGTGTGACTTCTGAAAGTGTGGCAGCCATGTTGGACCTGGAATGTGCCAGCCTAGAACAAACCAATCTACTGAGAATGGCAGAGCGAAAATGTAGGAAGAACCTGGGTGCCTGATGCTATCACTGAGCTGCTGAAAGTACCAACCCTGGAACAGCTCATTATACCTGTGGGTACCTATTTTTAGAGAAAACAAATATCCTCCAAGTTTAAGCCTTTTTTCCTTAGACTTTCTGTTACTTGCAGTCAAATGTATCCTAACCAATATAGGTGACCCTTACAGGACAGGAAAAAAAGTGATTCTTGGTTTATGCCTTTTAAAATTTCCTTTGCCATTCTTATAAATAAAAGTGCAGCTGAAAGGTTATCTAGTCCCACCCCCCATTTTATAGAATGAACAACCAAGGATCAGGAAAAGTAACTTTCTATAGTTGTGCAGAGAGCTAACCTCTTAGACTCCCCTCCAGGGCTGTCTCACCACCATTGTTCTTCCTCAGCTTCAAGAGGCTCAGCAGTGGCACAACCGACTAACTGAAATCCTGATATTATTGAAAAGTCGCTGTGTTCAGGGTGTACCAAGCACTTCTGCATACGTTATCTTTTGGATCTTCACAACTGCCCTGGGAAGCAGGTTTTATCTGCATTTTTTCAGATGGGGAAACTGAGGGCCAAGAAGAGAACGCAAGCTCAAGGTCACATGACCTTTTGCATGGGAGGCAAAGGTGTAACAAAGTCCTCAGCAAAATGCATCTGATGTCTGAGGACTTTTCCTCCCTAAATCTGAGAATCTGGAGAGTTGCCTATGAGTTTTGACTGGAGCTCCAGGGAAATCCTTTCTCTTTGGGCCTCTGAGTACTGTGGATCCTCCATACACCCCTGAGGCTTAAAGATAATGTTCTGAAGTGTTTGGATCTGGTTGCTTCAGATTCAAAAAATAGGATGGTTGATGCCAAAGCTGAAGGGGACTGGCTGTGGCTTAAGATGAGCTCTACCATCATGTGACAGTGCCTCCTGTCACCCCACCCCAACCTTACCAGCTTCAGCCGGACTTGGTCCCACCATGGCAAAAGTTGCAGGAGCAGGCCTGCGGGTTACAGAATACCTGGGAGAGGCTGTGGGCAGCTGGGCAATTTCTAAATTAATTGTAGGAGAAACATAACAAAACAGTCTGCAGGCTCAGCGTTTGGGAGATCTGCCGTGAGACTGACAGCCTGGAATCCAGCAAGTACAATGCCTTCAACCACAGACAGGAGGGCCCTTCCTCCTTGTGAGGAGGAGGACTGACTTCCTTCCAACAGGGGCCCGTCTAGGCCTGCAGCCACCTGATATGAGAGCAAAACCCTAGAACTGAAAGAGCCTTTCCACCCAAATCCCAAACTACAATTAACATAAACAGCTTCCCCAAAACACAACTACAAGGTTGGCTGGCCTGGTGAGTTATGTGCCCTGGCAGACACCTCACTTCTTTGCAAGGGGCTTTCAGGTCTCATTTTGAAGATTTCCTCCTGAATTCATCAGGAAACCTGGGCTGTCCCCACTGACTGTGCGCACATGCATGAAATGAACCTGGAGTCTATGATATATTATTGATAATGGTCAAATCTTACCTTCATTTGGCACTTTCTTGTTTTTTGGGAGGCTGCCTGCCTTCATCAGAAAAGCACTAGTTCATGTTCTGGCTCTGATACCTGGGCAAGTCTCAGCCTCAACTTCCTCGGCAACAAAATGGCTACAACATTGCCTTCCCTCTCCAGTACCAGTCACAGTGGCTAAGATTCAGTGAGCTAAGTGACAGGCACTGTTTAGTGCTTTTAAGTCTCCCAAAACTCCCCTAGAGGTAGTGACCACAAACTAAGAAACGGTGGGAATAGAGTTTGAAGCTGGCAGTCAGGCTTCTAAGTGATAATGCTGCCTCATGAGACTCTTGTTTTTCAGAGAGGAACTAGGCTAGAAGTCGAAAAGCTCAGGGCTTCACCCTCCCCAGCAGCTAATTTTGCATGTGACTTTGGGTGTCCCTTGCCTTTGATAGTCCCATCTGTATACTGGGTAGATGTGTGTGGCTAGGGGCATCAGATGTCCTTCAATGTCCCTTTAGCATAAAGTTTGGTAAGTCTATGTCTCCCTCCCTTGAACATGAACATGAGGATGGAATAGTACAATATGAAAATTTTTGTAAATTGCAGCCTGATAGTTTATTTTTAACTCATTTCCCATTTGCCCTGAGAATACTCACTGGTGACACTTATGGCTTCACGTTTACCCCAAGCTCAAAGTTTGCCACGAAATATCTCACTTTTATTATTATTTTCGCATAGCTCTAGTATATCGATAGTCTTTGGAAACAAATGACATCATTTTATTTATAGCATTCTGCTTTTAGTAGTGGTATTTCCATTTACAAAATATAGTAATTCTCAATTGCTAAAAATGTCAAATCCTAGAAAATGTCGCATTCCTATGCGTGATGTTGACATTGTTCTCCAACAGTTGTTAGCCAGAGAGTCATTTGATGAATCCGATTTATGTATACATTTCTCTTACATTAGGATTAGAGACAAGTTCTGTTTAGAAATAACTCCCAAAACAGTTTTTATATTTTATTTTCACATTGAAAACCAGTCAGATTTGCTTCAGCCTCAAAGAGCATGTTTATGTAAAATTAACACTGGCAGTGAGCTGCACTTTTTTTTCCTAAACAGGAAATGAGTTAAGCCTTTCCCCCAAAGTTAGTGAGACAGGGGAGGTTTTCCTGCATTCATGTTTATAGCAATGAGAACTGAATCCCAAACAGGGGTCATTAGCAGTTAGGGTGGAGCCCACACTAGACTCATGACTCTAGGCTCTGACCAAGTGCTCTTGCTGTTACACTGTATGAATTTTTGCAACTGAATGAATGCCCAAAGCACATTACTGACCCAAGTATAATGCTATGCCTGGCATTGTGCCTTGCCTATAGTGGATGCTTACAGCATGCAGACCTAGGAAAGTGGCTTGGCAGCAAGAGGCATTTGAGTCAACCCCCACCTTGATTACTCATTGTAGTCCAGGGGGATTTAGGACTGTCACCCACCCAGATCTGGGCCCAATCTTATAGGCTGCTTAGACCCAGTATGCCCAGAGATAGCCTGGGTCCATAAGTCCCTGCCTTCTGTCCTATTTTGTTCACCTTCCAGATGGAGCACTGGTGTTTGTCCCAGACCTGACATGCTTCATACCCCAGATGTCCCTCCTGCTTGTTCCATGTAGTCACGCTTCTGACATAGCTCCTAATGATCCCCACTCCTGGTATTCATGGCCTGTGTAATCCCTTCCCATTGAGTGCGAGTTGGCTCTCCAGTGACTTGCTTCTAATGAACGGGATATGACCAAAATGATAGCATGCTTTGTGCATGATTAGATCGCAGGAAATTCACTTCCATCTTGCTAGAACTCTCTCTCATTTGCTCTAATGAAGCAGGCTACCATGTTGTAAGATGCTGTACGGAGAGGCTCCGATGATAAGAAACCAAGGAACTTACAAGGAACTGAGACCTTAGTCCAACAGACTGTGAAGAACAAATCCTTTCAGCAACCATGTGAGTGAGCTAGAAAGTAGATCCTTCCTGGTCACACCTTGAGAGGACTACAGGCTTGTGACAGACCCTGAAGCAGAAGACCTGCGAGATAATAAATGTTATTTTAAGCCAGTACATTTTGGGGTAATTTGTTACGCAGCAGTATAACTGATACATGGGAAGCAGTTTCACTTATACCACATTCTCTAGCCAGGCTGCTCCAACTCAGCCCGAACACACACACACACACTCACCCACACTGATGCCTCTTCTCCTTGGGGTGGAAGATTTAGGTCCTTCTGCCAGGTCAGCAGAGACTTATCGAAGGGACCCTGAAGCCTGAGGACCCCCAGTCTTGTGCACTCCTGACACTCAGAGTGAAAAGACTGAGGAGCCCCTCTGAGATACAGAGGTAAGGAGCGCCAGGGAAGCTGACCTCCAGGGAGCTTAGGCTTGTGTTTAGGACCCCAACCAAGTGACACTGAGTATCATTCCACTACTTCTGCAGAAAGTATCCAAGTATCACAATATCCAAATCTATCTTTTAACCTTTGCAAAAATGACTATGTGCAGTGTCAGTAAATGCAGATTCAATCTACTTTCTTTTGGCTTTTACATCTGACATTAATATTAGAATTAACTGCTCCCAAAAGGAAGTGGTAACATACATTACAACCTTTAGTTAGAGGCTTACCTTTGGAGACCTCAGCCAACCCCAACCAGCGCTGAGGTTTTCTCAGAATTACACCTATGACTCCTGCTTCAAGCTGTGTTTGGACACTGTTTGAGACAGGGGCAGTGTTTTCTAACATTCTGTTCCTCTGCATATTGAGAGAAAATACTCCACAAAGAATCCAGAAACTACCTAACCCCATGGTAAGATCTTTCTGACTATGCCATAAAAAAATTATGCAGGCTCTGCCATATTTTTAAGTAGGGCTGTGAGTTCAAAAAACAAACAGCACATGGGCCAGCTAGGGAAGCTAGGATGAGTAGTGGCATGTGTAAAGATGAATTAACTAATGCTATGCTCACTATGAGTCAGGAGTGTCATAAGGCTGCCATAATAATTTTATTTGAGGCTGCATTAAAAGAAGTAGAGTACTCAGAGTAAGGAGGTGATGCCTCTGCCTGACTTTGCCTGTTCAGAGTATCTGGATTGCCCCTGAGCTTCACATATTTTGATGACTTTAATTAACTCGAATATATCATGAGAACATGATCAAAATAGGGGAGGGGTTGCAAACTGTGTCCTGGGAGGAGCAGTTGGAAAAAATAGCCTTGTAAAGCCTGAAGTCAGACTGTAGCACAGTTCCCTTTCTTCAAGTCTCTGAGGATTTTCCAGGACAGACATTGGAATTGGAGGGGGGGTAGGAGAGGCACAAATAAGATCAATGCTATGTAGCACCATATTTCAGTCAATAAAAGGAAGAAATTTCAAATAGTCAAAGGTAGCCAAGAGTGAAAATGGCTGCCTAAGGCAGTATTAAGCCCCCCACTCTGGAGGGATGTCCAAACAAAGTTTAAAAAGCATTTGGTGAGGATGTTGTCATAGAATCCATTCCTTGGGTGGGGGTTGGGTCCAAATAACTTTTGAAGACTCTTCCAGCTCTAAGACCCTGGGATGTCAGGATTCATGTATTGCATTTGCCAGGATAAGTCAGTAAGACTTGAAAAGGGGACTCCAAAATCTGTTCCTAGAGTTATATGGTAATTATATCTCAGTGAAGATAGAAAAGATAGATAAAATAAAGTAATAAAATAAAAACCTGTTCCTTCAATCTTTTCCACTGCAGTGAGAGTAATGATTTTCTGAACCCCAGTTAAAGATCCTGTGATAAGGGGATTCTCCTGGATTGTCCAGGTAGGCCCTAAATGTAATCACCAATGTCCTTATAAGAAGGAGGGAGAGGGAGATTTAACACATTAATAAGAGATGTGACAACAAAAGCAAGAGATTGGAGCGATGTGGCCATGAGCCAAGGGATACTAACAGCCTCTAGAAGTTGAAAAAGAAAAAGGACAGATTATCCCCTGGAGACTCCAGAAGGAACCAGCCTTGCCAACACCTTGATTTTAGCCTAGGGAAACTGATTTCAGACTTCTGACCTCCAGAACTGTGTGAGAATAAATGTGTGGTGTTTGCCACCAAGTTTATGATAATTTGGTTTACTAATGTAGCTTTCTACGAGAACCTCACTTCTAGTATAGCAATATAGGCAAGTTGAAAGTGAAAGGATTAAAAATATGTGTTGTGCAAACATCAATCAAAAGAAACAGGAGGACTATATTAATATCCGATAAAGCAGACTTCAGAGCAAAGAAAATTACTAGAAACAGAACGATATTACATAATGACAAAAGGGTTAACCTACCAAGAACACTTAGCAATCTTAAATGTGTACCTACCAAAGAGCATATCTACAAAATATATGAAACAAAACTGATAGAACTGAAAGGAGAAATATACAAATTCATACATATAATTGGAGTCTTCAACACCCCTCTCTCAATAATTGAGAGAACAACTAGAGAGAAAATCAGCAAGGATAAAGAACAACTCAACAATACCATCAAAAAATGGAAGCTAATCCACTTTTATCGAACACTCCATCTAACAATAGCAAAATACACGTTTTTCTAATGCCTATGAAACACATACCAGAATAGACCATATCCTGGGCCATAAAACGAACCTCAACAAATTTAAAAGAATTGAAATAATACAGAGTGAGCTCTCCAAAGTTCTCTTGGAAAGATAACAGAAAGTTCTCTAAACACTTAGAAAATACATAGCACACTTCTAACGGTCCATGGGTAAAAGAGAAAGTTTCAGGAAAATTCTTTTAAAAAACCATGCAAGTGAATAAAAATGAAAATACAACATATCAAAAGTTGTGGGACATAGCAAACATAGTACTGAGAAGGAAATTTATAGCACCAAATAAATACATTGAAAAGTGGGAAAATCTCAAATCAATAACCTAAGCTCCCACCTCGAGAAGGTAGAAAAAGAACAAAATAAACCCACACAGAACAAAAGGAAGGAAATAATAAAACTAAGAGCAGAAATCATTGAAATTGAAAATAAAAAGAATAAAAAAAAATCAAAGAAGCAAAGAGCTGGTTCTTTGAAAAGATAAGATTGACAAACATCTAGCAAAACTTATTAATATCAATATCAGGGATGAAATGGAAGATTTTACCACAGGCCCCAAAGACATCAAAAGAACAATAAGGAAATTCTACAAACAACTCAAAACACATAAATTTGACAACTTAGATAAAATGGACAATTCTTCAAAAAACAAAAACTTCCACAACTCAGCCAATATGACTAGCCTTATAACTATGAAGAAAACTGAATTCAAAAAAAATTTTAAAACTCCCGAAAGAGATATTTCTGGGCCTAGATGATTTCACTGGAGAATTCTAACAAAGTTTTAAAAGCTCAACCCAAACTACACAATCTCTTCCAAAAAATAGAGGAAGGAATATGTTCCAATTCATTTTATGAAGCTAGTATTACCCTGACACTAAAATCAGAGTAAGGTCATGCAAAAAAAATAAAAGCATAAAACTATAGACCAGTATTCCTCATAAATATAGACAGAAAAGTCTTTAATAAAATATTAGCAAATAGAATTCAGCAATATATGAAAAGAATTATCCACCATGACCAAACAGAGTTTATTTCACAGATGCATGGCTAGTTCAGTAGTCAAAAATTAATCATCATAATCCAGTATATTGACAGGCTAAAGAAGAAAAACTTACATAATCATATCAATCAATGCAGAAAAAAGCATTTGACAAAATTAACACCCATTCATGATAAAAACTCTCAGAAAAATAGGAACAAGGGGAACTTCCTCAACTTGATAACCTATAGCTAACATTATACTTAACAGTGAAAGGCTTAATATTTTTCCCAAAGATCAAGATCAAGGAAAGGATGTCCACTCTCATCACTCTTGTTCAGCATAGTAATAGAAGGCCTAGATGGTACAAAAAGGCAAGAAAATGAAATAAGAGACATACAGACTGGAAAAGAAGAAATAAAACTATCCCTACTTTCAGATGGCCTGATTACCTATATTGAAAGTCCCAAAGATATTAAAAAAAAAAAAAAAAAAACTCCTAGAAGTAATAGGTAAGTCCAGCAAAGTTACCGGATACAAGATAAACATACAAAAAATTATATTTTTATGTACTAACAATGAAAATGTGATCATTGAAATTAAAAACACAATACTATCTACAATCAATTTTAAAAAAACTCAGATGTAAATCTAAAAAACATGTATAGAACTTGTGTTCTGAAAACAATGAAAATCAAAGAAAATCTAAATAAATGGAGAGACACAGCACATTCATGGTTGGAAAATTCAACATATGAAAATGTCAAACCCCAAATTAACATAGGGGTTTAATGTAATTTCTATTGAAATCCTAGCAAGAGTTTTTTAAAATATAGACAAGATTATTCTAATATGTATGTAACAACAATGCAGTTAGAATAGTTAAAGCAATTTCGAAAAAGGGTAAAGTATATCTTAGTTGATTTGGGCTGCTATAACAAAATATCATAGACTGGGTGGCTTATAAATAATAAAAAATTATTTCTCACAGTTTCGAAAGCTGGAAGTCTGAGGTCACGGTGCCAGCATGGTCGAGATCTGGTGACAGCCCTCTTCTGGGTCTCTTATCCTCACGTGCTGGAAACAGGATGAAAGGGCTTTCTGGGGTCATTTATAAGGGCATTAATCTCATTCATGAGGGCTCCATTTTTATGACCTAGTTGCTTCCCAAAGAACTCACCTCCTAACACCCTCACATTGGGGGTTAGGGTTTCAACATATGAATTTTGAGGGACAAAAGAATTAAGCCCATTGCAGAGTAAGAGGAATCATTTACGTAATTTTAAGATTTCTTATATACTACAGTAATCAAGGTTGTGGTATTGGTAGAGGGAGAGACACATAGATCAATGAAAAAGAATAATAACCAACTAATTTTTCACAAAGGTGCAGAAGCAATCCAATACAGGAAAGACAGCCCTTGCCACAAATGGTGCTGGAGCAATTGGACATCCACAGGAAAAAACAATAAGAAGAAGCCCCATGACTAAGTCTCTTACTTTGTACAAAAATTAACTTAAAATGGATAATGGACTTAAACATAAAATGTAAAGCTATAAAATTCTTAGACAAAAACATGGGAGAAAATCTTTGGATATAGGACTAACTAAGCAAGCAAAAAGTTCTTAGACTTGACACACACACACATAAAACCAAACCATAAAAGTAAAAATTGTTAAATAGGACTTAATTAAAATTAAAAATATTTGTCTGTAAAAGACCCTATTAAAAAGAATTTTTGAAAAGCTACAAACAAGGAGAAAATATTTTCAAACCACATATTTGACAAAATACTCATATCTAGAATATATAGACAATTCTCAAAACTCAACAACAAGAAAACAAGCAATCCAATTTGAAAATGGGTAAAAGAAATATTGCCCCAAAGCGGATATACAGATGGCAAGTAAGCACATGAAAAGATGTTCAACATCATTAGCCATTAGGGAAATGCAAATTAAAACCACAATGAAATATCACTGCATACCTATCACAATGACTAAAACAAAAAAGTAGTGACAACACCAAATGCTGGCAATGAGTCAGATAAACTGAATCACTCATACACTGCTGGTGGGAATGCAAAATGGTATTGCCACTCTGGAAAACAATTTGGCAGTTTCTTATAAAACTAAACATGCAACAACCATACAACTCAGCAATTGCACTCCTGGGCATTTATCACAGAGAAATAAAGACACTGAAATGTATATATGAATGTAAGAGCCAAAAAAAGAAAAAAACCTGGAAAAAAAAACTCAGGTGTCTTTCAATGGGTAAATAGTTAAACAAATTATAGTACATCCATGTCATGGAATACTACTTAGCAATAAAAAGGAATAAATTATCAATACATATAACTTGGATGAACCTCTAGAGCAGTAGTCTCCAAACTTTTTGGCACCAGTGACTGGTGCTCCTATGAGAATCTAATGCCTGATGATCTGCGGTGGAGCTCAGGTAGTGATGCTGGCGCCGGGGAGTGGCTGTAAATACAGATGAAGCTTGGCTCACTTACCTGCCACTTACCTGCTGTGCAGCCCGGTTCCTAACAGGTACCGGTCTGTGGCTCAGGGGTTGGAGACTCTTGCTCTAGAGAATTATGCTGAGTGAAAAAAGCCAATTTAATAAGTTTCATGCTGTATGATTTCATTTATATAATGTCCTTGAAAAAATTATAGCAATGGGGTATAGCTTAGTGGTTGCCAAGGGTTAAGGAAAGGGTACAGTTTGGGAGTGAAGTAGGTGTAGATATAAAAGGACAGCATAAGGGATCCTCCTGGTGATTTAAATGTTCTGTATTTCGACTATATAAATGTTATTATCTTGGTTGTGTTATAACACTATTGTTTTACAAGATGTTACTTATAGGGGAAATTGGAGAAAGGGTACACAGGATCTCTCTGAATTATTTCTTACAAATGCATGTGAATCTATAATTATCTAGAAATATTGTTTTAATATAAAAATATGTCAAGTAAATAAAATAAACTTTGTGTAGCTGTGATAATATCAGACAAATATATTTCATGGAAAGAAAAAACTCTCACTAGAAATATGGTGAGTCATTTCATAATAACTTTCCAATCACCAGGAAGATAATAATTCTAAACCTGTATGCACCGAACAGCATAGCTTTAAAATATATAAAGCAAAAGTTAGCAGAACTAAAATAGACTTTATAACAAATACACCATCACAGTGAACACATCCCTCTCAATAACAACAGATTAAGCAAACAAAAATATCAATAAAGATAGAGAATATTTAAACAATTCAATCAATAAGCCTAAGGTCATACATGAAATATGGCACCCAACAATAGGAGAAAACACATTTTTTGTTAGTGCACATGGACTATATATAAGTATTGACCAGATGCTAACCCATATAATAAGCCTCAAAAAAGTGGTGTCGGACCATGAACTCTGACCACAATGTATTTAAGTTAGGAATCGTTAACAAAAAAATAACTAAAGAATCCTATGTGTTTGGAAAATTTAAAACAATCTTAATAAAAATTATAAGATAATTATGATCAAACCAGAACTAAAATATTGTATATCAAAACCTGAAGAATAGAGCTAAAGTAGTATTTAGAGGGAAAATTATAGCCTTAATATTTACCTTAAAAAGAAAGTGTTGAAAATAAATTAGCTAAGCATTCTAACATGAAAATTAGTAACTAACAATAAGTCCAAAGAGAGTAGAAGATAAATAAAGACAAGAGAAAGAGTTAATAAAATATAAACATACAATATAGAGATATCAACAAAGGTAAAATCCATATTTTCAGAAAGGTCAATGATGGAGCATTTGAGATCTTGCTCCTCAGCATATGTCATCAATTTGTCTCATATAAACTCTTATAATTTTTTTTAAAAAAGCTTAACGAAATAGACAAACTTCCGATGAGATTAAAAAAGAAAAGATTGAGAGAGAAGGTGAGAAGGCTCAAATAAATACAATTAATTATGGAAAAGAAGAGAGGACATAAACACAGATGCAGCACATCTGGCACATGCACACCAGAAGATTTATACAAGAATATTCATACAATATGTTTATAATAGTAAATAACTGAAAAAAAAAACCCCACAAATGTCCAATGACATCAGAGTCCTTAAATAAACTGTGGTATATTCATGCAATGCAATAATACTTGAAAGTGAAAATGAATGAACTACAACTACAAACATCAACATGGATGAATCTTAAAAACAAAATGTTGAACATAAGAAAGAAAAGTCACAGATGAACACATGCTTCATGACTCCATTCATAAAAAGTGAAACTAAACAGTAGCTTTCTTGTTTAGAGATTTATACACATAGGAGTGATATTAGAAATATTTGCTGACTATTCAGCATAGGCACCAGCAATCAGAGTGGACACCCAGCCAACCAAAACAGACACCAGCTGTAAACAATGAGAAATGCTGTATATCAATCCTCCACACCATCATGGTATAACCATAAAGAGAGACATGTGAATGATCAGCACAAAATTCTCGTTAGTGATTATCTTGGGCTGGGAGGAATTAGGAAGCAATAGGGGAGAGGAACCCAAAAGGGTCTATAATAATGTTCTGATCTCTTAAGCTGGGTGGTGGGTTCAAGGATGTTCATTTGATCATGACAATGATGACAATGTATATTGTATCAATTCCTTCTTTTATGTAGCTTATCTATTTTGCCGAAAACTCTTTTTAAAAGAGCACATTCAGAAGTCGTGGGTTCCATGTCTCTATAAATGTCTTACTAACTGAAGGTCAGAGAGGTTGTGACCTAACCACCTATGGTAACAGCCTCAAAACTGGTCTCCTGACTTCTGGTCCAATGCTCCTTCCCTTGTTCCAATTCCATGGCAGAGCTTCCTTTAGGTTCCATTCTCTTGTGCATGAATGGTTTGTCAAGTGTTATAGGTGACGGTTGTTAAATCCAGGACTGCCAAGGTGTGTGTGACTGGCGGCAATGTGAGTGGTGCTACTAGTTCACTTGGAGAACTTCTGAAAAAAGAAATTTGCCACTGAGTTCAGGACTAAACAGATCGTCTATGGCAACAAATCGTTATACAGGAGTTTAAAAGGTTAAAACTTCTAAATCCAAATCATTCTCCAACATCTAATCTATCTAATCTATCTCTTATTACAATAACTATTGTCATGGCCCAAGTTTTACCCTTTACAAAGCATTTTTGCACCCTTACCCCAGGCCCACCCACCTGATGCTTGCTCTGATAGAATCCGCAGCTAGAGATGGGGCTGATCTCTTTCAGCCTTGGCAAGCTGCTCAGGGATGTTCTCCAGGTGTCTATCTCTCCCTGTATGTCCCACAGGTCAGTCTACCCTCAAGACCCTTACAAAATCCTCCGGTAGAAATGGACTTTTGTTACCCCATAACAGCACTACCTTGGGTGATTGTAAGTTTGAAGCTTCTAGGAGATTCATCTTTTATCCCTCTGTTCTTAGGAATCCACTTAGAGTTTTTCAACCTCAGCACTATTGAGATTTGGGGTCAGATAATATTGTTATAGGGGACTGTCCTATGCATTGTAGAACATTTGGCAACATTCTTGGCCTCTACTCACTAGATGCCACTACTTCCCTGCTACTTCCTCCCATCCTGTTGTGACAACCAAAAATGTCTCCAGTCATTACCAAATGTCCACTAAGGGTTAAAATCATCCCTTGGAAAGAACCGCTGCTGTAGGCTATGAGGACCTTGAGGATAGGGCAGTGTCTTATTCACTTTGTGTTCCTACTGTCTAATGTAGAAAACTCAACTTATTAAGCAACTACTATGTGCCAGATATATTGTGCTATATATCACTGTTGACCACCCTTTATTTACAAGCCAACATATCTGCATGCAACCAATACTAGCATTAACTTGGTATTTTCCTTTACATTGATTCATTTTATCTCAAATCAACCACAAAACATGGCACCTACAGTACCTGATACAGAGAGGGTGCATAGCAAATATTTGTGAACTATAAATGAATTTTTCCTTTTAAGCTCTCAGTATCAGCTTCCCAGAATTTTGAAATTTTGACATAATGGGATTTTCTTTCCCATTCATGAATCGTCCATCTATGGTGCCCCTGGCCACCGGGTGACTGCTCTGTGTGGCAATTCAGGGACCTCAGGCTCTTGCCATCTTAAGGCTCCACCGATGTCCGTGTTTCCATCTTACTATAACTACAGACAGCAAAAGGGGAAAGAGACCATGGAGAAAGCACCTCTCTTCTTCACAGCGAAGCCCAGAAATGACATCACTTATGCTCACCTTCCATTGGTGAGAACCACCCCCCAAGGCTACACCTCAGTGCAAAGGGTCTTGGGAAAGAGAGTCTCTAGCTGCCAGCCACTTCCCAGTGATGACTCAACACAGTGGAAGCAGGTGCACCCATCGTGGTCGACACCTAGCTGACCCTGCCTCAGGTCATGTAAGACACTGTCAGCTCCTATCTCAGATGTCTGGTTTCACCCCTAGAATGTCCTCTCCACAGCACCTTATCATGCAGGCCAGCTAACAACACTTCTGATGTAGCCAAGGAGCAGAGTAAGGAAAGTCTTATCTACAGTGAGTTCTCAAATCAGCATGCCCACCTCATCCCTCCCACCCTTTGCCATTAGACAGATGGTAAGACCAAGAGAGGAGAAAGGATCTACTCAGGATTACCCAACCACGTCAGGGGCAGTACAGACTCTGAGCTGCATGCACTAGGCTGGCAGCAGTGGGGCCCATCCACCCACCTTCCATGGAAGCAGCCCAGAAAATTAGTGCTGATGCCAACACCCTGCTCTGGAGTTCCTGACACCTCTGCTTGGATCCAGGCCCTTTCAAAAGGAGCATTTCAAATAGGAGCCATCAACACTTACAGAGGGTGGGTCTTAATCCATAGAGGATCATTAACTTCACCCAAGTAAAGGGACATCCGTCAGCACCTCCCATTCTTCCATCAATTACCTATCTGCTAATTATCTGGGATTAAGAATTGACACGGAGCGACATGGTCATTAACCACATATTTGCACGGCTTATTCATGTTAGTGGGGCTGCTCAGTCTCACTGAGGCAAATTGGACACGCCCACAGTGCTGCACAACACATTTACAACTATTTGGCTGTCATCAGCCAATAAAGGACTGCTGGATGTGTTTACTTCAAAAGAGAGTTGGCTCTTGGCAAAAGCGTTTTTGCAGGCATGCTGGGTGTTTTGGCATTCTGGCAGTACGAACTGCGGCTTAACTCAGAGCATGCATTCAATCATTTGTCAAACATTCATTAGCTCAAACACAGTAGCAGGCACAGCACTGGCCCCGGGAGGTTTTACATAGATGACTGAGACACTGTTCCTACAACTTCAGAGGTTTATCTCCAGTCAAGGAAGCATATGCAAGCAGAGAGAGCTAAGAGCCATGAGAGAGGGGAACGCAGCATGCTATGGGAATGCAATACCAGGAGAAATCTGTTTGGCCTGAGAAATCGGCATGGGGGGGGTGCCTCACAGAGGAGGTGGTGTTTTCAGCATAGAGCCAGATAGAGAGAGGAATTCCAGGCTGCAGAAACTGCTAAAACATGGGCACAGAAATGCGCAAAGAGAATGGGGAATGATCTAGTGTGGATGGTGCATGCCACGGATGGGAAGGAGGTGGCCTGGTAGACTGGGTCATACCATAGAGAATATCTGATGTTCTGCTAGGGTTTGGAAATGTTTCCTCTGGGTACGAGAAACATGGAAGAAATTTCGTTTTGCTTTTTATGTGTGGGTGGGCTTGTTTTAGTAAACTTTTTTATTGAAGTATAACATACATACAGAAAGTGCAAATATTTTCACAAACTGACTACACCTATGTAGACAACAGCCAGATAAAGATACAAATCGTGACTAAAGTGCCAGAAATCCCCTTTGGCTCCCTTTCAGGAACTCCCCAATCACAAGAGAAACCACTATCCTGACTTTAACACCATAAATTTGTTTTTCCCAATTGTTTTGCTCTTGGTTTCTTTCATTCAACATGTTTCAAGACTCAGCTGTGTTGCTACACATTAAGTAGTTTGTTTATCGTTGCTAATATCCCATTGTATGAATGTATCACAATTATTAATGAGCATTGTGCAGCTTCCAGTATGGGGCTATAAATCTTCTTGCACCTGTCCTTTGGTGCTTTTATGGATGTACCTGTTGGGTACAAATCTAGAAGTGGAATTGCTGGAGAATCTACTTGAATAGATACTGATAGATTACCAAAGTTCTTGTCCATTTGCATAGGAATGGATGGGAGTTCTAGTTACTCTATATCCTTGCCAACGCTTGGTATTGGCAGTCTTTTTATGTTTTATGCTTGTTTGTTTGGAGGGGAGTGACATGATCCCACCTAGGTTAAAGGATAGTCACTTGGGAAGCAACATAGAGTGTGGGGGTTAGAAAAAGGAGCTGGCAAAAAGGAACCAGTCAAGAGGCCAGGCCATAAGGTCCAGGTAATGAAATCCGCGGCAATAGAACTAGAATAAAAAAATGTCTGATTTTTTAAAAAGGCACTGTAGGGGTGGAATACGCAGGATGTAGGTACAAGGTAGAACTTAAGAGAGAGATAAAGGAAGTTTTCCGTGTATATGGCTGGTGGGATAAGAGGTGTCAGGTTTGAAGACAGGAGAAAATATCTTAATTTGGGACACATTGTGTTTTGAGGTGTAGGATGATGAGATGGAGATGTCTAATAAACTCTTGGTTATATGAGTCTGTTGCTAAGGGATGAGGTCAAGGTTGGAGACACTGAGTTAGGATTTATCATCACAGAGGTAGGGGCTGAAGCCTGGGGTGTGGTTGAGATTTCCCAGGGGAGTTGTGGGGACTGAAAAACAGGAGGGCCGAAGACCAGCCGCCTACCTTTAGGGGATGAGTGGAGGAAGAATGAGAGACAACATCGCTTCCTTCTGAAACACTGGCAGGGGCTGTGAAGCATGAGTCAAGCCCTTCGAGCCCAGCAGCAGCCTGGGGTCCATCTCACCAGCCACAGTTTTCTCCTGAATGAACTTGCATCACTAACCTCAAAGCTACATTGAGAAATCCGCATCAGATTGCGTACCTCTGGCAGCGTCCTAGGGATGATGGGCACCAAAGACTCATCTTGGGGCTGGGAGTCCTCCCCACCTCCACATCTCTGCCAATTAGTTATCCAGCACCCCAGGCAGGGAACTCATAACTTCCCACGGCAGCCCATTCCACCACTGAGCCAGTGAAGATATAAGAAAACCTTTCCCTACAAATGCAGTCTCATGTTGTTGGAACTCAAAGATAAAGCTACTCCAGTGTAATGACCCTGGTTAGTGTGAGATGCAAAGACTCTGCATTCTGGAAAATCTGTTTCTATTAACGTTTCCACCAGCATCTTCCTATTGGGGTTGGGGTCATAGCATTTGACTCCCCACAGGAAGTTGCAGTGATTTCACTCTCATTTGCACACTGGATGGGAATGTGCTCATCTGCTGTAGGTACTCTCTGGCTTCATAAAGCAGTGAGCACAGCCCTGGAATGTAGCCAGTCTCTCAGGACTGAAGCGATGCATGCTACAGCACAGATCCACCAGGCTGGACACGTGGGAAGAACGAGTGGCTGCTAGCTGAGAGCGAGTCCACTGAAAGCAAGGTGGGCACGATGCCATTCTGTTCAACAATATTTTTTTTCTAAATATTTACCTGCACTTGGCCCTGCGTGGGTCTCTGGAGAACAAGACAGATATGATCATGAAATGGCTCCAACCCTTAGGGAAATTGGTGGAAGAAACAGGCATGCAAGACGGAAAGGTGACTGAAACTTATCTTTTTATAAATTTCCAAAATACCCACCTAAGCAGCCTTGGCAAGATCTGAAATGTAGAGACTTGGTTTCTGAAAAGACATAAGAAACTACCCTCGAGCCTCAATGAAAAGGGTTGTATCAACCACTGTTAATAATTCACACAACATCAAACTCCAAAGTGTTAATCCTTGGATACCTGTTTGCCAACTGAAAAAGGTATACATCACTTTCTCCTGATCAGAAGACATACATTCCATTAGGAGACCTCAGCCTGAGGATTCTTAGGAATTTTCCAGAATTTGCAGACTTTGGATGACAACATTAACTTTCTGATTCTACAGAATCGTTTCTATTTCCCTTTGCTTTACCACTCATTTTGCCTATTATTTTACACTGACACCCTCTATTTTCTCAATGTGATTCCCATTATCTTCATCCTGGTACTTTTGACACCCTGTGGTCCTAAGGATTGCCTGGTCCATAAGCATGGAATCCCACCAAGCATAACATGACCAGGGGACTCAATGCACAGTGAATGAAGTAGGGGAATGAGCCTATAGTCATGGGATGCTGCTTGATATCACATATTGCACACAGAGGCAGCCAGCTTCATAGAATGCTGAAATGCCTTTCTCTGCACAATGCACAACTGATGCACCATCTCTGAAGCAACACTCTGAAAGGATAGAGTGCCATCCTTGAGGATGCAGTGTATTTGTTAAATTGGAGACCCCTATATGGTGGTGTGCCCCCAGGAAAAAGAATAGATGGCCTGGGAACCAAGGGGTAAAAGCAGCACAAATGGAGCCAGCTCTTCCAGGGTCTCCCCTCTCTGTACAGCAAGTCCCTGGGGCTACTGGTCTCTGGTGGTTGATCCCCACTAATGTCTCCCTTACTTTTATCCAGTGGATTCCCTAAAAGTCCCAGTCCATATTCAGGCTAAAGAATTCTCATGGCGGCCCCAGCCTGAGCCCCTGTTCCATCCCAAGTTCTAGCCCACTCTTATCTGAAACCCTGCTGCAACCCCAACTCCCTACCTCAGACCTATCTTCGATTTCTTTCCCATTTTCTCATTCATTTAGGGCCTATGGAGTGTCCTTCTGTAGACCCTGGAATGAAGCACAATCTCTCGTTTCAAGAGAAATCCAACCCCTGGATTGGCACTTACTGCAGAAGCAGCTGCAACATTTGTGGTGTTTGCCCTCTTTTGGTCCACGTATATCAAGAAAACTTTAATCCTCTAGCTCTCAACATTTCTCAGTATAGCATTGCCTTTCCACCCCAAGTACCAGGCTTCATCCTTGCCAGAGAGTTTCCTCTTAGCCATGAGATCTGGCAGCCGCTGGAGCACCACCCTTGAAAGACCTTCATCCATGGATACAGCCTTGGGGCAAACTAGTAGGGATTTCTCTATCAAAGGGCAAACGTGGACCTTCACAGCCCTCTGTAGTAGGGGTCAAAGCACAAGAAAGAATCTAAGACAGATGACACTGAAGCATCCAGAAAGTTTACATGTAAGGGGCCCAATAAAATGCCAGTTAGGGAACAACCTGCAAAGAGTCTGTAGCATAGCCTGAAGAAGGCCCCCAAAAGAATCTAGGTATTTAGAAAGCTAACCTGAGGCATCTAGGGTCTGACTCTGAGGAGACAGAAAGTAACTTGGTATGTCACTCAAGAAACAACTTATCAAGGGATTCAAGGGAGAACCTAGACCAGAAGCAACCAGAAAACACCCTAAAGATTTACTTGGATAAGTAGTTGGGTAGATGTCTCCATCAGCTTGGTAGATGTGTGTAATTCTTGGCTTTTTGTCAATTATACTCCTAAGAAGCCCTATAGTCACTTGGAAACTGGAAATTTGGCACATTCAATAAATCGGGAACACTCCTTTAATACTTCTTGGAAGCTTCCTTCCTTGATCCAGGTATCAAACAGGCACTAGAAGCCCAGGGTATATAGAGATAAAAATTTTTTTTTGACCTTATATTCCATGACTTTGTTGAACTCATTAGTTTTAGTGGTTTTTGTTGTTGTTGTTGTTGCTTCTTCAGGATTTTCTACAGACAGGTATGCCTTTTATTTCTTTTTCTTGCCTTACTACGTTAGCCAGTAACTCCAGTACAATACGGAAGTGGTGTGGATATCCTTGTCTTGATCTCAGGGTGGAAAGCATTCATTTGGTCTTCATAAAGTATGATGTTGGCTGTAGGTTTTTTGTAGATGCCCCTTATCAGATTGAGGAAGTTCCCTTCTTTTCCTAGTTTTCTGAAATTTTTACCAAGAATGGATATTAGATTTGGTCAAATGCTTTTTATGCACCTATTGAGATGATCATATGATTTTTTTGTTTGTAAATATACTGAATTATGTTGATTTTTTAAAATGTTAAACCAACCCCACATTCCTGGGATAAATTCTGCTTGGTCATGATGTATTATCCCTTAACGTATTGTTGGATTAAATTTCCTAAAATTTGTTTGGAATTTTTACAATTATACTTGTAAGAGATATTGGTCTGTTGTTTTCTTTCTTGTAGTATTTTTCTCTGGTTTGGTATCAAGGTAATGTTGGGCTTATAGAATGAGTTGGAAAGTATTCCCTCATTTCCAATATTTTCAAAGAGTTTGCTTAGAAATTTTTTCTTCCTTAAAAGTTTGATAGAATTCCTTAAATGTTTGATAGAATTCACCAGTGAAGCCATCTGCACCTAGTTTTGTGTGTGAGGTTTTTAAATACAATTTCAATTTTTAAATAGATATAGGGGCTATTCAGGTAATTTCTGCTTGAGTAAATTTTGGTAATTTGTATCTTTCATATTTTTATTCATGTTTTATAAAATTGTTCATAATATTCCCTTTAAATATCTGTAGAATCTAAAGAGGTATCACCTCTCATTCCTGATAATTAATTGGTGTCTTCTCTTTTTCAAATCAGTTTGGCCAGAGTTTATCAATTTTATTAATCTGAAAAACCAGCTTTGGTTTTATTGACTTCCTCTACTTTTCATTTTCTATTTCATTGATTTCTGCTTTGATTTTTGTTATTTCTCTCTGCTTACTTTGGGTTTAATTTGCTCTTTTTTGCTGCCATTTACTGGGTTTTAGCAGGCAGCAGAAACAAATGCATGGGTTCACTCTGTGTTTGTCTAAAAATCAATGATGTGAATGGAGGGAGAGAGGTGGTAAACTTCATTTTAGTTCTGCTTTCTGGCTCTTCCATTCATATTTATGGAACTGCCATTTGTAGATTCTCCTGGGCTAGAAACCTTGAAGTTATGTTTAAGAATGTTGGTTCTGCAGTTTGACAGACTCGGGATTTATATCCTAAGTCTTCCCCCTTCCTATCTACATGATCTTGTCAAATAACTTAATGTCCTTGAGCCTCAGTTTGATCATATGTACAATGGAAATAATAAGTGTCTTTCCACATGAGATAATCCATGTAAAACTCTTAGCTCCATACCTGACCCATACAGCTTGATAAATGTTAGCTATTATTATTATACTTTCACGACATTCATTACAAAAATCTATCCTGCCCTAAAGACCCCCTCATTGTTTAAGAATTTTTTTCATGTCAACCCCTCCTGTTAGATAAAACTCCAGCTTTCCACTGTTCAACAGTGTGGGAGCTAAATGTATAAGCTAGCTTTTGCTTTATAACAAACCACCCCAAAAGTAGTGGCTTACAATAACAAACACTTTTTTCCCTCATGATTCTGCATGTTGGTTAGGCAGTTTTTCTAGACTAGGCCAACTTGGATAGAGCTGGATGATACAGGATGGCTTCACTGTCTGGTGACAGGTTCAATGTCAGTTGAGACTCAGTCATGTATCTCTAATCATTGAGCAGGCTAACCCAGGCTTGTTCATGTGGCAGTGGAAGGATTTCCAAGAAGAGAGGGGAAGCGCTGACGAACGAGCTTGTCCCACCTTATGACCCAGTGTACATTCTGTGCATGACTTTACTAATCAAACCATTTTATGTCAATTGTTTTCCCCTTGCCTCATCATCTGCAAGCATTCTTTATTCACATTGTCCTCCTATATTAAAGTTACCTTTGAATGTGACCTTTTATCTTGGCAAATATAAGATATTCAGCAAGACTAAGAAAGAAAAATGTCCAGCTCCAATATGTGGGGGTCCCTGCTTTGAAGTCTCTGAAGTTCCCTGGATAACCTGCCTAACCCCTCTGGGACTCAGTCCTGCCTTGGCTCTGCTAATTCTCTTAGACCTCAACTTTCCCTCCCCCGACCCCCCGAGCGTGAGTCTTCAAATCTTTTGACAGCCCTACTCCATCTCCCCACTTCCGCGCCCTCCATCCCACAAGCTCTGCTATCTACCAACATTACAGCATGTCCTTCCTTGTCTGCCCACCTCCACCCCAGCACAGCCAGCCCCCTTACCGAATGGGCATAGCTGACCCCCAGTTCCAAGCCTCTCCTTTCCTGCTGACTGAGCTGAGTTCTCATTCTGATAGTGGATAAGAGCCAGCCCTGGGGACACAGGAGAGCAAGCCTCATCAGTCACATGGCCCAATGCAAGTAGATGCAATGCAAGTAGACAGAGAACCAGTGGGTGGAGCTGATGAGTGAGTGGATCCTGCAAGCAGAGACCTATCCCATCGTCCATACTGGATGGACTGCACAGGTTTGGCGAGCGCTGCACTAAAGCACTCTCTGAGGCTCAGCTCTCTTGCTAGAAACACCATCCACAAGGATGTCTGCCTGCTGCCTGGAGGCACAATGCTTTATCCAAAACTCTGTCTCTAGAAGAACAGAAAACGTCAGTGTGCCCTCGGGAACAAACTGCCCAGTCCCAGCCAGTTTACCTGCCCCAAACTGGCACAGCTCCAAAGCCGATGTGTGACCTGGGAAGTTTGTGGTTTTCTGATCCACACGTGATGCTCCAAAAAAAGTAAAAATATTTCTATTTTTATAAAAAAAAAATCGGGGGGGAGGAGGGATAAGGAAAGAGGATATATAGTTATATATTTACATGTATAAATCTAACTCATTTTTCAAGTTAGGACACTTTACTCTCCTTATGTTCCACATACAAAAATAATGTGTGTTCTTGATTAGAAAAAAATAATCCACAACATATTGAAAAGAATAATGTAAAAAGTTCCCTTCCCCAAGGAGCCCCCAAAGACCACCTTCCAGAAGCAACCTGTTAGCACATTTTTATTTACTCTTCTAGAAAATTTCTACATATGTGTAAACATAGATTTATATAATC
This sequence comes from Pteropus medius, assembly GCF_902729225.1. Lineage (NCBI taxonomy): Eukaryota > Metazoa > Chordata > Mammalia > Chiroptera > Pteropodidae > Pteropus > Pteropus medius. The sequence continues at coordinate 3,373,475 of NW_024341894.1, read as the reverse complement.
GTTTTTTATATGTATGAATAGGATATAATACATACTATTTATGTCATATTTTTAAGTTTTCTCACATAGATACATGACTAAATCCTTTCAAACTATAGATAGTCCCTGACTTAGAAGTGTGTGTAACCCAAAAACCTAATTTGTAAATAACCTTTCAGGAAGGAACTCAAAACACCTTTTCATAGAAATAATGTTCTAAATCAGAGTCAATACACTTTCTCTGTAGAGGGTCAGATACAGTTTTGCAGGTCACAGTCTCTGTCATGTGTTCTCTGGAATTTTTTGTTTGTTTTTGTTTACTATCTTTTTAACATATGAAGATCAATCTTAGCTCTTAGGCTGTACAAAAACAGGCCTTCGGCTCAACTTGGCCTTCGGACTATAGTTTGCTGACCCCTGTTGTAAATAGCAGTTAGGCCTCCAGGTTAGGCCCCTAGAAGCAAAATTAACACATGACATTGCTAAGATACCAAATTAGATAATGTATTTAAAATTGCTTTGTAAATCATGTCTATACCGATATGAAGAATTACTATTATAGTTCTTCAGTGGTTAGTATGTAATTTCTTAAAAGAAAAATTGTTAATACTGCATAAAAAAGTTTTATTGAATTGCATGAATAGTGAAGAATCTGAACAGAATGCTCAAGTAATTTAAAAGGCAAAAGAGGTACATAACATTGTATTATATCCAATCCTTACTTTTTTATCAGCACAACATAAATACACATTGACTCAAAACTGGCTTGTGTGGTGTGAGTTCATAGGCCAAGTGGCCCCGTCCATCAAAATACAGAGTGTATCACTGAGCTTTTGCTACCTCCCCTCTACACGTGGGCACTGAGGTTTTTCTTGTGCTTGTTGTGCACAGTCACATGCACTGACTGAAACCTTGAATACTCTGTGAGTTGCAACTACTGGAACCTATATAGAAGGGGCAGAGAGTGGAATAGAGAGGATGCTGGAGAGTCATTTTGGTGCGTATTTAGATTAGGAAACTTATTTTTAACAATGTCCAAAAAAATCTCTATTACAGTTCATTGAGCTTTAATCCTTATGACTTACCTCTTTTCTGTCACCGAGGTGGAGCTTACCTTAATAATTTCATACCATGATTATAATTTTATTTTCTCATAAAAAAAATGCAGAGATTTTCCTGAAATGTCCGAATTTGAATCAGGAAAGAAGGTAGAAGAGAAAGGGTGCTAAAGAGGATAATGTGTGAGGAAAGGCTAGAGATGGTGACTGTATGCATGGACAGTGAAGACAGCTCACGTGCAACCCCCGGAGGGGGAAGCCAGGTGGAAGGAAGATGTTGCTCTGGGCATGTGGCGTAATGTCGATTTAGTCCTTAAGGTATGGCACTTTGTGATATCTCCCTTGATACCCTAAACTTGCTAGCGTTCTAGAACATCCTAGAACTTGCTATAAGGAGTCCTTTTAATTTTAAAAAATATTTCTGTAATATAAAAAGAAAACAGAGGCATTCATACATTGGCTTTTAGGGACCCCTTGATTCCCCTGAGTCTGCTTGTCCAACCAGGTAAGCCAGAGTAGAGTGGCAAAAAAAAAGTGTCAGTGATGACAGGCACAATAAAATAATGTCTAAGTTTACAGACCGAGAATTTAGAAAATACCCTTCCAAGCATTATCCTTCTATCATTCTGTAAGGTCAGAGAGTTGAAGATGGACTTGCCCAAGTTGAAGTGACTTGCCCAAGATCACACAGCTAGCACAGGGTGGAGCAAAAAAAAATGGCACTTGAAGTTTCTGAAGCTAAACTCACACCCTGCTTCCCAGGAGGTTCCATGCAGATCTTGTGTGAATGGGGATTTTCTTCACCCTGTTCTTTGTTTAGTGGTCTAATTCCCAAGAACGCCACTGTAAATAAAGTGTCCTGTACTTAGTAAGCACATGGAATAGCTGACCCTCAAGTAAACCAGCATGCTTTGCTGAACATCTACATCTGCACTGGCAGAAGGAGTTACAGCCAAGCTGGGAAGGGAGCTAACTCTGGGGCCAGACTGGCTGGGTTGAAATCCTTGATGCATGTTCACCAGCACTGTGTGAACTTGAGCATGTGACCTTAACCTCTGATCAGTGTATGAAAAGCATATAGCCAAGGACGTGATAAAAGTTTAATAACATACGGAGTTCATTATTATTGAGTCTTCGTCTACCTTCTTGGGGACTATATCATAAAAAGGAAAACTATGAACAAGAGGTTGATTCATATCTTCAACTTCATTTTCTTCTCTCCAAAGAAAGTCATGAACACATAAACAACATGAATGCTTTGTATACATATGCTTGTGGGTTTGGCTAATGAGTCTACCTTCACATGCTGGAATAATCGATCCCACCACTTAGGCCAAGCTACAATTTAAAAATTTAACGAATAGAACTCATCCTTCTAATCTCTTTCTATATGTGACTGACAAGCATCAACATTTCTTGTGACAGTTACTGTTCTGGAAACTTGGGGCAGGAGGGCCGAAAGTCAAAATTACATGAACACCTTGAAGTCCTGGAGTTTATCTCCAAGCTAGTGAAAATAATCAGCTATCAAGGGCTCCCCCTACAGGAACCAAAAAGGAAAGGCTCAAATTTAAGGTAGATACCATTTACGCGTAGTACAGAGGATTGTGTTTCTTTTTCTTCTGAAAAATTTCCAACATGAAAAGAAATATAAGACTTGCTTCAAACTATTTGTTTCTGAGGGATAGAAGTTAATGACTTAGAGATCCAAATTTCCTCACAACAGGACACTGGAAATATATACCTAGAGATGAAAGCTCACATGGGGCGCTCAAGGATTGGGTTGCGGAGAGGCTTCAGAACAGGCTATATGAAAAATAGATGAAGAAAACAGGGGTGCTCGTATGAGGGAAAATCAAAGAGTGGGGATGGTATTGGACAAACCAACATGGAAGTGCAGTTAGCCTGAAGCTATGAGGCCCCACTAGAGGGTAAAGCTATCACATTTTATTTCATATAAAGGAAGAACATTCTAATAATGAGCACCGTCCATACCTAATGAGCTATGTACATAGGACAGGGGTTGAAGGAGCATCACTGAGGGAGTTAAGCAGGGGCTAGAAAGCCATATTGGAAATACTGAAGAGACTGAGCTGAATACTGAGCTGACAAGAGAAATAAGCTAGACTATATTTAAGATTTTAGTTCTAAAATTCTGAGAATGTATATTAAAATCTCAAAATAACTGAAGAGTCTTCTTGCTAAAAGTCTGGCTGGTATCATCCTCAGAATTATTTTTTCCATATTAAGTACCAACATTTGGGCTTCAAGCCCTGATTCAGTCTCAAAACAATTTTAAGAGAAAAACATCAAAATCAAGATAAAGGATAGATTATACCAATGTCAACTTCCTAGTTTTAACATTATACTGTAGTTATGTCAGATGTTAGCACAGGAAGAAGCTAGGTGATGGGTACAAGAGACCTCTGCACTATTTTTGCAACTTCTTGTGACTGTATTACAATTTCAAAACAAAAAAAGCTTTTAAAAATCAAATTAAAGATACTTCCCCAAGAGAGTCTAAGTAACCTTAAAGACAATCCAGTTTGATTCAAGAGTACAGTGTCATCAGCTACAAATGATTTTGTGCAAGTACATACAGGCGGCAGGGCTCATTTCAAAATCATGATCAATCAGCTATTAAGATTTACAATTGTGATTAGGAAAGCCTATGTCACATTGACAGGTGTCTAATTTGGTTACACTGGGCACAAATCTTCAGTTACCTGGGATCACACTGTTAAAATCACCTATAGTCAATACATGCTTACAAATTCTTCCTACAGTGGTACTATACAGGAACAATGTATAGACTTAATCACTACATTTATCTAACTGTAATAATGTCCTTATGTCTTCTTCCTCCCCTATGACTTGCAACAAGAACTGCATCTTGTTCATCTCATTCTATCACCAAAACCTAACACATAATAGGTCTCAGTAAACAATCACAGAATAAATAAGAAAGAAATCAGTAATTAAGTTATTTTCTTGAATTTTTTAGGGTGGCTTTCTTTTCTGATACAAAGATATCTCTGAGTCTCTATTTTAGAATCAGGATTAAATATATATATATACATATGTATGTGTGTGTGTGCATGTGTGTGTGTATATGTGACAAAAGTCTCTGAAACACAAGGGTTTAAACTCTAAAGATCTTTATAAACACCTGTTTTTGATTTGTTAGTTTTCTAAGATACAGTAGTAACTCAGTTTGATTTAGAATAAAATAGACCAGGCTTTTCCAGACAGGAAAACCAATATGAATTGTTGAACAGGTCCCCTTAGCTTGAAAGTCCCTGCTGGATGACCTTTGCCCAATTTTATCAAGTGCCAAAAACGATCAGCTTCTTTCAGAAATCACTGAGACAGTATCATCTTTGGATTCTTCGATATTAACCAATCAAAAAACATATGGCAATTTCTCTAAATTTGATCTCTCAGTTTATTAAAATACATGTTTTTCAAATAAATATTTTGAACTCAAATCGATCAAAGCAGTGAGACTACAAAGTGTTGCTTCTTTCTGCAAAGAAGGCACATAATTAGCTTTTACAGAAAATCCACCAGCTACATCTTATGTCAATTAGGCTGTCTTATAGACGTGATGGAGGATACTTACGATCCCAGAGACACCAAGGATTCTGCAGGGTCAGTCATCTGAACAGGCTCAGAAGCTGGCTTGATCCTTAGAACCTCTGCAAAGCCATCACCAAACCAGCAAGTGACATGTGCTATGTCTACAGTAAAGTAGAAAAGGCGGTCCTGGCAGAGCTTCCGTCGATACACAGACCGAGGGTCAGCTGACAGCACAGCCTCAATGGCACGCCTTGCTTCCTCTGCTGATTGAAAATATTTAAATGAAGCATGACTGACCTCTGCAATGAGAACAACAAAATTTAACAGTCAAAAGCATGCAGGTCACAATTCCACTTCTGGGTATTTATCCAAAGACATCCAAAACACTAATTCAAAGATATAGGCACCATTATGTTCACTGAAGCATTATTTACAATAGCCAAGATATGGAAGCAACCTTAATGCCCATCAACAGACAACTGGATAAATTAGGTGTGGTTCATACATATTTGGCCATAAAAAATAAAGAAATCTTGCTATTTGCAGCAAAATGGATGGACCTACAGAGTATTATGCTGAGTGAAATAAGTCAGACAAAGAAAGACAAATAGCACATGATTTCACTTACGTGTGGAATCTAAAGAACAAAATAAACGAACAAGCTAACCGGAAACAGACTCATAGACACAGAGAACAAACTGATGGTTGCCAGATGGGAGGGGGGTTGGAGGGCCGAGTGAAAAAGGTGAAAGGATTAAGAAGTACAGATTGGTACTTACAAAATAGTCACGGAGACATAAAGTACAGCATAGGGAATATAGTCAATAATATTGTAATAACTATGTATGGTGCCAGGTGAGTACTAGACTTATCAGGTGATAGCTTTGTAAATTATATAAATGTCTTTCTATTATGCTGTACACTTGAAACTAATATAAAATAATATCAAATGTCAATTATAATTGAAAAATTTTTTAAATCATGCAGGTCAAATTTTATTACAGTGAACTTCAATGAGGAGTTTCGTTGGTTCCTTGAATATCACTTGAAATGAATAGGGTTTGGAAATCTATTCAGTCATTACAGAGAATGTACTTTCAAGTGGTATTTACTGTCATTAGAGTAAACTTATGTACTCCTCAAATTTTCATTTGCTGAACAAAAAATTCATGGTGATATTTTTTAGTCTCCTAAATGGGACTAAAAGGGACTAAATGGGAGAGCTGAGCTTTTATTTTCTGGCAACCTAAATGTCATTTTTCTATGGTCAACATGGGCTTTAATTCAATTCTCTGTCATTTTCTTCTCAGAATGGAGGCATGAGCAGAGAAATGCATGAAAGTCCCAGCACTCTCAGCCACAAGAAAGGACTAAACCCACACATACCCAGAGCACTAGCTATAGGCAAGGGGTGCCTTAGAGAGCCAGTGTCACAGCCCCACAGTTAAATAACGCCACAGTCTCCAAGAACAAGGACATGAGAGAGTCCTGTGAAAACAGTGAAACAGATACAACTGAGAAAGTTCAATGCCATCCCACCCAGGAGCACATTTCAGCTAAACAGATGTTTACTCTGTCAAGTGACAAAACTTCCTATATTTATATCATTGTGGACGTTTTAATTTTTAAAAATATGATCTTAAAAAAACTAACTGTGACCTAATTTTTAATAGCTACAACATAACATACATCAAAATGAAAGCCAGGCCCTTCCAGGAGGGCATCCACTTTAAACAATGTTGTCTCTGTTCAAAATAGCATCTGCAGTGGTGGTAGGTCTTTATCCTTCTGAAAGTAAATTCAATTTTTAGAAAACAGCCAAAATTCACTCTGAGCTATGTCTAATAAATATGTTAGTAAGTAAAGCCATGAAATTCAATTTTTGGTCAAAAACCATGGACCAATTATGCAGTGCTAAGATTTCTTTATTGCATAGCTCATACAATGACTCTAAGGCCATTTGAAAAAGAGGAGTTCACACTCTTCACTAACAGTGTGTCTGAGAGGAGCTCAGGCCTTTGCTTGTTCATTTGGTGTAGGTGCCCTTCCCTCACTTCTCTGTCTACTTATCCTTCCCAGCTCAGCTCAAATACCTATTAACCTCCAGGAAGCCTTTCCAGACTTCCTGATCCCCAAGTCAGAATTCTCTTTCTCATGTGTCCACAGAACTCTATTCCAGAGCCAATTCCTTCCCATTTCAACATCTTTCATCTTTTCTAGGCTAAACTTTGTGAGGTCATAGTTCTGCACTGGCTCTAAATTCTGCTGTTACAAATCAATCCCTGTTTTATAGTTATATTTCATAATTTCTCTTTTTAACCGTTTTTTAATCAATAAAACATATTGTAACCTCTCAGGCATACAACACTGTAGTTTGACAAAGGTAAAATTTTCCAAAGTAGGAAGCATTCAAAGATAACCACAAGACAAAGGGTAAGTATAATATAAAGTAACTTCTAGGTAGCACTGCTTTGTTCTACCACAAAATCCTTCTAAAATTCAACTTTCTCCTCCCATCAACTGTATACAGTGATGAAACAACCTTCATAAACAAAACTTTTTAAATAAAGAGATCAATTAAAAAGTCAAATGCTTCGTTTAAGCATAAAGCCTTAGGCAAGAATGAGAAGCCCAACCCTCCAGTGGCAGATGAAATCTGACATCTCAACTAACTGGCTACTTCTTACTACAACCACTGCACCCACCTCTTAACAGCTCCTTCCTTCATTCTACACTGCTGCTGGGGATCTGCTTTGGGCTGGAGAAACCAGATAACAACGTTTGTTAAGAATCATATGTTAAAGTAAACAGACTTCAAGTAGAAGCCCTGTGGACTCTCTTCTGCTAAGTGCGTGTTTCTAGTGCTGGGACTTTATGGGGACAATTTCTGTGCTAAAAGACTCTTTTCCCCTCTTACTCCAGAGGCTGAGCTATCAGCCACCTGACAGAATAAGCTAGGACATTTCTCTAGTCAGCTAATAAAACAGAGAAAAAACAATCTGAATAAGTATACAACACACACAATTTAGCTTCTGAATGCTGTTTGAAAACTCCAAGGACCACTGTCACAAGGAGACACAAGGCTCTAAATCATGGGCCACCTCATGAGGCAGGAGCCATTCTCAGCAAACACTTTACTGAGTGCCTGGGACACAGTGCTGCATAAACAGTCATTAAACAAAGTCATAAGATGATAGTGCTCCCCAAACATTGCTTTATACTCTTGTATTTCTTTACAACCAGTCGTACTGATAAATACTCTATATCAGCAGTCCCCAACCTTTTTGGCATCAGGGATCGGTGCTCCAATTAGACTCTAATGCTTGACGATCTGAGGTAGAGCTGAGGCGGTGATGCTAGTGCTGGGAAGCAGCTGCAAATACAGATGAAGCTCTGCAAGCTCCCCATCTCTCACCTCCTGCTGTGCGTCCTGGCCTAGGGGTTGTGGATCCCTGCTGTATTTAACTGCTCTTGGAAATACCACATGTGACTGAACTCCTGGTAAAAGCTCATTTCACATTCAAAAATAAGAAACAGAAGTACCTGATTCCCCTTTTGAACTGAGGTGCCTCAGGTCCATCTCTGCATGAGGCGTAAACCGGACTTCCAAGGTGGCCACAGGAGCCTCTCGCACCCAGGTGGGAACCACACTACGGTGGGCTGCATCGGCCAGCCTGGAAGGGCGGCCAAGAGGCACAGGCTGCACCTCTGCACTGTTCTCTTGTGGGACCACTGCTTCTTTCCCTCTTCTCAGCCTCTGATCTGTATCCTCCTCTGAAAAACTCTTCTCCAGATGATATGGGCCCATTTGCTCCTCTGCCACATTCGGACTTTGACCACTTCTAGGTCCTAACCCCAAGTCTGCTGCTATCTCCCTGTGCTTAGGCGAGCTTCGCTGAATTTTGGCTGTGTCGTGTTGTGTGCCGTTTTCTCCTGAAGTTCTGTCTTTGGGACATTTAGGCTTCTCCTTAGTGCGACTGCAGGACTGTGGTTCATCGTACTGTGAGGGCTGCTGCTGGGCACAACTGTCAGTCTTGCCATCAGACCAAGACACGGTTTTTGGTTTATGTTGGTTATTGTGTAAATTAAACTCCCCTAAAGGCTCGATCAAATTTTGTGGCGAGTCATAATCAGCTATGTAGGGCTTTATGTCCAATACAGGTGTGCCATGAACCATATCAATTCCAGAAAGGTATAGAGCTCCACCTATAATGTGAAAAACACCTCTTAGAAATATTAACAATGAAGAACAGTACAAACACTTGGAGAACCCACAGTGTCTATTATGCCACTTCAAGCTTACTAACAATTCTCACACACCGAGCTCTCTTACACGTGGTGCCAACGTACACTGGAGACCCACCCTCTTCCTTACCTGTCAAACTCCTACTTACTCTTCAAGGCTCTCACATAACACCTCTCTTACAAAGTATTTCTGCCTCTTCTAAACAAAGGTTTTCTTTCCTCTGTGTTCCAGAAGAACCTGCATACATACCTCTCCTAGAGACCTTTCCACACGGTCTGGCAATGACCTGCTTAGTCTCTCTCCCTAGACAGTAAGCACTTGAGCCCTTTGGCAAGGGGTGGGGACAACTCATCTTTGCATCACTGGGGCTTCTAACTCTGTTCCAGGCACATCGGTGTCCTCAGTATACCTCTGTGGAACTGGTGAGGATTTCTACTATGGCAAATAGACCCTAAGGTGGCCCCATTATGCCCACCTCCTGGTGTTTGAGGCTTTGTATAAACACTCCAGTGACTACATTATGCTATCTAAGATTCCTGTGCTTGCTGCAGACTTACTCGAGAGACTCTCTCTGTGGGCTTGACAAATAAGCAGCCACACTGGGAAAGCTCATGTGGCAAGGAACTACAGGCAGTCTCTAAGTACTGTGGGCAGCCTCTAGGAGCTGAGGGCAGCCACCAGCCAACAACCAGCAAGAGGCTGGGGCCCTCAGTCCCATAACTACAGCTGCGTGTTCCACTGATACAGCTGCTGTCCATTTCCTGCTACTAGTGCAAAGTCTACTAACTTGGAAAACTGGCAAAATGAAAATTAAAAAACTGTATGTGATCATATTCACTTCTGTCTCCATTTAAGAAAAACATGATTAACAAAGGACTTTGATTTCTAAGATATGCTTACTGTGAATAAGCCTGGAACTTTGGAAAGGTGATTTTGGACTTCCTAAGTGATTATGCCTCACAATGTCTGCAGAAGAAAGGAAGGCACTGTAGCATAGGAAAGAGTTCATGGGATTTGGAGTCAGACAACCCTCTGGCTGGACGCTATTAGGTAAATGATCTAACATCAAAGAAGCTCAGTGCCCTCATCTATAAAATGGAGACTGCTACCCTGTTAAACCCACAGAGCCACTATGAGATAACATACATGAACACTCTTTACAAACTATAAACATCACACAAACACCAGTAGTCACTATAGTGCTTATTTAGTAAGACTGTCTATAGTACTATTATTCTTGCCTCTCTTTTTTCTGATTCACTCTCCCTCATTAGAATGTTAAATTTTTCTGTAGGGCAGGGATTTTTATCTGATTTGGTTACCATTATATCCCCAGCACCTAGGACAATGTCTGGCACATAGTCACTGCTCAGAAAATAGGTGTGGGTTGTACGAATTATCATAAAATGTTCCAGAACTGTTACCCAAGTTTGTCAGCCATCACAAATTAATAAAACTCAAGTTGGATCAGCCACAGAATTTTTCCAGAAAACCTACCCAAGGCCCGGTGAAAACATTCTAGCAGGGGAGTTCAAATTCTGAGAAAGTACAAGCAAAGTAACTGCTCTCATCTTTTTAGCATCCAACAGCTTGAAAAGTACTCTTAGAGCTTTTGTCTCATAAGATCCTCAAAAATATCCTGTAGAGTCCTGGAGAGGGCAGATTCTTCTCCTTCGCCTACTTTACAAACAAGCAAGCTGACATGGAATGGTCTCCTGACTCCCCAGTCTACCTGCTGTTTCACCTCCCCCTCTAACAAATGTGCTGACTAGGTCAGAGTGATTCAAGAAAGGGATGCTTTCCAAAAATGTCTGGCTCAGTAACTAGGGTACATATGAATATAGAGTTAAAATTAATCTGGTACTCTATGCAGGTACTGACACACCAATGTTCAATACTGTAGTGTGATTCATCTCAGACCCTCTGCCACACATCAGTTGACAGCTGCACTGCAGCTCGAGGCTGCCAGGAAGAAAAGATACTACACTGCCCTATGTGCTTACCATATATGCATGTAAAACCAGTTAAGTCACTGTGTATTATATTTTGAAAATGTCCAATTATTTTTTAAACATTTTGTATCTGTTGCATTCCAAGTCAGAGAAAACTTGGTTACTAATTTAATGATTATGAAATATTAAAAGTTATTTTTAAATAATTTAAACTTTTGATAAATGCAATGATATAAACAAACTCTGAGCATCCTATGAGAGCTTATTTCATTTGTGTCTCAATGCTAACAAAGTGTCTCAATGCTAAACACTAATTCTTTTAATCATTTCATTTTCTTCAATGTCTAATGATACTCAGGAGTTAACACCACTGGTACTTGTCTGAATAACAGCCAGTGCTGAATACTATGTTGATTTTATTAAGACTTCATTTGGTTAAGGAGAAAAAGGTAAAGTAGAAACAAAGTGTGTTACCTTCTACCTTTTCCAGTTTGGCCAGGGTCAGTCCTATTGCATTGGGACGATGTGGACTCCTCGTGGAGAAAACTCCAGTCTTTGCACCATTCAGCCTAGGAGGCTGCACTTTTGCCTTACAGCTCAAATGACCATTTTTGTGAAAAACGAACAAAATCCTATAGAAAATAAACCAAACAACTGAGTAAAAAAACCAAAATGCATACGTTAATTTATCATAATGATTTGAGGGGGGAAAAGACTTTAATCCCCACAAATTAAAACAGAAAGAATGCTTTTAATGGTATTAAAATGTAATCAGTGGGGGGAAAATAATACTATTCCAGGTTCTTGAAGGAAGAAAGTCTTATCTCTGTATTCTTTGCTCCTAAAACAATGACTAGTATACTGCAGGAACCTAACAGACGTTTGTCAAATGCCTGAATAAACAATATTTACTAGGTAAGTGTCTGCTATATGACAGAAAGTATGCTAGACATTTTTATACTCATTTCATTTAATCTACTTAACAATCCTAAGTATAATTTATCCCCCATTTGAAGGATGAGGGAATTGAGGCTCAGAAATGTTAAGTAACTTGACTAGGACTTCCTACATAGATCAAAACCAAGAATACATGAAGAAATACAATAACAGACTTGAAGTCATTAAATCATTAAATTTATGTACTACAAAATGTCACCCCAGGAGAAAACATTTACAATGTGTATAATAGACAATGGGGTTAATACCTGTGGTATATAAACTGTTTCTACACAAAGTAAATCACAATGTAAAGGAAAATTCAATAAAGGAAACTAAACAAAAGAACGTGAATAGGTAATCCACAAAAGAAACAGAAATAGCTGACAACCATATAAAAAGATTTTGAACCTCACTAATAATTAAGAAATTAAACTGAAAAACAAAATATTGTTTTTCTTGTCAGGCAAAAATGTAAAAAATTTATAACATATAGTGTTGGCATGAATAAAGGAAAAAGGTCATATTCATATACCTTTTAAGTATAAACTGGTTAAGCTTTACAGAGAGCAATTTGGCAGGAGTTCTCCAAAATTATAAATACGCATACACTCTAACACAATACAGCCACTTTTGATATCCTACTCATAAAAATATACAAGTGCCCAAGTCATGTGTCTAAGGAGTTTGTTACAGCATTACTGTAATGGTAAAAAAACTCTCTATTAACAAAGGAGTGGTCAAATCATGGCACAATAAAGGGTAACCATTAAAGCAAAAAAAGTTAAATCTATATGTACTTCATAATATATACTAAGTGAAGAAAACAAACTGCATTTTTTTAAAACAAATACCCACTCTATATGTGTATATTTATGCTTATGTATCAAAAAAAGAAAAAGAAAGAAAAAGTCTGGAAGGATATATACCTAGCTGTTAACAATGATAATCTCTGAAGAGTGTCAGAGGGTGGGGATGAAAGAGAAAAATAGGAGGAATAAGGAAAAATCTACATACTTCTGAGTCCATTTTTTTTAAATCAGCAACGTTATAACTTAAAAATTTCAATCAAGATCATGCAAAGTAGGTCAGAACACCCATGTTCTTTCTACTCTAACCATGTCCCGAATTAACATGAAAAAGAAACTATTTCAGAACACTTAATTTTAGGTCTTCACCAGTAAAATTAGACCAATTCAGACTGCTGCTGTTGGGGTGAGGAAGAATGGACAGAGGTAGAATTCCAAGTGACAGTAAGTAACTCTAGTATAAAACAGGCCCTAATACAGGTAACACTTTATTTAAAGTATCCAGATTTCTAAGGTGTCTTTTGTATTTCAGGAAGAATAGACTTAATTCTTCATGGGCCTAGAGCAGTGTCCACAAACTTTTTCTGTAAAGGGTCAGACAGTAAATATTTTAGGGTTTGCAGGCCAACCAGTCTCTGCTGTAACTATTCAAATCTGCCGCTGTGGCACAAAAGCAGCCACAGACATCACAAAAATGAATGCATGTGGCTGCGTTCCCAAAAACTTACGTACAAAAACAGAAAGTAGGATGGATTTAGTCCACTGGCCATAGCTTGCTGAACCCTGGTCTTGAGGACAGAATAATGACCCATCGAAAAGGTATACAGGTTTCAGCTCAACAGAAAGGCATTCATCACAATTAGAATCAACTGCAAATGGACCACGCCCCCTTAGTGGATCCCAAGGTTGCAGTGTTCAAGTTATGCAGACAATCACATGCGCAAATATAGTACAGGAATTTCATACAATAGACAAGGGTAGTCTGGATGGTAGGCTCCAAGGTTGCCTCCATCAGTGGTTACAGGTGAACTGGAGTACTTTATTCAGGGGCAAACTCAGGCCCAAAGTACCACTATAAAACAACTTACCAAACATGAGAAAATTGTTCTAAGCCCATCAAGGAATGTTCAGGATTATTAAAGATGCTCTTTCTAATTCTCAAACAAGCCCTTGAATAGCTACAAATGGATGGCTGCCTTGGAGTACCATTCTTGGCCAAGAAACAGGATTCCAAGTACCCAATTGGCTCAGTTAAAAGATTCCCTACAGAAGAAAATTAGAGAAGAAATCATTAGTCAAATGGTCATCAAAGATGTAAAAAAACATGTTTTTTTAAATGCACTGATTTAACAGTTTTAAAATAGGTGTTATGCGACTATAGAACATGATTCTTATGGTATTCATGAATACATATAAATATCATCATTACATTCACATTGTTATATCCCTTTAGATGACATACTGGAAAGAGCACAGAGGTCTAAGAAAGAAAGAGGGAAAAGAAAAGGATGTTGTTAGAAGACCTAATAGGACCATAATTCAAATTCTATGTTTGCCTCTAAACATCAATATTAGGTGTTTTTTTTTCTTTCCTTCATGGCAGCAGAAAGACCTCATTTTCATAACATACTACTCTCTTGATACTTTCTTTAAAGATACTTTTCATTAAAGATTCTCTCATGAGGTACTTAACTGGGAGGTAGGAATCTCTCATGAGGTACTTAACTGGGAGGTGGGAAGCTAAGAGGCTCAGGTCCTGGCTCCTCAGTGAATTTAACTGTATGACCTTGGTTATGTCATTTAATCTCTCTGTGCTTCAGTCTCCCTATCTTGTAAAATGGGAGTGATACCAAACTCACAGATTGTTGTGGGGAGTAATTAGATATAGTACCTGTAAATTATCTAAGGTTCTTGAAAAGGGTGCTATATAAATACAAAATAGTATCTATTAAAGTTGGTTTATTTGTGGGAAAAAAATTCTACACTATCATTACTAATTTACGTGACCTTGGTCAGGGCAAAGAGGGTATTTCAAATAAAGGAAATAACGTGCACAAAGTTAAATGAGAAATGTTATAGCATATGCAGAAATCAAGCTATTTTTATTTGCTGGAGTGTGAAATGCAAAGCAAAGAATAATGAAAGGAGACAGTGGTTGTATTTAAGTAAAGATGCTTTCAACTGAAAACAACATACGAAACAAACTAGTTTAAGCAATAAAATGAGTGCATGGGCTCATACTACTAAAATATCTACAGGCAGGGTAAATTTCAGGTTAGGTTTGATCTAGTGGCTCTCTGCCCCTCTGGAATGTAAGCTCCACATGTGGGCAAGAGATTGTTTTGTTTACTGCTGTGTAATCATTGTCTAGTAGTACTTGCCTGCGTGAGGGAAAGTACTAAAAAAACTCATGTGTCATGGAAAAAGAATTATGTAAGTATTAACTGTTAAAATGGAAAATGACAAAATGAAAGAGAAATATGTATAACAATCTCATCTGTAAAAATTTATTTACATTTTTATCTTTCTAAATATGTACATATATATGTCTAGAAAGCTATCTGGAAGGATATTCATCAAAATGTTAACAGTGGTTAAAATGGGTGAAGAGATATTTGGATTATTTGTATATTTAACTTAGTAATTCCTATAATATTTGAAATTTTTGCAATAATCACAAATCATTAAAAAAGCAGCAATTCCTTTTAAAAGAAGAAAAAATTGGTCAGGCAGCATCAATATGGGTCTAAAGTATAAGGTATCCACAACTACCATTTTGAATTTATAACTTTTTTTCACATTTCATGAAGGCTTTATTAACTTTTATAAAGAGGTGATATATAGACTCTCGAGACTCTGATTTTATTTCTAGCTTCCATTAAATCTGTTCTACCAGCACAGGTGGTAAGACTACAGGCCTTGGAACTGTTCCTCACAGCACCTTTCATTACTTTTCAATTTAAAAATTAAATTAATACCCATAAAGCATTAGATATAACACACACATAAGTAATAAAGCATAAAATTATAATGAAATCCTGTGTACCCACCACCCAGCCCAAGAACTAGAGCTTAACCAATAACTTGCAACTTTTAATGTTGCTTTTCTCTCCCAACTCCTCCTTTCCTCCTGAGATAAACAGGAGCCTGAATGTGGTCTTTATCATTCACTTCCTTTTTAAATATGATTTTAGCACATGCATATACATGCCTAAACAATATTTCATTTATCCTGTCTTTGAGCACTATAAAAACTGGCTCAAAACTGTATGTTATCTTCTCAGACGTGCTTTCTCCCTCTCAATATTATGATTCCAAGATCCATGCGTATTGTGTGTTTTTGGTGACTTTAAATTTTTTTCCAAGTATGTTTATAAGCATTCTTTTTTTTTATCCTCATCTATGCTCTGCAGAACAGATACAATAAACATCTTAAAGATGAAGAAATTGAGGTCAGACAATTCTCTGGTGTGCATTAAAATGTCATGAAGAAAAATGGCCCAAAAGGATCCTAACCTAATCAGCTGGGATCCCTGTGTCCTGTTTTCATTTGTTTAACAAGCACTTTCCAAGTGTTCCAATTGTCAGACATTGTGCTAAGTTTGGGAAAAAGAACTCTTATCACAGTACAGTCAACTGTTGGGGAGAATCTCACAATATGTTTCAATATCATGGGAAATGTCATACCTGCAATAAGGATCAAAGACTTCTGTCCTTGATTATCTGACTGGAGCCCTACAAGTGTATAATTAACTGAGCTACCACTTTATTGAATCAGTCTATACCTGTTTTTAAAGGTTACAGATATGCTATGATAAATATAAGTTGTAACCAATTAGATGTATTCCAATCCTTTTTGTGCATCTCTATAAAAACATAAGTAAGATAACACTGGATTAGCAATGAACTGGAAGCATACTATATCACTCTTAAATGTTTGGGACCACTTTCAGTATATGGAATGTCCATTTACTAACCTAGTGGGAACTTACGATATTCTAATATGTCTTAACTCTCTGGAACCTATTTATATATTCTCTGTGTCCCTGTTCTTAGGATTATAAATGCTGTGAAATACAAATGCTCAATACTTTCCAAATACAGATGTTACCTGAATGCTCTACTGGAAGTGGAGACCTGAGAACGTCCACCTAGAGGAATCCTGATCTTCCTCTCCCTCATATTTCAAAACACAAACAAACAAAACATTAATCACCTACCACGTGGTATAAGTGCTAGGCCAAGTGCCTGGATACAGACAAAATATGAAGCAGTTCTCATCCACAAGGGTGTCTAGTAAATGGACAGAGATGGACAATCAAAATTAAATCAAACTGCCTTCTATGCAGGATAGGGATAAGCACAGGTATCCCAGGGTAGTACTGGCATGAAAATCACATGGAAATAGGGTGAAATGGTTCCCTAAAGAAACATAGAAGGGTTAGGACTGGTATCAGAAGAGAAAAAGGACAAAACAACACAAGGGTACTATACTAGCTGTGTGACCTTGGGCAAAACTGATTATCTCCCTGAATCCTAGTTTTCTCCTATCTTGGAAAGTTTTAAGATTAATAAAATATGTAAAGCACCTAGTACAACAGAAGGTGCTCAGCAAGGAGCAGTTTTTGAAGCCCTTGCTCAGGCTTTTCCTTCCTTCTAATATTACAACTATATTAACTGTGTAATAAGAAAAAAATCAGTATGTTATTAATGTAGAGATTTTGTACAAAAGGCTTATTTACAAGAAGTCTTGTGCAGACAGAAAAGTTCAGGCCCTTTCCACATCTTGCCTGGTTTATTAACTTATTCTTGTTATAATTCGTCTCCTCTCTGGCATTCGCTGCCCTTCTCAAATCACACAACACTAATCCTCCAGACTGAGTTCCTTATGTCATGGTACTCTAGCTTTAACTTCCCAAGTTTCCCACTGTTAGCAGATGGCACATTTCTTAGCCTGATGTCCAAGGTTCTCTACAATCTGAATCCAATCAACAGTTTCCAAACCTCCCTGTTACATCCAGTACTTCAGGATTTACAGTTTCCCAATCCCATGCTCTGTCGACCTCTGAGCCCTGCTCTTTCTTGCCTGTCAAAATATTAGACTTGTAATCTGGCAGTGCGCAACAATTTTTTTAAATGAGCACAACCTTTGACGAGGTAACAGAACATGTACAAAGATTTGTTTCAAGAATTTTCATTTAAAACAATGAAAACTGGCAATAACAAATGCCCAACAATAGAGAACTGGTTAAATAAGTTAGAGCACATCTATAAAACAAAATAGTGTATAACTCCTTTAAATTAATTGCCATGGAAAGATTTTTATTAACCTAGTTTTTTAAAAAGTTATATAACAGTGGGGGCGCATATCAACTCATTTTCTATTTTTTACTGAAACAAGTATGGAAGATAGACATCAAGATATTTAGCAGTGGTTTCCTCTGAGTGATGTCCGAGTACTTCCATTTGCTTCCTCCAGTTTCTGAAGTTAATACATTTTGCTTTATATAAAGAGGTGAAAATAAAGAGAAGCAAACTCATGTCTATCTTTCCAGACTCAGTTTAAAACTATTTGCTCCCCGACCTTTCCCCCTCCTCCCTCCTCATTCCTGACAACATAGGATGCTTCTCGCTTGTGGTATTTATTAATTCCTAACAGGCATGAAACCAGCCGCATATATTTTCTCTCTCCTGTATGAACGAAAACTCTCTAAGAGAAAGGCTGTACACTGCACGTGGCAGTTTCAGCCACGGTATCAAGACCAAGCAGGCCGTAGCTACCAAGAACAGAGCGATAACGTCATCCCGCTCGACTTGGACACATCACGTGGTCGACAGAACACGTGACCCGTGCCTTCACAATAAGTATGATGACGCACGTCAGTTCACGTCCCTCTCTGCTGTGAAGTAGGCTACCTGCACCCAGGCCTCTTCCGAGTGCGAAACTGCCAACCTCTCAGAAGTTACCTGTCTCCAGAGCCGGCTTCACGCACCCGCAAGGGGTCGCTGTAGGGCGAAGCCCTGGCTCCTCCAAGTCGCGCATGGCTACTGGTCACAGAAGTGCCCACCCGACGCACTCGTGCCTTCCGCTTCCCGTTTCCTAGCCTGGCGCCTGCGCAGTAGCCGCACCGGCGGGGTAGTGCCAAGGATCCGGCGCAAGGGCGGGGAGTGCGGCGTGTGCGCCAAGAGCGGGGGCATCCTGGAAGTTACGGTTAGGGCATAGAAGTATTATGTCGGTCTCTGTTCCCCTCCGGGACAGATGTCTCAGTTGTCTCGCACAGTTGTCTCGCGCGGACTCACTGTGGTTGCCAGTCTTTCCAGGACAGTCAGCGACTCCGAATTCTCACGCTTTCCAGGGCAGGGACATACCAATGAAAATTTAGATGTCTCGAAATAATCAGCAACCTGCATATTCAGCCATGACGCTAACTTTTGAAGAAAAAGGATATATATGTGCATTCACTACGTAGCAAAATTATCGGATATTAGGAAATGTTTAAAATTCTCCTCGGGTGCTGGAAATACACAGATAATCATTTTTACTTATATGTATGTTCTCATTTTTTCATAATAACAATGGTGGTTTGTCAGAAAGGTACCCCCCAAGTAAACCTTATTTCAAATTAATGGATGGGGACCCTCATACTGGATTAGAGGTTAAAAAGTGGGGCCTGTTTCTTGTGCTCCCTACCTTAAGGGAACTGAAGTTAGAATGAAATTGAGAGTCGACATGCCATTTATGTTAGAGGGATTATGCCTGTTTCTGGGCAGCTCTGAAAAACTGGCATCAATAATTCTGTTTCTGGGGGTATTTTATCCTGTTGGTTCAGGTAGGGGGGTGGAGGAAAGACATATTGCTTGCAATATAAATTATTCAAAAGCATATAAGTCCACAGGTTTAAAAGCTTCACAACCATGAAAAAGATGTTTCTAAACTTTTCATTTGTCATGGACTAATAGGTCCACTAGTAGAAAGTCACCAGGAGAAAGAGCCAAAGATTTAGAGAGATTGTGGTTTAAAAGAAAAAAGTCCCTTTAAAATTTGATCACATTCATGCACGTATTCTCTAATAGGTCTTTTCTACATGACAATTTGGAAAAGAATGCTATTATTCTGTTTCCAGAAGGAAACACTTTTGTGTAGCTGAAGAAACAAGTTTGAGAACCACTGTTATATACATGTTGTAAAACTGGGGCTGTAATAGTTGTATTTGCCACTAGATGGTGGTGCTGCTGAAAGTGATAGTCTTGCTTACTTTGTGGACAGACTAGAAAATGAGAGGTCCCTTCTGGCCTCAGATATCATATGTAATGATAACATGCATCCATATAAAATACATTAATTACCAAGTGCGACAAGTGCTGGAATGCGAAGCAGACTTGGAGACACCGGTGAAGTAGGTTGCTACCTCTTTTAAAGGTAAAATTTTTCTTTATGGAAAACAGGAACTTAAATATGTAGCACTTTTATTATATGATTTGAAGTTTTAATATCCTATCTAGAGTTATATACGAGTGTTGGTAGTTTGTAAAACAACTCTTTTTCTGGAAGTAGGACCCAGGAATCTGCCTTAACCTAAAGGATTCTAATACAGGTGGTCGTCAGCCTACACTTTTGAGAAAACACTTCTCAGTATAATGACTCAATCTATCATTTGGGTGGAGGATCCCATTAAAAATCAACTAAAGCTTTAGATTTTCTCACACATCATTTTAGATTTAATATCTTAAGGCTCATTTTTTTTTTAAGAACCACCATTGTACTTACCATGAAAGGAAGGCAGCACAAAGAGGGCTAGGTGGATTCTTACAAAACTTTAATTCTGACTGACCTCCAGGTTCTAGCTAAGAAGAAAACTGGAAAGTATTTAGAAGTGCACTGGTGTTTGAATGAGAATAGTAAGAAAGCAATGGCTGTATGTATATGGAGAGTAAGAGGGCAGACAGAAAGGGTCCTAAAAGATAGAAAGCAAAGATCCCTCTTTCTCTGATGTACTAGATCCTTATTCCATCTCCTTCCCCATCTCTTTCACCTTGTTCCCCTGTACATTGTACATATGCAAATCTCTTAAGGTTTATCTTAATGTAGTGCTGTGAGAACTTGAGATTTCAGTTTTCTCTTTTATCCTCTAATTTTGACCCATCCCAGCAGGTGAAATTGAGACAAGATTTCCAAAAATTGAGCACTATCACAAAAAGCACCGAGGAAGTTAGATGTGACTTTGGGTAAGTGCCCAGCCTCTCCGAGGTTATTCCCCCATCTGTAAAATGGGAATGATAATCATTGCCCAGCCTATTTCAAAGACTCCTGTACAGATTAAAAAGTATAATTGAAATTATAAAATTCTGAAGTGCCATCCAGATGTAAGGGACTATCATATGATAAGCTGCCCTCAATATGTTACTTAAGTAATATAATAGGGTATGAGTAATCATTGAACAATTAACATATCCTGAGGGGGGAAATTTTTAAAGTTTGTGGAGGAGAGTGTGGCAAATAGAAGGGAAATAGCATTGTAACCTCCCACTATACCAGTGGTCCTCAACCCTAGCTGCACATTAGAATTGTCTGGAGAGCTTTTAAAATGCCCTCAATGCAATGTTGTATCCTAGATTGGATCCTGAAGCAGAAAAAAAGACATTAGTAGAAAAAATAATAAAATTCAAATATCTGTAGTTTCCTTAATGGTAATGTAACATTCTTAATTTCTTAAGTTTTGATAAATGAATCATGGTTATGTAAGATGTTAATATTTTAGGATAAACTGTGTGAGAGGTATACAGAATGTCTGTACAATCTTTACGAGTTTTCTATAATTCTAAAATTATTCCTCAAAAATTATTTAGAGCAAAAGTAATTAAAAAAATAAATATTCCTATGTCTGGATGTCACCCTAGGTGAATAGAATCCCTGAGGTGGTGTCTGGTCATCTGTAACTTTGAAATCTTCCCCAGTGGTTTTAATATACCGTCAGGGTTGAGAACTGCTATTCTACACCATGAATGCTTGAGAGACTGGGATCCTGTCTTGTTCTTCTCTGTAGCCTAGCACCCAACACAATACCTACGTGGAGAGCTTACACAGTTATGCCCTTGCTGAACCAAACCTTTTTTTGTAGAAATCTCCTTTACTTTGAGTCCTCTGAAACAACAGAAGGAAAACTGAAAACAACGCTCCCCTCTCCACCAAAAAAAAATAAAACAAAAAAACAAAAGACAAAAACAAAACCCAGGAGATTTTCAGACACCTTCCCACCCTACTCCTGCCCCTGTTTTCTTCACATTTTCAGTTAATCCTGACCATTATCACCAGGATAAATTTTCCTAAAATACTAAAACTGTCACTCTGTTGTTCAAAAGTCTTACTTAGTTCTCCATTACCTAACAAGTGATACACTTCTTAGTTAAGTATGTGAAATTCTGTACACTAGTAATACAAGGTTTTTAGCCCACTAGCCTATTCCACATAGATCCTGTATTAACTGAACGTCTTAAACGTCTTGAATTCACTCCTCTCTATGTCATGCACAATAATACTATTATCCTCTCTTTCAAGGCTCCACTCATGTAATTTTTCAGGTCACTCCAGCAAAAATGTGAACATTCCCTTTATTTTATCTACTATTCAAATAGCACTAGAATTTACTATTTTCTTTTGTAATTATTTGTTTTCTGTTTTATTCCCCCATCAGACTAGATCAAACCCTTGGTGGGCATGGACAATATTTTATAGGTCTTCTAACCCTCAAAATGCTTACCATGATGTGGTGGTCCACACAGTTAAGCATGTAACAATGTTTTAATGTACATTCTGCACAAATACAATATTTAAAAAGTAAAAATAGAAAATCAAAACTCAAATACATAAGTAAACTTCATTTAGCACTCCAAAAACTCTTTGAAGGAGTCCTAGAACAATAAGGACTGTTAAAATTAACTTAAAAGGCTAATTAAAGCCTTAATAAAATGTTGATGCTATTATTACATTAATAATTGAACAAGTTTACAAGAAAACTATATACTCCCCCAAATTTTAAGTGTTCAGACTTATTAACTTTTCTCTTAATAATTAATCAAAGAAATGTTTATTCTTAGTGGGAAAAATTATTCAGTCTTCTCTTTCCCATTTTTGTCTCTTCCCACCACAATATTCACCCCAATATACATATACATACACATACACACATGCACACACACACTAGCAGGATATTTTCTACATAGTACAGCCTGAAAAAACACATTAGTTCTCTCTTTTAGATATGGTCTATACATGGAAAAAAATGCTAGTAAAATATTAATGAATATTGTAGAGATTCCTACACTATTTGAGAAAATCACACATATAATATATTATGATGTGTATTTTGTTGAACAACTCTGATGGTTGAGCATTGTTAAAACAAAACATAACTATAGACGTCATTTTCTGGGTGAATCTCTTGAGGAATGCTTGGAGTTGCTGGTATCTCCGGTTCTTGTGTGTTGGGTTTTTCTTTCGTTTCTGTAAAATCAAATAAAATATGAAAATAGGTTTAATAAATGGTATTGGGACAATTGACTATCCATTTGGAGGGAAAAACTCACACCCTGCACAAAAACAAATTTCAGGTGAATTAAAGATTTAAATATTAAAACACCATTAATGTAGAAATCATAAAATCTTCTTATAATCTTAGGATTATAAAGGCTTTTCTAAGCAGAACACAGGTCAGAAACCATAAAGGCAAAGATTGATATGTTTGAATAACTAAAATCTAAAAATTAAAATTTTGTCATGTAGATGACAAAAAACACTATAAACAAAGTTAAACCACAAACAACTGGGAAAATATTTACAACTTATATGTCAGTTAAAGTTTAATAGCTATTAGTTAAAGAGATTTTTAAGCAATCGAAAAAGATATCTCAAATTTAAAATGGAACAAGGACTCAAACAGGAAATTCTCAAAAGAAAAACTTCAAATTCATAATAATCATGAAAAGATGCCAAGTAGTGCTAGTCATCAAAAGAGTGGACATTAAAACATTAGTTTTTTTTAATCTAGCAGATAGGCAAAGATTTTTAAACCATTACTCGGAAACCTACTAACCCCATGTTTTTGTTGCACTCATCTTTTAGGAGAAAGAGCAAATAAACTACCAAAGGAATTTTTTTAAGAAAAGAATTCCCTGGGGATAACTGTGGTCTGATAGTCTCGGCTTATTAAAGTTCTGTCTACAGCATTGTGCAAAGAGAATCGAGGTGCTCAGTTATGTCCCTAGGGCAAGTCAAATTGAAGAAAGGTCACATTATTTTCAAAGTGCTATGCTTAGGAGAAAGCTTTTCAGGAACAAATATTGAAATAGAAAGGGTTTTGGTAAACCTGATAATCCTACAAGAATGTGTTCCCTAGTAACAGGGATCATATTTTACACCTTTGTATCTCCCTTGGTACCTTATTCCAAGAATTTACTTGCCTTTAGTTTGCCAGGAAAATTTACTTTTTGAGAAAAACTTTATTCATCAAGTCTTGTTCTAAATCTAAACTTAATTATCCTTTAAAATATTTTGCATATTATTCATCCTATATTGGATTCATTTCATTAGCTAAATCTTCCCAGAGTAAATCATATGCACAGGTACCTACTATACACACTTATATTTTCAATTAATTCTTTGGAAATGTGCCAGACACTGGTTGAATGAAAAAGTAGCCAATGACATTAATGATATCCCTTGAGATAACTGGGGATAATCTAGGATAGTCAAAGGAGGCTATAAATCACCACCCTGAAATAGACCTATTTGATGTTCTATAATGGGAACACGATTACATGGCAGTGTCACTGACTTGTCCCCTACAAACAACCCTTACCTCGAGGGAAAGTATGAATATCCTTAGCATCTTCCTGCTGTGCTTTAGGATCCTGGCCTTGGGGCCCACCTGTTTCTTGGTAGGGTTCTGAAAAGCATTCTTTAGGGATATTCTTATTTTTATATGCTTTAGTAGAGAGGTCTTCAGGCCCAGATGTTTCTTGGTATATTTCAGGTACACAGATTTCAAGACCAGGTGTTTCTTGGTATCTTTCAGGTGAATATTCTTCAGACCCAGGTGTTTCTTGGTATATCTCAGGTGGATATTCTTCAGGAGCAGATGTTTCTTGGATAGTTTTATGAGAGAGAGTTTTAGGCCCAGCAATTTCTTTATGTACTTTATGAGAAAAGTGTTCAGGTTCAACTATTTCTTGGTATATTTTTGTAGAAAGGTCGTTAGGCACAGCTATTTGTTGTGTTTTAGGATGGAAACTTTTGGTCTCAGCTATTCCTTGACCTGGTTCAGAATCATATTCCTTGGGCTCAGCTCTTTTTTGGTATATTTCAAGAGCATAGCCTTTAGGCACATCTGGTTTGGGGTACGGTTCAAGAGAACATCCTTCCAGGTTGGCTATGTCTTCAGATGTTTTAGAAGGAAAGGCTTTGTCTACAGTTGTTTCTTGGCACATTTTAGGAGAGAGGTCTTCAGGTTCAGCAATATCACAGCACATTTTGAAAGAACGGTCTTGAAGTACAACTATTTCTTGGCACATTTTAGGAGAGCGGTCTTCGGGTTTAGCCATACCTTGGCCTATTTCAGAGGGGTGGTTTTGTTCGGTTGTTTCTTGGTACTTAGAAGAATTTTCCTGATGTACAATGCTTTCTGGAACTATTGCAGGAAAATGTTTCTCAGGTACAACTCTTTTGGGGGAGGCTACTGGAGGGAGAACTTCGGTTCCATTACTAGGTAATTCAGTTTCTTTCTCTGTAGGTGCCAGTGCTTTTTCCATCATTTCTTTTTCTAATTGTGACTGAGGCTCCATCTTCAGTTCTGTATTTTGTTGTCTCTTTCGGCCTCTTTGATATCCTTTTCCTGTTCTCTGCCACTTTTGTTTTTTCTCCCTGTGGAGAGATCAGAATTAGTGTCAGCAATGGGGCTACAGAATTCATATAAATGCTTAGTAATAACAGTCCTGGTCTCCTACTGCCTTGTTGCAAGACCTTGAACAAGTCACTTAATCTCTCTGGACCTCAATCTCCTTGTTTGTAAAATGAAGGGGGCAGTGCTAGATGTTCTCAATTGTCAGGAGAGAAAATGTCCCTTTGTTTTTGATGCTTTCCCCACAGAAAGTATCGTGTGTGTATTTGAGAGCATATACTTAGAGTTTGGTTATGAAAAACATATAATTGGTATTATAAGCGAACAGATTAACATTCTGGTTTCTATATTAGTCTCTTTGGGTTTAATCTGTGGGAATTAGTCCCACTATGCCCTGGGTAAATTAATATAGTTGTGTTTCTAGATTTGCAATCCAAGCACGGCTCCTTGTTCTGTGCAGCCTGAAGGTGGATGATGTATATGGCTTCCTTATCTAATACTATGTCTTGTGTGAAGAAAATACTAAGTAGCTACAATACACATCAAATGAAATATACTGCAAGCTGAGTCAAAAGCTGCAAAAAAACATTTTCTGAGGTTAAGAAGCCTGGTGGAAAGGCATGAGTGGCCATATTATTCCTATTCTGAACTAACAGCTAGGTTAAAGATATAAAAAATGAAAGGATATACATGGAAATTATGGCCAATGACAAATTGTTAGGTACTGCAAATATAACCAAATACAGATGGCTAATACAGATGGGCTCAGGGGAGAGAAAAAGTACTATAAATAAACATTTCATCATTTTTCTGAAGTTGTTAAAATTCTGTCCCAAGCTACCTGCTCCATGAAGCCTTCTCTTACAGACAACAGGATTGAACTACTCTCCCTGCTTAGTGCTTTTTTTATGAGGATCGTGCTTAAGATAAGGAATGTAGGTTGCCTTAATCTGTAGTTATTTCTGGAGAAATCTTATTTCTTTTAGTAAACTAGATATTCTTTAGTGATAAAACCAATGTCTTATATCTTTGCAGTGCTCATAGTTCCTTGCACACTTAAAAAAAATGTATGCCCTATTTGACTTTTGCGTAAGCTTGAAATTTCCATAATTAAAAAAATGTTAAAGATTGCCTCATCAAAGCCAATTTGAAGTCACTATAAAAAGTATATATGTAATAGGTCAGTATTACATTTACAAGTATAGGTAATACTTGAAGTATAATGCCAAGTAAACAAAGTAACAAGATAAATTATAAAGTTCTTAATGTCAGATTAAGAAAAGATGGTATATCTGAATTCTTCAGGAAGCAATTATTTTTCCTAGCTATTAAGTCCTAAATAATTTGTTATGTAGATCTCTATATGAGAGAATCTGACTAATATAATGTTCCATGTTCTTCCTGGTAGTTTTTCAAAAGATACAAATATATCTATGTGGCCTAAAATTTAATCTGTACTCTATAATTTATCAACTATGTGATCATGGGTAAGTCACTTAACCTCTCTATGCCTTGGTTTCTTCATAGGTTAAATGGAGTATATAGTATCTACCCAACCTCATGTGGTTGTTGTAATTATTTCATGTGATAACTTGCATAAATTATCTGAATATAGGGTAGTAAGTACTCTTATATTCATATAGGAAACACTTAGAATGCTTCCTAGGTGCCAGGCACTGTTTTAAGTAATTTCCTTATTCTGTTATCTCATATAATCCTCATATCAATTTATGAGGCAGATATTATTATTATCTCCATTTTGCAGATGACAAAACTGAGGCCCAGAGATCTTGAGTAACCCATCCAAGGTCAAGTGGCTAAGAAGTGGGGGAGCTGGTTTCTAATCTAGTCATTCTGGTTTTAACAGCCCAGCCCTTAGCCATTATTCTCTGCTGCTTTCTTCTGGAACTACTGTTTCACTGTGTGGTATGTTGTTGTGAGAACAGCCATCAGTAGCATAGAAATGTATCACCAGAGCAAGGCCAGCCAGCTGTCAAGAGGTTCACCAAGGTGTCATCTACTTTGGTGACTTCCTCAGCCTTGGCCCCTGAGCCCAGGAAACATAGACACTCAATTCTATCAGCCCACTAAGACTGGTTCCATTTATCAGGGGCAGAGCTCATCGATCAGCTCAAAGAGATTGATATGTAAACCTAACGACTGATTTCTAAATGAACAGTGAGCAATGCCAAGTCCACAGCAGAGAATGCTTGAACTGACAAACGAATGTACTCTTTCTCTGTAGCAAGCACTTGGAAAGCCAAACAATTATCAGAAAGTTCCCTTTCAAATGTGGAATTAGGGAAGCTAATTGGATACTTTTCAACAGTCACCGGCCAGAGAACCCAAGTACAAAAGTTTTTGCTAAAACAAAATATACACATTCCTGAAATACCTCACTTTATGCAAAATCATGCACTAAAAGTAACAGTATTTATAAGGAAAAAATAAAGCTAGGGCATCTGATTAAAAAACTATGCAACTTTTAATACTAATAAAAACGGTACCTGCGATGACTTGAATAGTCCAGACAGGCAGTTTACCATGACTGGAGGCTGCCTCAGGATAGTAAAAACTGCACAAAAGTAAGTGTAAATTCAGGTATTTAGCTGCTGAGATCATGCTAACGAGTGTGGCACTCTGAGCCAGCAGGGCTACTATTAAGTTGGGCACAAGAAGTGCAACCTGCTATGTATGGAAAGCTGTGCGAGGCTGGTGGTGCCCTTCTCTCGCGGAACAGCCGTGGATGCAGGCTGAAAAGGATCCTGCCTGTATAAGCAACCACGCTCAAGTTGTTTTCCTTTCCTGCTAAAGGTTT
The DNA here is from genome assembly GCF_902729225.1 of Pteropus medius. NCBI lineage: Eukaryota > Metazoa > Chordata > Mammalia > Chiroptera > Pteropodidae > Pteropus > Pteropus medius. The sequence continues at coordinate 3,345,205 of NW_024341894.1, read as the reverse complement.
TAATTCTATTTCCACTATCCTGTCTCCTTTGACTAGGAAAAATCATGAATCAACACAACTTCCACATTATACTGACGTCATTCTTCTATTTACCAATCATATGTGAACTAATTGGTGGTGTAGCAGAACAGACAATACTCAGTCCGTATCAGGGATACACATTTTCTTAAGAAGAGTGCTTAGATCAGTGGTTCTCAACAGGGGGCAGTATTAGCCCCTCTCTATTTACTCCAGGAGATATCTTACAATGTCTGGAGACATTTTTGGTTTCACAGCTGGGGGAGGGGGAAGTGCTATTGGTTCCTAGAAGGCAGAGATGCTGCTAAACATCCTTTATACACATGACAACCTCCCACACAAAGAAGTATCCTGCCCACAGCGTCAGTAGTGCCAAGGTGGAGAAACCCTGACTTGGAAGGACGCTGTGCTCCTTGGCTACTTGGGTTCCCCTTTTCTGTATACAAGCAAGCAATACAATCATATTCTAAATGGATGCAGTTCGATGCTGCCTAATTTACAATCATTTTCTTGTACTCCCTCCCTGAGATGACAGACGGGTGACTTTGATTGGAACTCTCAAACTCTCCCATCACTCATGTTTTGATTTATTCCATGGAGAGATAATCATACTCATTTGATAAGGATTACTAATAGAAAGCTTGGGACACAGCTCAAAGGTTTTCTCAATAGTGTCTCCCACTCCCAATAACAAGATGCTTCTGTGCTTATATTACCAGAGTAGTTGAACACAGGGCCTCTCTACAGTATAATTCGATTGTCTGGTGCTTTAATGAAAAGAGATCAGGGATAAAATTCTGTTCTTACCACTTTACTAGGTGTGCGACTTTAGTCAAGATATTTAAACCACTGGACACTTGTTGTTTTTTTTTTTTTTTTTAATAGGGATAACAGCTCCTGATTTACAGGATTGCTGGAGAGATAAAATATAGTGTGTGAAATGCTCATCAGTACTTGGCACATAGCATATGCTGGATAAATATCAGTTTCTTTTTCCCTTGCAAGGAAACCATACCCAAATTGCCATTGTGAAGTCTGCTTTTCTTGTGCTTCAGCTTTTCTTTTTCTGAGTTGCTCTCTGTTTCTCAAATTCCAAGTTCCAATGACTTCTGTAAGATCAAAATGAAAGTTATGAGAAGCAGTAATGAATTGTCTTGCAGCTAAGTGGTAGAATCTCTGCTGTGGGTCTACGTCCTTCTCCTAGCTTTTTGAGGACAAGGACTCTGTCTTATTTATCCTTGTACCTCCAAAGGATGCCTAAGAGCAAACAGGGAACGTTTTTAAATGAAAAGGTCAGGATTTGTAAGCATGTTACCAACCTATTTTCAAAATAATTTTATATATTGTACAAACATAAAATAAAAGAAAAAAAATCAGCCATGTTCTGTCATCTTTAACATTATACTTGTTTTCATTTTAATTCCTCATACCCGTCTAGGTTCTATATTACACAAAGTTGCAATAACATACCACGATCTTATCATCTATTAACAACATTATTTCAGAAACATTTTCCATGATCTAGTCTTCATAATTATAACTTTAATAACTACATGGTACTCAATCAAGTTGGTGTTTTCTCATTTACTCAGTCATTCTACTTGTATTGAACATTCAGGTCGTTGCCAGATTTTTTTTTTTTTTTTGCTATTGTAAATCCAACTGTAATAAGCATATTCATGCATACAGTTATTTTTTCCTTTGGCTTTTTCCTGAGGATGGCGTTTCTCCAAGTTCTTTGAAATAATAGAGGTATCACCAAAAAAGTTTCTGTTGTCATCCAAGTTTGAACAAGTTAATGAGTCATTGATGTAGAACTTAGAACCTGTGGCATGATAACCGATTTGCACTAGGACCCTGAAAAGATAGAGCATGCCCCTTGGACCACAGCACCTTTTGTCCTTAGGACAGAGGTTCTTAATGGTGAACTTTGATGGGACAAAATTATACCTTTATTTTTACCAATCTCTAATTAAAATTACCATTTCCTTCAATTATGAATTCAGGTAACAAACCACAGTAGTTTTAGCAGTATGTGACTTTGTCACCAAAAGAAATTAGATTTTTTCCTATCACATTAAAGTAGTTCCAGGTACCTTAAAATATTATTTATTTTTTATGCTAGCTTATTTGCTTTTTTCATACTATATATAATTTTTTAAACATTTTATTTTTATTTTTCATTTATTTATTTTTCTCCCTTCCCCCAATATTATTTATTTTAAATGCTATATTTGATTTGATATAATCATTATTAGCTCCACTGTTGGATCTTGTTATTTAATGCATCTGTATAAAGCACATATAGTAAATACCACAGTTTTTCATTTTGACAACTGTATCTTATTATAATTGTTTCCTTTGTAATCCTTTGCATTTAATTTTGTGTATTTAAAAAATTTATTCTAAGAAGAGGTCTTGGGGTTCATCAGAATGTCAAAGGGGTCCATGGCACAAAAAAGTTTAAAAACACTGTCTGTCTCGAGGCCTAGGATTTTGCAAAACATTTTGAGAAATGCTGCTTTAGGACAGATCCAGTGAATAAGACTAGTGAACCAAAAGAATAAGCACTATAGGTCTTACTACCTATTGCCATGTCTCCCCAAAAATTATTCCAAATTTACATTACCATAGAAGTATATGGGTATGCTTGCTTTACCACAAACATCCAATACTGGGTATTTTCACTATCTTTCATTTCAATATATTTCTTATTAGTAATTTATTATTTCCTGTGTTTCTCTGGCTTATTAGAATCTTAGCACTAGAAGGCACCTCAGGAAGTTATACAGCCCGATTCTTCCCATCTAAATTTATATGAAAGTACTCAATTATGCCTTCCTTTTTCCAGAGCTATAAAAAAGAGGAAAATAATCATAGCCCCAGTTCTTCCCGAGAGACCTCTTATGGTCTCTTTCATTACCTGGAACATGTTTCTTTTCTTGATGAGGATCAGGTGTCTGATGGAGCTTCAAATAAGATTGGTCCTTTCCCAAATCCATCTTGCTGCAATACCTTTCTGCTATTTGGTCTGACTTCTTTACCCTGCCTTTTAAAAAAAAGATCAAAAGCAATTAACAGTTAAACACACACGCGCGCGCGCGCACACACACGCACGCATGCACGCACACACACACACACACAAGTTCACTTGTCACTTGACTTCCCGCCTAAAAATTTTATCTAGTTAGACCACAGCTGCTGGTTACTTCTACTTTCTTTATCATACTGCACAGGTGTGAGTAGAGGGCATGGCTGCTGCTATGTTCTCACCCTCTAGCACAGTGCCTAGTTATAGAGGAGCCCTGTGACCACAGCCTCGCATGCACAGCCTCTGGTACAGCAGCCATTTGGTTCTGTCTGCCAAGTGCCTGAGTCTGAACTTCTGTTTTACATACGAGGTGGCACAATATAGAAAGAACGCTAGGCCTAGGATCTAACCAGCACCATGACCTAGAACAAGTCACCTGCCCTTTCTGTGACTCTCCTCATTTGCAAAGTGGGTAAAAATAATTCCTGACTTGCCCACCTCACACAGTTCTTGTGAACGTGAAAATAATGTGAAAATTATGAAATGTGCATACAGATGTAAAATTAATCTCATATTGTTTTTCTGCATGTGGCATTTTTTTCACCTTAATCTGTTGCAAAATAATGTAAAGTCTTGCTGTGTATGCTGTTATAGACCTAGATGATAGACATAAAGAACCAAATTAGGAATTCAGAGCAAATTTGAACCCTTTTCTGCTCATCCGATCATTCACAAGTGACTCAAGATAACTAATGAAATACACTGTTATTCATTCAGGGAAGGTCAAAAAGCATTTCCTAATGAAATATCACCACATTATGTTGATATTCAAATAAAGTTGAAACCAAAGGAATCACCCCATCTCCCATCAGTCACTCCATTTGTGAAGGCAAAAGGCACAGAGAACCGTGGTTGTTCAATAAAGGAAGGAACACTGAACACCTCCTGGTATCAGCAGCCAGTCTGGGAGATGCAGGGTTCATAAGGTGTTCTGGAGTCACAGACTGAATTGAAGAGAGTTTGAATTACAGTGTTGCCACATTCCCTAATGCAGTGACCTTATGCAAGTTAGATAGTCATGGAGCCAGTTTACCTATCTACAAAAGGTAGATACTGCAGATAATATCAGTATCTGCCTCATGGGGTTATTGGGTTGACTATATCACATAATCTGTATAAGGCATTTTATGTGCCTGACACCTTGAATTTGCTTAATTGTTAGCTGCTTTTATTAATAATTATAAATAAAAATATAGTAGCCAGACTTTGGAAAAACAGGTCATAGTTTAAGTGCACTAAAGAAACAGAAGATCTGAAAGTCCTTTATAATGTGAATAGGTGCTCCTCCTTCTACAGACTCTTAAGGCGTTAGTACTGGAAGGGCCGCTGGAACCATCTAATCCCTTCCCCTATTTTATATACAGAGAAACTGTGAACCAAGGAAGGATTTACCTGTCCCAAATTTTCTTACTTGTTACTGGCAGCACCTCTTACTGTTTATATGATGGGCTATCTTTTTATGCTTGATCTTGCTTGGGTATGAAAATGTATGTGTGATGCAAACATACGAAAGCAGCAAGTTTTTCAAACACACTGAAAAGTCTTGAGAATTACATAACAAACACACTAGTATCTACCACCAAAACTTAGCGTGGTTTTTAATAAGCAGATCCTAATGCTTTAGCTTTAAGTTTCTCAGTTCCCATGCTTTCTCATAAGTCTCTACCTAAAAATTCAGGTAAGTTCAAAGGAATCTTGTAGGGAATGGAGAGCATGCTTTGTAATTTAACTCTTGATAGTTTTTGGATTTTCAGATGAAGGGTTTTAAAAAATCAAATACGAATTAAAAGTAACTGAAAATTATAAAATAATAGCATTTTATAATTTAAATTTTCATTTAAAGATTGGTTTCTATTTGAGATGTTTTAATTCTTACTAGTTGGGTTGTTTCCTCAGGATAGATCAATAAAATAACCTTATAGAATTCCTCTGGGGCACCTTACAGAAGATGCAGAAGTGCTTCTTAAATAGTATTATCCTTACTCAGAGCTTATGACACCTACCCAGTTTAACGATTCAGCAAACCTTACCGAATGCCCACTCTGTACCACACACTGAGCAAGGCTGTCAAGGCACAAAGATGGACACATGTAGTCCCTGTGTTCTAAGTACTGTAGCCTCATAGGAAACATATACATCTTTATTGTAAGGAAATATTTAGATTTTTATGCCCTGTCGCAACTTTCCTTAGTTGATGCCACCCCTGCCTCATGTTCCCTGTATCTAGGAGCAGAATGTGAAGGGACTGTAAGAGAGTGGGGTCTCAGATAACAGTTAATTAGGGGGCAATTTGGGTGGAGGGTGCCAGTGGAGGGACTTTGGAGCACACTAGATTGGAAGTCAGGCAAGGTGTCTCTGGTGTGATAAGCAGGCCAGAGCAGGAACTTGTCTGAGACAGAAATAACCACACCGTAAGTTCACAAGCCATAGTTCATTGTCCCTTCTCTCTCTAGAAAACTCTAGAGTCATTGCCAGAATGTGAGATGTTAGGCATGAAAGGCTGGATTTTTTTTAACAAATGCTGCCTTGTTCTAGAGTTATTTGTACATGTACATTAAACCTCCCTCTAGGCCACAAACTCTTAGGCTTACCCCTCTATCTCCACCCTATAGTCTGTGAGAGGCTTGGCCCACAGTAGTCCCCATGAATGCCTTCATTCCTGAATACAGGGCTAGCTTCATGGGTGTGCAGCCTATGAATGTACTTTATACACCCAGAGGGGCTGATATGGCTGTTGTTTAATAATAGTAATACCATCACCTGTTCCAGAACTTTCTTTCATTCACTGACACTGTCCTATGTGCCAGAGATAAAGATAAAGTCCCTGCCCTTACAGAGGCTACAGTCTAATGGGGAGAGTTAAACAATAAGCAAATAAATAAAATATAATATGTATCAGATGGTGATGAGTGCTTTGGAGAAAAGTGAGCAGGGAATGATAGGATGGGGAATGAGGGGGGAAAGTTGATGGTGGTTGCTATTAAAATAGGGTGGTCAGGGAAGGCTTGACTGATAGGGACAATTGAGTAGAACTGAAGGAAGTGAGGGGCCTGCTAGTCTGATATCTGGGAGAGCATTCCAGGTGGAAGGACACCAACAAACGGCCTGAGGAGAGGGAGTAATAGAAGGTGGGTTCACAGAGGTGGCTTGGTACCTCTTGTGGGGATTTCTACTCTGATTGAGATGCATAGTCATGGGATGGTTTTGAACAGAGGAGTGATGCAAACTGACATAATTTTAAAGGATTATCTTGGCAACCATGTGGAGAATAGACTACTGGGCATACAGAGAGGTGGTGGAAGCAAGGAGATGAGTTAGGTTTTGCAGTAATCCAGGTGAGAGATGATTAAGGCCTGGACTGTGATGATGGTGGTGAAGAAGTGGTCGGATTCTGGAGCAGCTTATAAATTAGATATGGAGTGAGAGATAAAGAGTCAAAGACATTGATGAGGGTCTCAGTCTGAGCAACTGGAAGGATGGAGTTACCATAAACAGATAAAAACTGGAAGGAGCAGGCTTGCAAGAGATGATCAGGGGTTTTGTTTTGGACATGCTAATCAATTAGAGAGAAAACAGCAAAGGAGCAGAGGTAAACCAAAGTTTAGTGTCTTAGAAGCCAAGTGGAAAAAAGGCTTCAAGAAGGAGGGAGTGATCAACTATGGCAAATGTGCGAATAAGTAAAGGAAGGATTGAGAATTGTCCCAACAACTTAATTCAATTCATTATAGACTGTAGAGCTCCAAGAGGTTAAATGACTTGGCCAAGGGCATAGACAGGACCAGCTACATAATTTGCAGGGCCCAGTTCAAAACGAAAATGCATAGCCCTGTCCTTCAAAAATTATTAAGAATTTTAAGATGGCTACAGAAGGAAATTAAACTCACCACAGGGCCCTACTTTCTTGAGTCTTATAGAATAGCTATTATTAATCTCATTTTTTAGACAAAGGCACTGGTGCTCAGTGTACAGAGTGATTTAACAAAGGTCATAGAGCTAGGCTGGTAGCTTGAGCCTGGAAACTGAGCCATCAGCCTCCAAGTCCGGCCTTCTTCCTGCTAGCCCAAACCAGATATTGAGAGAGAGAACTGCTTTCCTGCCTCCTGACCCATCTGGATTAAGTATTAAGGCCTTGGTCATGCACTTCAGAGGCCCGAGTGAACTGGGCAGATGTGAGAGGGAAGAAAGCACATTGCTAAGAACTTCTGTCCTAGGGCTCTTTATGATGGAGGTGGAAAAGTAGCACTGTATACTGTTTAGTCACAAACTTGACTTTGGTAAAGGTGTCCAAAGCTAATTTAGTTTAAGGCTATGTTGATAAAATTATAGCACCCCAAAACCAGGGAGATCAGAGTCCTGCTACACTTTGGTTTGCCATTCCACACCTGGAGTGTTAGTATACTGTAAAGACCAGGTGAATGGTATTTGAAAATATGTACTAAAAAGAGCAAGGAGTCTGGGACTCTATCATTTCCTTGTTGTGTAATTTGGGGGAAACTGCTCAATTCTTTTTGATTCTCAGTGTTTTCTCTTGTAAAATGGAGAAAAAGTCATGCAAGGATTATGTGAGAATAAAAGAGTTCACGAGAGCTTTTTATAAAATGAGAAGCACTGTGCAGAGAGAAGTGCCATAAACTTGGGTGGTGTTAATAGTATTGTTAGAGTGTTCTAATGATGTACCTGGGCATTTTCTTTGAGTGCACTTGGGTGGAAAAGTCAAAATAAGGGAAGCTGTTGCACACTTCTTTTTTTTTTAGTGTTCCTTCCATGCTAAAATACTTTTTCAAAGCGTTTAAATTCTTTTCAAAAAGTGGATTAAGCTTTGTCTTCCTAAGCAGGGAAGGAGGGTTTCTTCCTTCTCTCTCACACAGACTGTTGATGCGTGATAAATGGGCCTGTCTCTGCTAAAACAGATGCTGCTGTACACATACAGATAACATGTTCTCGGACTTTAATTTAGAATGGCTGTAACCTGACTTTCAATCTAGTTTGTTCCAAATCCCTCCTCTGGCCTCTTCCATTAATATTGCTTTCTATTTCTTAAAGTAAAGACAAATAGCATCTCTAGATAAATGTTGGTGGGCAGTCATTTATCTGCAGAAGAACAATCTGTTCCCACCTTGAGTTACCATCATGTCTCTATCCTTTCATTCCTGAATTTCCTGAACTAAAATGTACTCTCAGTCTACCTTTTTTCCCATATCCCTTTTTCATTCTTTCACATCTGCACTCTACTTTTTTTTCTTCCACATATTGTTCTCTCGTAAGTCATCAATGATTTCCTAATAGCCAAGTCCAGTGGTCCCTTCTTAGTTCTCTCTTTGACTTATCCATAGCTCATGATTCCTCTGACTACTTGTACCCTCCTTGAAACTTGCTCTGCTCTTGGCTTCTATGGTAGTGATCTTTACCCCTCTTCTTCCTTCTCACCCTCCTTCACAGGCGGCTTCTTCACTCCTCTAGATATGGGAGGTATTTCCCAAGGATGATGCCCTGATTCTTTTTTCTCTTTATACTCCCACCCTTCTTAGACAGTTAATCCAACTATATATTTTCAGCTATCAACTCTATACAGATATCTTCTAAATAAATATCTGAGTTCTAAGATCACATTTTTAGGTATCTCTTGGATATCATTCATTACCTGAATATCCCACAACAATAAGTAAATATATCTTCACCCCTAAATACAGTCTCCTCTGTCCTTTATTTCTGCTAGGAGTTCCCTGCTCCTGGTCATCCAGTTCCAAACCTCCAGAGTTGTCTTTGACTCTGCCTCCTCACTCTGCTTCCTCACTCTGCTTCTCATATCCAGTTGGACACAATTTTATGAGTTCATTCTTCCCAGTGTTCTACATGCACACTCCCTGTTTTCCAGTCCCATACCCACAGCCAAGAGGGGAACCTCAACTTCCCATGGGAAATATTGGAAAAACTTCCTAAGTGGTTTATTCGCTTTCATCTCCCTTCACCCTCCCCAGACTATCCTGTACAGCCAGAACAGTTCCCTTATAACTACTCCAAACTGGCCACTAACCTGTTTAGAATCCTGTAAAGTCTCAGTATTACTTGCAGAATAAAGACTAAGTTTCTCAGCCTGGAATTTAAAGCCGACTTCCCAGTATTCTCTAATGTTACTTTCCTGAAAATACCGAGTGTTCTATTTAAACAATGCTACTTGCCCTCCTTATTTGGCCTTGACTCTCACATGCACAGTACCTTTATTCACACCTCCTGGCTGTTCAGTGTCCTTCCCTTGTGCCTGCCCATCCAGGCACTAAGTGCCACCATCACAAAGCCTTTGATGATGATAATTGTGATGATGATGATGATGTGTTAGCCACTGTACAAACACATAATAGGTACCTGACATTTTACATACATTATCTCATTTAGCCCTTCCAACTAATATTATCCCCATTTTACTGATGGGGAAATTATTGTTTAAAGAAGTTAGGTTATATCCCAAATTCACATAAGCTCGTAAGTGCCAGAGTTAAGGCTTAAAACCAAGGCTGTCTGACTTTAAAGTTCATAGATTTAACCATCCTTTCCACTATCTTTTCCTACCTGGAAGTGATCTATCCTTTTTAAGCCATAAGCACACTTGATTTGAGCTTCTTGTATAGTAAATAAACATCGTATTTTTTTATTTTGTCGTTCACGTGTACACATCTTTTCTACAATGTTCATTCAGCAAACATTTATTGAACATTTATTTCTTGCCAGCCCCTTTGCTAAGAATTGGAGATGTAGAGAAGAATTAAACAGGAGTACTTTCCTTTAAGGAACTTAGTCTAATTGAGGGTAAAAGACACCAAGTAAACCTGCATTTAGAATATACTACAGTGTGACAATTTTAATATCAACATTTCCAAATGTTCTGAGGATAGAGGTGGAGTGCTTAATTCTGCTTCCATAGAAGTGGAAAGATAAGGTATTACTCTGTGCATCCTATGACTATAATTCTCTTTATTCATAACTACCTTAGAATGACTCTGCATTGGTCAACAAGTAGAGTTAGAAAGATGAAGAGCCTCTATATGTATATAATAGTGTTATGTATTTTTTCACTTTATAAGTGTTAATTTTTTCCCTTTTATTAATTTCACAGAAATAATAATATTTATTGAGCACCTACTTAACATATTCCAGACAGTTCTAAGCACTTTGTATATAATAATTCATTTAGTCTTTACAACATCCTTTAAGCTAGGTACTATTGATATCCCTATTTAATAGATGAAGAAACTAAAGCACGGGCATTGAAACTGTGTCCTAGTTCACATACTTCATAGGTAATAAAGCGAGGCGGTGTGGATCTAGAAGGCCATAGCTTAACCACCTTACTCTCTCTCCTCTCAGTTCTTATTTCATATTTAATAAAATATGTGGAAATATATTTTCTTTTGCAATCTCCTCTCTCTCCTTTCTTCCCTTTTACCCTCTCCCTCATGCTTTCCTTCTTTCTTCAATTTGTTGACTTTCTACTCTGTGGCCAAAACTATGTAGGGTGTATATAAAAAGGCAAACATAAAAAACAGCATACATAGAAAATTAAGGGAACACAGAAGGGGGATATATAACCAAGATGGAGAGATGAGATCAAAGAAGTCTTTCTGGAATAGATGATCTTGACAATAGTTTTGAAGGGTGAATAAGAATTAACCACTGAGACACGGCAAGGCTAAGACAAACAAATATGGGCTCTGGAGTCAGATATAAGTTTATTCAAATCAGGTTCTGTGTGACCTTGGGCCAGTTATTTATAATTTTCCAGCCTCAATTTCTCTCATATGTAGAATGGGCATTAAACACTTACCTTTCGTGACTATCATGAGAATTAAGAAAAATCAATATGGAAAGCATCTGGCATACAGTAGACCTTAACGTTTAATGCACTGGCTGTTATGCTTGTTGCTAATCTCAATAATAATAAGTGAAATAGAACCACTAAATAATAAAGCTTGGCAAGGCATTAGAGTTATTTTATCGATAAGGAAATGGAGATCCAGAGAGAGGCCACTGTCACACAGGTTTAGTGGCAGTTGGAACTGGAATCTAGATCCTCTGAAAAGTCTACCATTTTCCTTCAACTGTCTGATATTTCAAACTCTTCTGTCTACAAATTAATCAACTTCATCCCCTGGCTTAACAAAAGTTTCCCAAACTTTCCAATTATTTATATTCCATATTCCTGTAATGACATCTTCTATATTATTATTTACTTTATATTTTTCTTCGAATAAATTTATTTTTACTAAAAGTATTTAAAATGGAAAATTTGTAATAGCATTGTCAATGGAAAACCAACATCATCACCTGTGAAATCACAGGTGTGTTGTATAATAAGTTATATTTCTTCTAAGGCATATTAAAATAAATACTGAACTATTAAAATACAAGGTGTTTCATCTACAATTATCTGCACTTCCCCAAGTGGAATTCATACCTAACACCTTGGGAAATGCAGACGTGTAATTAATCAGTGAGTTATGTTCATTTCACAGAACTTCTAGATCATGACCAAATCTATCTTAAAACCAAACTTCCCTTGTACTGGGTAGTTTATAATTCAAAAGAGGCAGAGCAAAAACCCAACTCACTCTCCGGCCTGCCACAGACGCACTGTTATTCATATCAGCTACTCTCAATAGCACCTCTAGTTGAAGACTAGCCTCTCCCATTTTTGCCATTTCTTCATCCTTTGGTGTTTTAGCTACTTACTCTGGCATAGAATATGTACTAGCACCTAACATGATGCTTTAGTCTCATTTGTTTGGAAACTTAAACTCCTTGCTTCCAGCAGATTCTATCCCCTGGACTTGGAGTTTAGAGTTAGAGTTACCTAGATCAGTCCCCTCCCCAAAGGACCTCTGCTGACGATTTGCAACCTTCCACATGGTACAGCCAGCAACGCCTGCCAGAGCGCTTGGCACAAGGTATATATTCAGTAGTCATCACCTGAACCAATCAAGGTAGAGGTGCCTCTGGCTAGAACTGCTGCCACTAAGTGGACGTCAGTGGCAATTGCACCATTCTCGCTTGACAACTAGGTTGTGAGCTTTGGCTCTAGCACTTTCCCTCGGAGGCAGCCTGCCTCGCTCCCTAATTCTCAGACACTCTGTTCCTCCTCCCTCCAATTCCTCCTCTGAGTGAGTTAGCACTGGGGATGTTTGCATACCAAACACGTAGTAATTGATATTGTCACAATCTGCTCAATAAACAGGCTTTTTTTGGGGGGAGGGGGGAGGTATTTTTGTGTTTCGTGGGGAGTTTTGTTTGTTTTTTAGTAACACTTTGTTCGTATTTTTAGCCAGGTTGGGGAGAGACGGGAAGTCATTATTTTAGCAGGCATAAAATGTATTGCCAGGTCTTTCTTGCTCAGCATTCTCCTAAGCGACTGTGAGCACCTTTAACAGATGGAGCTCAGGATATGCTCAGATCTGATTTTATCAGCATATATCCTGGGTAAGTTCAATGTGAGTATGAAGACTTCCTTTATGCTTCTTTATGTTCTGTATTGTCACCCTTTATTGTTAGTATTCTTATCCCATTTTAAGGAAGCCATCCTGACTCAGCCACGATAGACACCTGCATGGGAGTCACATAGGAAAGTCTGATGTTCCAACGAAAGAAAAGAAGGTGGCAGGCCTGGTCCAGCACTTCATAATGGGCCTCCTCCCCATCAGCAAAAGCACATCTTATTCTAACAATTAAGTGTCAGAATGTCCTTGGTAATCAAGGGAGAAATTAAAACAAACCCAGAGAGACTAGCCATCTTCGAAGACTGCCCGTAACACCCAGAATTACCCATAATTCTTCTATCTGAAGGGCCTTGGACTTCTTGATGAAAATGAAAATAGGATGTTACATGTTATTATTGATATAGATTTTATCATTAAAATTGGACACTGTACTTCACTTCTCAGGAAACATTAACTAATAAGAGCAACTATCACCCTGAAGAGTATGTGGTGCAGGGCATAGAGCCTGGATTCTTGAATCAGAAGATAGGTAAGGTATTTGTTTCCACAGAGCTGCTATTAGCTTCTGTTTTCACCCAGCTCAGATGGGTGTGCAGTACTTTATTCTCATGCAAGGAGGCTGGGGAGAATCTTGTCAGGCAAAAACGTAAATAATTTGGTCCATCCACCCAAGGCAGACTTTCCTTTTCAGAAAATTACACACCTACCCTGATCTATGGAAAACTCCATTTCCACATCCCTCTTCCAAATATGGCACCCAATTGGCTTTAGTTATCCCTCTGAGGAGGGATGAATAGAGTGAACCTTCACTTATCCAGTCAATTTAATTCCCCTTTAATGGGAATTAAATTAAGATCTCAATAATACATGATGACAGTTCTGTTTTCTAGTCTTACAGAAAAATTATGGCTCTACCTCTAAATCCTGGTTATCTCTGACAGAGGAAATGGACAATTGATCAAGTAATAGAGTTGCCACATTGTAGGGAGTAGAAGGAGTGGAAAGAATAGATTGAAGACTAGGTGATAGAATAAGTAAGTAATGAGTGGTGACTCGGTAAATCAGACGGATGCTGGGTCGGGCAGAAGAGCTTTTTATTTTGGAAATTACCTGCAAGCCAATAATTGTACTTTATGGAGTTACATGAGCCTGACACATAGTAAACACTAAATTTCATAAAATTTCATAGCTGGAAGAAATATTTAATGTCACCTAGTCAAATTTCCCTAGAGCTGCCTGAAAGTTCTCTACAGACTTAATTTACTAGAAAATGTTTCTGATTTTAAACATTTTGTTAAAGAAAACCCAGCAGATTTTTAAGGTAACCTTCATATGTTATAGGTCTGTTTATTACTTCAAGACCCTGGAAAAGTTGCTTCATTTTTATGGGCCTTTGCTCATAATGTGACCTTGGGCAAGTCATTTAACTTCTCTAGATATTAGTTTCCTTCTTTGTAAATAACAACCCCAGCTCTGTCTTGCCCACCTCATGGGGTGAATAACAGGCTAAAGAAGATAGAAATAGAAGTATCTTGGCAACCGTAAAGCATGGTATACTTTTTAAAACTTAAAAAGTGTTGCTATTGACTTCTCTCACCAGCTATATACGAGTAGCAATGTTTCAGCCCTCTCCATTCTACTAAGAGGTTTCTCCTTCTTGTCCGTAACTCCCTTCGTAGAGTTACTCACAGATGGGTCTCTACAACAACATTCTGCAAGGGGTCCTGTGTTTTTCACATACACACATACACACGTACACACGCATGCACACACACACGGAATAGGCTTGTGCCTGTTGTAGCGTCTGTTGTGGGAACGACCAGTGTGCAATGGAACTTACAGTGGAAACAGCTGCAGGCCTCTTGTTTTCCCCACATCCTCAACTATCAGGGCCACTTGTCCATAGGCCTCTCTGTCAGTGTGAGTGAACCCCAAGGAGCACGGCAGCAGCACACCACACAAAGAATCCTCATAGTCTTCGATTTTGGTCACAGTAAAACCTCATAATGGCACAGATTGTTGTTCATTCTAACGGGCATTTAGCAAGTGTTTGTTATGAGTCAGGTCTTGTTCTTGCAACTGGGGGTAAGAGATGAGTCAGATGTGCTGCCTGCCCTTGAGACCTCACAGTCTAGTGGGAGAAACAGACCCATGAGTGTTATACACAGGATGTGTTATAACCAAAGGCTACACAGTGTTTGGGCATAGCTGATGGATCACTTAAATCTGTCTGAGGGCTCAGGATGGGCTTCTCAGAGATGAGATTTAAATAGAACCTTAACAAGGTGTAGAAATTCCCCAGGGGAAATAAAGGGGGGCAGGCATTTCAGACAGGTGGAACTGCAAGCACAGAGATGTGAGAGGGCATCTTGGTTCTGGGTAACAGGGAAGCTGGAGCATGTGCTACACATCGAGGAGTGGAAAGACCTGAAACCAGAAAGGTAGTTGGGGTCCCAAGGAGTAGCCTTTTATGATGTCATGAGGAGCTACTGAAGGGTTTTAGGGAGGAGAATGTCATGATCAGGTAAGGTTCTTAGAACATTTAGGTGGTGGTGTGTGGGCTGGGTGGGAAAGGAGAGAAGACAAATCAACTGAGGGTACTGAAGGAAGGGACAGATTCTAGAGAGATTTAAAAGGTAGAATTCATAGATTTTATGAGAAATTGTAAGAGCTTCTGGCACAGGAAATTAAAAGAGAAAGAGGCAGACTAAAAATTTAGTGAGGTTACACAGGTTAGATAACAAGATATCTTGCATCAGGCAAATCAGACCTTGACTTCTACTTCTTGACTGCCTGGCCAAGATAGCCTATGAATGTTTGTGGACAGGACGTCAAAAGCTTTTACTACAAATTATTTTTTACAGCTACGAAGGTGGATTCAGCAACTATGGCTGATCGGGCCAGTGTCTTCTACCTTCTTCCCTCCCACTCCATATGTTTTAATCCCAAAGCTAATTGCTTTGTCAAGGAGGATGCCTTCCCCAGATAGAAAAAGGTCACGTTTTCACTAAAGATTAACAAAGAGCAGTGCTAGGATCTCCACACTAAGTTCTCCCTAGATCCATGCATTATCATTAAGACCTGCATAGCCCAAAATGCTCTGCTGCCTATAGAATACAATTATAGACCAACCATGGGGCAAATTCCCAGAAGAATTGGTATTTGAACTGGGTCTTGAAGGAAAGCAAAGGAAAACTAAGTATGTTAAAATAATACCCTACATGATTTGGCCCTTTTCTAGAAGTACACCTAGAATTCTCTAGAGCAAAACTGTCCAATAGAACTTTCTGCAATGATGGAAATGTTCTTCTGGACTATCCAGTATGGTAGCCGCTAGTCACATACAGCTAGTGAACACTTGAAATATGACTAATGTGTCTGAAGCACTGAATATTTTACTTAATTTTTATTAAATTCAAATAGCCACTGGTAACTAGTGGCTACTGTGCTGGACAGCGGAACTTGGGAGCCCACTTACCATGCCCAGATTCTGTTTCACATGCTCATTCTTTGCTTCATTCTCCTTATGACCCTTGCCTGTCTCTGTTCTCTTCTGCCTAGTCGCTCCAGTTTGATGTACTAATTGGCTATCTTCCAATATTGGTTCTGCTTCCTGGTTATTGATTTCCTCTCTCTCATCACAGCAGAACCCTAGACTGTCTTCCATTTGACTCAGCCTTAATACAGCCCCAATCTGTGCTGGTCTGCGGGTCTAGATAAAGCAGCTTCACAGAACCCTGTCTCACCACACTTGGCCCTTCACAAGATCTTATGTACTCCCTCTTTTCTTTTCCTCAGTTACTTTTCCAGGCCACTTTAACCAGCCAGTTAGTAACCGGGAATATTCATTGATATCTTCCCTCCCCGACAACTTGAGTTTGAGGATGGAACAGTTGAGATGGAGGTGTGTGTATTGGAAGTGGGGAGGGACGGTTGAATGAATACTTTGATTTGAGGTCTCTGGTAGAAGGTGAAGGGCTCCATCCTGAGGCCTTTTCTTTCTGGTGTTTTTTAACTTTGATTTATATAAAGATAGTAATATTGATAGATTGATAACATTTGTGGATGGAAAGGATCGAGTCCGGATATAAAAAGGCTCTCGACAGGCCAAAGCATTGAGCCAAATTTAAAGTGATGAAATAAAATGATGATAAATCTTGGATCCTGTAATTGAGTCTAAATGGCTAATTGCCTAAGTATCAATATATACTTTAGAAGATGTGATGGTTTTAGCTGATTATGAATCAGTGCCAGATAACAGAAAGGTAATATTCTCTTGGAAAGCACTAATAGAATCATATCCAATAAGAGTGTTCATATCCACATTGATCAGACAACACCTGGATTGTTGTTGGTTCTGAGCACCTCACTTTTTTTTTAAAGTGGGGGGAACATTGAAAAACTGAGTGACCACAGTGGTAAAGGGACTGGTAACCGGCCATATAAGGATCTGGGACAATTGACCCTTAGAAGAGCAGACTGTGGGACAGGGGCCCTGAAGGGCAGTCACGGAGCAGAGAGCAGTCATGTTCCAGTCCAGAGAGCAGAGCAAAAACAAATGAGTGAAAATTTGAGCAGATTTCAGCTCAGTATGAGGAAAATGTTTCCAATTGTCAGAACTGTGATTTTTGGCAGTTTAAGCTGTAGAGGCAGAGTTTAGTGGAGACCCTGGAGAAATGATGTTAAACATGCCCCAAAGCCAGTCCGCTCAAATATTGATTGTCTCCACAGTGATGGATAGTTAATTCAAAATATGTAGGCCTATATACTTGCTGACCCCATTTAGCTTACAGGTTCTATATTAAGTGTCAGACTCTTTTCATTCTAGCTCAGCATTCTAATTAAATAACCTTGGCTCCTTGCATGTGGGAAACAGGTTTCAAGCACAGAACCTCTAGCACCAAGCAGAATGGCAACATAATTTTAGCTCCTGAGCAAAATGGGTCTCATAATAGCGCCAGTACAGCATGCACATTAACATTTGAATATGCTGGATAATAAGCGTGCTAATTACTTTGAGAAGAACACTTGAAGAATAAAATAAGCTGAGATCATTAGAGGAGAAAGGGGCTAACAATTTATGGCATGGCTGCTGCTTGATGTTCAAAAGTACATGACAGCTCTCATCACAGGTAAATGGTAATTACTGTGATTATATTATGTAATGTAATGATAGTGGCAGGAAGTGATCAGAATTTTGTTGGAAGTAAGTTTGTGGTACAGTTGTTGTTGTTGTTTCACCACATTCAGATTTATTACTAACAAATTAAATATGACCCCATTTGATTGTTTGGTTCCTTTGAGAAGTTTCAGTGTGAACCCATTGCTGTATTAATCTTAATTTTGCTGAAAATGGCTAACAGTTTTCACGGGAAATAAGATGCTGAGATGGAGGGACCTCAGGTTGGACACAGGGACACAATCATCATCTTGTGCTGGAATAGAAGTTGTAATGGGGAGCTGATGCCCCACGCCTTGGATGACCTAGACCAGCAGTTGTCAAAGTCTGGTCTGCAGACCTCGCAGGGATCCTGATACTCTTTCAGGGGGTCCATAAGATCAAAATTATTTTCATAATAATATTAAGATGTCATTGGCTTTTTAACGGCATTGAAAGACTACATTGCATATGATTCAATTTACATGAAATGTCCAGAATAGGGAAGTCTGTGCAGACAGAGAGCAGATATGTAGTTGTCAGGGGCGGGGGGGTGGGAGGGTGGGAGCACAGAATAGGGAGTGACTGCTTAACGGGTATGGAGTTTCCTTTCAGGATGACCATGTTCGGGAACCAGGTAGTGGTGGTAGTTGCACAACATTGTAAATATACGAAATGCCACTGAAGTGTATACTTTAAAATGGTTAAAATGGTAAATTTTATGTTATGTGAATTTTACATAAAAAGTTAAAAAGTAAAGGTTATACTGTGTGAGAGGTTCTTCCCAGCCAGAATTAAAGCTGCTTAGGGGTTTTCCTGGAAGTTGTCTTTGCCACATCTTTCAATAGCTACAATTCTTAAAATAATAAAACATTTTCCTTATTCCCCCAACATGCTAGGCCCTTTAAAACAACTTCTTTGGACTTTGCCTAATGCTAGTTTCTCTACTTGAAACATCCTTTCTGCCAACCTGGAAAGCTATTACTTGTTCTTCAAAGCCCGTCTAAAATGATACTCCCCTGGTGAAATCTTCCTGGGCCTCCATCCACCCCAACCCCACTCCAGGAAGAATTGTCCCTTCACCTAATCTGGTTTCTTTGGTCATATTCCTTATATCATATTCCTGGTATAAGATCTTATCATATTGTATCACAGTCACAATATCACTTTTTGTTAATGTGTCTGTCTTTCCTAAAAGATGACTCTTAAAACAGGAGTATTTTCTTATTACCCCTGAAGCCCAGTAAACACAGATACACACAATCCAAATGCTGTGCTAATTGATAACTTTATGTTAAGTACTTTTAAAAAATTTAATTTCATTATTAGTTTCAAGTATACGGTACATTGCTTAGACATTATATAGTTTGTAAAACGATCCCTCCGATTGCTCTTTCTCTCCCCTGGCCCTCCACCTAGCCATTACATTAATGCTAACTGCATTCCCTATGCTGTGCTCCCCATCCCTGTGACCATCTATCGACTACTACTTTGTACTTCTTTAACCCTTCACGCCATTCTCCCAGTGCCCCAACCCCTCTCCCCACTGGCCAGCACCAGATTGTCCTCTATATTTGAAAGTCTGTTTTCTATTAGTTTCTTTTTATTCCTTAGATTCCACATGTATGTGAAATCATATGGTATTTGCCTTTCTCTGTCTGACTTATTTCACTCAGCATAATAACCTCAAGGTCCATCCATGTACTTGCAAAATAGTAGGATTTCATTTTTTTAATGGTTGAGTAATATTCCATTGTATATATGAACCGTAACTTCTTTATCCAATTGTCTATTGATGGTCATTTAGGTTGCTTCCACATCTTGGCTATTGTAAATTGTGCTGCCATGAACATAGGGTGCATAGATCTTTATGAATTATTGTTTTGGTTTTCTTTGGATAAGTACCCAGAAGTGCAATTGCAGGGTCAAAAGGTATATCCATTTTTAATTATTTGAGAAACCTCCAGACTGTTTTCCATAGTGACTGTACCAATTTGCAATTCTACCAACAGTATATGAGAGTTCCCTGTTCTCCACATCCTCTCTAACACTTGTTGTTCTTTGATTTATTGATGATAGCTATTCTGACAGGTATGAGGTGATATCTCATTGAGGTTTTAATTTGCATTTCTCTAAGGATTAATGACCTTGAGCATCTTTTCATATGTCTATTAGCCATCTGTATTTCTCCTTTGGAGAAATATTTGTCCAGGCCGTCTTCTCATTTTTCAATTGGATTGTTTATTTTTTTATTGTTGAGTTGTATGAGTTTTTTAAATATTTTGGATATTAACCTCTTATCAGATGTACCTTGGGAATCAAATTAACCAAGGAGGTAAAAGACCTGTACTCAGACAATTATGTCATTGAAAAAAGAAATCAAAGAAGGTACAAATAAATGGAAGCATGTACCATGCTCATGGGTAGGAAGAATCAACAGCATTAAGAGGGCCATACTACTCAAAGCAATCTATAGATTCTATGCAACCCCTATCAAAATACCAATGGCATTTTTCGAAGAGCTAGAACAAATAATCCTAAAATTTATACAGAACCATAAAAGATTCTGAATAGCCATGGCAATCTTGAGAAAGAAGAATGAAATTGGAAGTATCACACTACCTGATGTCAAACTATACTACAAGTTTACAGTAATCAAAACAGCATGTACTGGCATAAAAACAGATACATTAATCAATGGAACAGAATAGAGAGTCCAGAAAGAAATTCACATCTATACGCTCATTTAATATCTGACAAAAGAGGCAATGGGGTAAAGAAAGTCTCTTCAATAAATGGTGCTTGGAAAATTGGATAGATAAATGCAAAAAAAGAAAAAGAAACTGGACCACCTTCTTACATTGTATACAAAAATAGATTCAAAATGGACTAAAGACTTAAATGTAAGACCCAAAACCATAAAACTTCTAGAAGAAAACAGGCAGTAAACTCTCTGATATTGCTAACAGTAATTTCTTTTCGGATATATCTCCCTGAGCAAGGGAAACAAAAGAAAAAATAAACAAATGGGACTACATCAAACTAAAATGTTTTTGTACAGCAAGGGAAACCATCAACAAAAAAAGACAGCTGACTGAATGGGAGAAGATATTCACTTATGATACATCTGTTAAGTACTTTTTTAAAGGCTATACCAACATTGACTCATTTAATCTTTATAACTTTATATACATTTTATAGACGCTTAAACTGAGGAAACAAAAACTTTAGGACAAGAAGAGATGTTAAAACAGCAAAACCATGTGATAGCATCTGGTATCAAACTTGGCACGTGGTTGGTGCTCAGTAAATGTCTATTCTGATGAAAGAAAAAATGGCTAATAATATTACATAAATGAAAGAGATCCATTCTTATGACTTGTTAAATGTTTCCATCTCTTTTTTAGATCTCATGGAGTGTCAGAGCTATAAGAGACTTGGTCATTTCCTCATGCAAGCGGGAGATAAGTTAGGGGAGCTCCAAGGTGATCCTGTGGGAGAAATATGGATTTGGAGCTTAAGGGGAGATCAAGAGTAGGGAAAGGAGTCTCCCAGTTGCAGAGAGAGTGAATAAGTTAATCAGGAAAGAAAGGGTAGCTTAAGATGATTATTTAGTCAGCACTTAGGAAACCCCCTGCCAGAAGACAGCAGAAGAACTATGAGTTGGGAGAGTCATAGAGCACAGTGCAAGATGCCCCAGAACACGCATTCTCGCATTCTCAATGAGAGTACACCGAGCTTCAAATTAAAGTGCACTGCAAGGCTTCCCACAAGACCCAGCTGTGGTCTCTTGTCCCATCCCACCCTGATAGATCTCCCCAGAGGCAACTACTGCCAAATCTTTTAGCTATTTCTTCTGATGTTTACCCCCATGTTTACAAACACATGTTTTTGCTGCTATTTCTTGATTTTTCCATTTTAGACATTATGTAAATGCTTCCTACTATTAGATTAGGATTTAGCTCTCTGCTACCACTCCTAAAAGCTGAGTGGGCACTAGTAAACCGGAAACCAAGTGACCCATCTAAAAGGAAGGCAGCTGCTACTCAGCGGATTATGGCCAGAAAACGCAGCTCCACATTGGTAGAGTATGTCAAAGTATGTTCATTTGTAAGTAAATAAAACACAACTGAAAAACTGACTTATAACAATGAAGTGCACACTAAAAGTCCAGAGTAATTCAAGCTTGAAATTTGGTTTGATTCACCAGAACACCAATGTCATCAAAGCTGAGTTTGATGTGAATGGCTGTCCCCAAAGGCCAGAGCTCCTCACCCATATCCAGAAAGATAAATGACACTTCTGGGATCCTCCTTTTCAGGAGGCCCTCACAAACCTCTGTTAATCTAGACTGGGTCATGTGCCTGTAGTAGCTACTGCGGGGCTCTGCTCAGATCCTCTCTTCAGAGGGGACACACCTACCCCTCAGCAGCTGAGAATATTCTTGCTCTCAGCCTCAGGAAACCACTTCCCCTAAGGTTTTACATCCCCTTCCAAGGCACAGCCTGAAGCACAGACTGATGTGAGAATAAAAACACTTGGGCCCCTTCAATTTGGGGCAGTTCTGAAGGGCCACCCCCATTCTTGAGTTCCTGGTGGGATCAGCTGAGGCCTCGGTTGTAACTACTTCATTTCAACTATTGTGGTGGTAGCTTCTCTCCATGTCCACCCTGTCTTCTTCACGTCCCCATAGGTCTATGTCCCAAAAGCATTCCTCAGTAAACCTTCTGTATGCAACTATCTTGGATTCTGTTTCCAGGGAACCCAATCTCTAAGATGGTGCTTATTTCTGAATTAATAAAAGTGACAGGAGATGGGATTATGCTGATGAACTTGGACTAGTTTGCACTCCCTGTCCTAGAACCAGAGGTAAGATTAGCCTCTCCCAATGCACATAGATTGAGCCAGGGAGCATGAGGACCAGAATAAAACTTTGAATTGTTATTAAAAATAGAGGAGAGGGAGGAAAAGGAGGAGGAGAGGAGGAGGAGGGAGGAGGAGGAGGAGGAGGAGAGAGGAGGAGGAGGAGAGGAGAGGAGGAGGAGAATGATATTGGGAAGGCAACCACACAGATCTTTTGATCTTTTAAGAGAAGCCAGAAATAGTTTATGTAAAAAATCTTATGATGTTTTAATGTTGGAAACTAATTGAGATATTTTTAAATGCTATGAAGAGCCAACAAGACATGGTCTAATACTGGCCCACATTTCAGCAATTTGCCACAAGATTTCAGCTCAGCCTAAGAAACAGTTTCCTAATGATTTGAACAATATAAAAATGGAATGAAGCACCTCAGAAAAAGGTGAGTTCCCTGGCACCAAAGTTCATTTTTGGGTCTTGTTAAAATTTGAACTATTTGATCTTTGAGATCCTATTCATTGATAGCCATATGAAGTGCCATATATTCATAAAATATCATTGATATACTCTTAGCCTGATATCAGTAGCAAAGAGCATTGTGGTGGGCAGCTTGGGATTGCACCAATAGTACTACCTAAACACAACTCAGTTTCCTTTTCCTGGAATACATAATCCACTTGATTCATCGCTTTTGGATATTTACTTCAGTATTAAAGGAAATAAAAGGTGAAAATATAACTATGGTATTCATGACCCTGCTCTTGTCTTAGATATAAAAATGCCATCAACAAATCCTTTACAGATATTACATCATGATAACCTTTGTCGCTTAGAAATTAGCATTATATTCTAGCATGTCAGAGCTGGAATCACCTCAAAGATCACAGTTTTGCTCTTTCATTTAATAGAAGATACAGAGAGGGGAAGGAACCCACCTAAATTACACAGTAAAGCCAGTACCAGGATCCAATTCTCTTTACTCTCAGAGTTCTTCTTACTGCAACCCAAGTAGCCCATTTTTCCTTTCCTTTTTTTTTTTTTTTTTTATCATTAAGCTGATACAATTCCCTATTGTCCAGCTATCCCAGAGTGACAGGACTTCTAGGTTAATGGACTTAAATATTCTCATAGATAGGAGGTGGGCCAGTCTGTGGTCCTCATTCTCTTTCAGCAGCCTAGAATGCCTAACCGTTTATATAGTTTTTTAAAATTCTGTTCAAGGTTTTGTTTTTGTTTTTATCTCTGTTTTGAAAAGGGAATATGTTCACATAATTTTTTTAAAAAAGCATACACAAAGTTTCATGCCCACTTCTTCCCCCATTCTGTTTACCCTCGCCTACAGGTGAATTACTTTATTAGCCTCTTGTGAACCATTACAAAAAATTTGAAGTCTATTCCTCTGATCCTCAAAATGATCTCATAGAATGGGTATATTTATTCATCCTCATTTTACCTATGAGGAAATTGAGACTTAGGGAGCCTCAGTGAGTGAGAGAATGAAAAACTAACCAAGACCAAATTCAGTGTTCTTTCTCAATGTCACTACACCTTTAAAAAGCTCCCCAGTGTGTGGTGAGAGATTATACCAGGAACAGGATTACTACCAGGAACAGTGCGCCTGGAAGGCGGGCTGAGCCACTGAACCAGGACTCTTTAAATTTCCTTATAGAGCACAGCCTGCAGAGGGTCTGACTGGCCCAAGCTGTAATGGGAAGAGACTCAACAGGCACATGTCACTGCTCCTTCATCCCATACATCTAATCTGTCACAAAGGCCTGTCAAGTCTTCCTGTGAAATAGTTATCCTGTCTGTCCCTCCCTTTCTCTTCTCACAACAGGCACTTAGTCTAGACTTCAGTTACCTTACCTGTGGGTTATTGTCACAAGCTTTTAATTAGTCTCCTGGTACAGAAATAGTTTTAACCTAACTGAGCATGTAGTGCATCCAGTTTCCATTTATAGCATATGTGTAAATTATGCTGATCCTTTAAAAAGCTGAGTTTTTATCCTTCAACTTCACATAGTAGAAACAACCCCATTAGTGTGTTAGTAAAAAATATCTCGCAAAGAAGACGAGTTCCAGATCAAAAACAAGGCTTGTCACCAGAAAGAAGAGACTTGTTCAGAAAATGGATGAATAAATTGCAGTATAGTCACACTCTGGAATACTAATTATCTATAAAAAGAAGTGAGCTACTGATATAGCCAACAACCTAGATAAATCCTAAAAATATTAAGTTAAGTGAAGTCAGACACAAGAGCATATGTGTAGTATGATTTAATTCATATGAAGTTCAAAAATGGGAAAAATCATCTCTTGGGGATATAATGAAAATAGGGTTTGCCTCTGATGGGACATTAGAAAGGGAAAGGGGGATGATAGTGGTGCTTTCTATCTCGACTGGGATGTTGTTTATACAGGTATTCACCTTTGTCAAAACTCACCAACTGTATGCTTAACATCTGTGCATTTTTCTGTATGTAATTATTCCTCAGTTAGAGAGAGAGAGGAACCTGCTCAGAAAAACAGGGGCTTCCTAGTAGCCCCCTCTCATCTCCAAACTTCTTGCTAAAAACATATGTGAAGAAGGGACATCAGGAATCTCCCAACACCATGCAAAATCTGACAAAAATGTAACGGCAGAGTCTCAGCAACATCTCTACTCTTTTAAAGTGCATGTTGCAGTTGGATTAAGAAAATCTGATCCATTTTTGAGCTCATGTCCCACTCACTTTCATTATATGAGCAGACTGCCTAAGAGAAAAGATAGGAAAGTCGTTGGCCCCTCCCATACCATCTGTCCTGGGCCAGTCTGTGGACATCCAGCCCTTAAGGAACAGATATCTGAGGCGGTCAGAACACCTTTGCCCAGCATCCACAACCACTGTCAGGAGCCTCCTCTGCTAGCTTGCTTGCTTTTGAACTTCAATTTCATTTGTTTCAGAGTAATACATGGACAGGGTTCTAAATGCCAAATAGTACTACAGAGCTTGTTACCAAAACATGGGTCTTTTGCCTTGCCCCTCCCATTCCAGAGAATAGGAGACAGCAATTATAATTCTTTTAGCTGCTGCCTCTGGTATTTGCCTTCTTTTATATAAGTCATGTGGTTATATTATTTTTTAAATTAATTTTAGACATTAACTGTTAACAAACTATTGACTTCCTACTATGAAAAATAATAATTTGGCTCTCTTACACCCTCACTCTCACACAGCTGTGACTTTCTCTCCTTTCAGTATTGGTTAGCTATGTTATGTGACTACATGTTTAGTTGAGCCATATAACATACTGTAATTATATTTCTTGTACTTTAAATTTTTCCTGGAGTTAAGAATTATTTTTTATTGTTTTTGTTTCTCTGCCTATCATAGCTGTAAAAGTACCTCTCAGTGTGGTTACACAGGTGGTAATTTTTTATTTTCCCTCTCAGTGTGGTTACACGGGTGGTAATCTTTATTTTTATTTTCCATCATCCTTCCTGGAGCCCTCTGTCCTCTTGTTCCATCTGTACTGGGTTGCTCTACTGAGCTGCTGTACAGCTTCCATCATGGGAATATATTCTCCAGCAGCTTCTTGAGAAAGGGTGTGTGGAGGGTTAATATTTTGAGATCTTGAATGTCTGAAAATATTTTAATTTTACTTTCATTCTTGAATAATAGTTTAGCTGCATGTTAAGTTCTAAGAGGAGGATCCTTTTCCTCTGAAGGCATCAATTGCTCCACTGTCTTTAGTTTCCTGTGTTTTATTGAGAAGTCTCACACCATTCTGATATTTGATCCTTTCATTGTGAGGCGTTTTTTTTTTCCCCCCTCTTAGGACACTTTTAGGATCTCCATTTTTCTTAAATTTCATTGTTTTGGTTGCCCATTTCAATCTGGAAATCCAAAGGAATTCTGTTGTACTATTTCTTGATAATTCCACCCTTTAAAGCTATAAGTACTGAAAATACTGGCATTTGGGGGTCTCACAACAGAAATACCAGCTCGCTTCCTGATCAGCATGGAGTGATGACCACTAGACTCTGAGACTGACCAGTGCACAGTTTCCAGTTCCTTTTTTAGTGCCTCTCTTGTAAATATGAATGGATATTCAAGGATGATCAGATACTCAGGAAAGACTCTGATACAAAAAGAAACCTGAGTTAGTAAAAAGGAACTTGGAGAAGGTGGAGACAATTCAGATATCAGAATAAAATTTTATCTTCTCAAAGATAACAGATGTTACATCAATGAAATTAAAACAAGATGCTATGAAAAAATGAATAGTTATAAAGAACAAGAGCCCTTCAAAATTAAAAATATTATAACTAAAACAGATTTAGTTATCTTAGCTATTTTCTCTTAAATCAGTAACTTTCCCCAGAAAAGAATCTTCCTGATTTTGGAGATTGGCTATTAGCATTCTGGAACTAAGTGTGAAATGAAGAGTTGGAGGGTTATCTCACTGTTTTGGGATATAGACTTCCACTTAATTCTCTCCATTTCATCTCTTCATTTTCTTTAACTCTGATTAATCAAATATTGGGTTTCCAGGACTGCTCCATGAATTTTATTTTTCCTTTACCTATAGTATATTTTTTTGTTCTACTGTCTGGAAAAATTTCGACTTCATTTTTAAATCTTTTTAAGGGTTTGAGAAGGTGTGAAGATAAGAATGTAAGTTAAATCCACCATGACTAATGAGAAATTCTTCTGATATCATTCAACACCTAAACTGACAGGATATTATTTGGGGGAGAGAGAAGAAATGTGAAGGGAGATATGTAGGGGTAGCATAGAAGTAGTGGTGGCACTGGGCATTTTGAAAGGTATGTTCTCCACTTCTGCATGGTTAATGGAGATGCACCCTCATCTGGGCCAGGTGTCCCTGAGTCCAGCATGACTTCTGAGCCTATTTATGCAGAGAGTAAACTTCTGGTCTGCTGCCATTTATTCACTGGTTCCATTTTCTACTCTCCCAGAGAGGTACTGGTAAGGGTATAGACAAATAAATAAAATGAACAGAGAAGGAGGTCCAGAAATAGACTTAAGGATATATAAGAATTTAAGTCACATTTCATGTTCATTGGAGAAAGACAGTTATTTAATAAATGGTATTGAGATGACTAGCTAACCATTAAAAATAAAGAAAATTAGATCTTTTCCTCAAACCATACAAATATTAGCCTATGTAGATTAAAGATTTCACATAAAAATGAAACCAGAAATACTAGAGGAAAATATAGGTGAATACTGATATACTCTTGGGGTGGGGAAGGCTTTTCTAAGTATGACATAGAGCAATAACCATAAAGATTAGTTTTATCCTAAATAAAAATTAAAAAATTTTCGTCATCATCCTCCCCAGTGTGTGTGTGTATCCATCCCATAAACAAAATTGAAAAAGCAAACAATAAATGGGGAAAAATAGTTTGAACATGTATGTCAGACTAAGGGTTAATATTCTTAATATATACAGAGTGCTTATTAATAAATAATTTTAAAATATCAACAGGGATTTTACAAAGAAGTATGACTAGCTTATAAATATCTGAAAAAAATATTCAGCCACTTTAGTTATATACACAAGTATAAATTAAAATAAGAATGGGATAACATTGTCAACTTGCCTGATTTTTTAAAATTTAGTTTTACTGAGATACAATTTAAATAATATAAAGCTCACCCTTCTAAAGTGGAAGTCAGTAGTTTTTAGTATATTCATAGAGTTGTGCAATGATCACCACTATCAAATTCCAGAGCATTTCTGTTACTCCAAAAAGAAACCCCATACTCATTAGCAGTCACATCCATTACTCCCAGCCCTTGGCAACCACTGATCTTTCTGTCTCTGTGGATCTATTTTAGACATTCTGCATAAATGGAACCATACACTATGTGGCCTTTCATGTCTGGCTTCTTTCACATAACATAATATTTTCAATATTTTCATAATACGTTGTAGCATGTATCAGTACTTCATTCCTGTTTACGGCCAAATAATATTCCACTATATGGATGTATATTTGCTGCCATAACAAATTACCACAAATTTAGTAGCTTAAAACAACACAAATTTATTATCTTACAGTTCTGCAGGTTAGAAATCTGAAATAAGTATCACTGGGCTAACATCAGGATGTTGACACAGCTGCATTCCTTTTTGGAGGCTCCACAGGAGAATCTGTTTCCTTCCTTCTTCCAGCTTCCAGAGGCAATCGACATTCCTTGGCTTACGGCATCCTTCCTCCGAGTTCAAAGCTAGTTCAAAGCTGGCACTGGTAGGTAGAGCCCTTCTCAAGGCACATCACTTTGACCTCTTTTGCCGTAAAATTCCCCCCTTCCTTTATCTTCTGCCTCCCTCTTCAACTTTGAAGAACCTTTGTGATTGCTTTGGCCTATATAGATAATCCAGGATAATCTCAAGATCCTTAATCACATCTGTACAGTCCCTTTTGCTGTGTAAGGTAACTTATTCACAAATTCCAGAGATTAGGATGTGGACATCTTTGGAGAGACATTATTCTGCCTACCACAGGGATATATCACATTTTGTTTAAGCATTCATCAGTTGATGGGCATTTGGGTTATTTCCATTTTGGGGCTACTATGAATAATGTTGCTATAAACATTCCTGTACAACTTTTTGTGTGGATTTACATTTTTAGTTCTCTTGGGTATACACCCAGGAGTGGAACTGTTAGGTCATATGGTAGTTCTGTTTAATCTTCTTTTAAGTATACAATTCGGTGGGTTTTAGTATATTCACAAAGTTGTGCAACCAAATCATCACTATATAATTCCAGAATATTTGCATCATGCCAAAAAGAAAACCCATATCCATTAGCAGTCACTTTCCATTCTCCCCTTCATGCAATCTCTGGCAACCACTAATTTGCTTTCTGACTCTATAGATTTGCCTGTTCTGGACATTTCACATAAATGGATCATATAGTATGTAGCCTTCATATCTGGCTTTCATTTAGCATATTATTTTTAAGATTCAACCATACTGCAGCATCTATCAGTATCTCATTCCTTCTTATGGCCGAAAAAATTCCATTGAATGGATATACATTTTGTTTATTCATTCACCAGATTATGGACATTTAAGTTCCAACTTATGGCTATTACGAATAATGCTGCTATAAACATGCATGTACGGATTTTGTATGAACATATATTTTTATTTTCTGAAGTATATATATTGGAGTGAAATTGCTAGTTCTATGTTTAACTTTCTGAGGGACTGCCAGGCCGTATTTCAAAGCAGCTGCACCATTTTACATTTCCACCAGCAATGCATAAGGGTTCCAGTTTTCCCACATCCTCACCAACACTTGTTGTCCATCATTGTTATTATAGCCAATCTAGTGGGTATGAAGTGATAAGTCATTGTGGTTTTGATTTGCATTTCCCTAATACCTAATGATGTTTAGCAATTCTTTTCAAGTACTTATCGGCCATTTGTATATCTTCTTTGGAGAAATGTCTATGCAAGTTCTCTGCCCATTTTTAATCTGATTACTTGCCTTTTTGTTGTTGAGTTCTAATAATTCTTTTATATTCAGAATACAAGTCCCTTATTAGATATATGATTTACAAATATTATCTCTCATTCCATGCATTGTCTTTTTACTTTCTTGATGGTGTCATTTGAAGCACAAAGGTTTGTAATTTTGATTAAATCAATTTTCTTTCTTCTCTAGTATGTTATGCTTTTGGTGTCACATATAAGAAAGCTTTGCCTAATCCAAGGCCATGAAGATTTACTCCTGTGTTTTTTTCCGAGTCTATGTTTTTAGCTCCTGTGAGTCTATGATCCATTTTGAGTTAATTTTTGTATATGGTGTAAGATAGAGGTTCAACTTTATTCTTTTGCATGTGGATATATAATAGTCCCAGCCCATCTGTTTAAAAGACTGTTCCTTTCACATTGAATTGTCCTGGCACCCTTAGGTTTTCAACTTTGACATTAGTTGAAAATAGACTGACAAAAATGTTTTACAGATAAGACCTAGTTTAGGCAAGGGTGAAGTCTTACATACTGTTAATGGGAGTATAAACGAAGTACAGCCTCTGAAGTGCAATTTGCCATGCATATCCAAATTTAAAATATTTGTACTTTGAATCTGGAATTATTCTATGAATTTATTTCTAGGAGCTAATCATACAAAGATGTTATGTATAATGGTAAACAACTGAAAGTAATCTAAACGTCTATCAGTAGGAGACCAGGCGAATAAATTATGCTACATCCATACAGTGAAATATGAAGCAGACTTTAAAAAATAATGAAGTAGACTTATATTGGGGTAATTCCTGTGACTTACTGCTAAGTGAAAAATAAAAGCATATTACACAGCACCATTTATAGTATGATTCCATTTATGTAATATTATATATTTATATATGCATCTACATTCATAGAGATAGCTCAGAAAATAGTCACAAAAATGTTAACAGTGGTTGCTGCTAGGTAATGGGATTTTGACTGGCTTTTATTTTCTTCTTTATATTTTTTTTGCATTGCATGAATTTGCTAGATGAATATGTATTATCTTTATATTCAGAAAAAGAAAAGCTATTTTCATTTTGTAGAAAAATGTCCTCAAGGAATATATATTGTAGACTATTCAATGGCATGAAAATGTTTGTAATATATCGTTAAGTGAAAAAAGCTGGTTACTGTATCATCCTGCTTTTGAAAAAATTTTTAAATGTCATATATGCAGTATTTCCTAGGTACTATGTTTTTTTTTTTACTACTTACTATTTCTGAAATAAGGATGTCTCTATATTCAATATGAATATTTAATGCAGTGGGTTCTCCCCCTCATTGTCTCCCTGAAATGCTGTTATTAATGAGGTGATGCTTCTGGCAATCTGAGACTTGAGAAAGTGCCATATGGGTGTAGAGAAAAGACTGGAGGAGTAGACACCAAAGGTGATAAGTGCATGCTTAGCCCTGAACTGAGATTTTTATTTTCTTCTCTTTGTTAAGTATAGTTTCCAAGTTTTCTATAGTATATACATAAACATAAAAAGAAACCAGAAAACTGGCTGCCTTGCTTCCCTTTTTTCTTCCTTTTTTAAAAGATCTAATTGGCTTTATTAAGTGATTTGTGAATTGGGCAGCATCTCTTCTAGCAACTAGAAGGGCACTCCTACCCTGATTTTCAAGAAGTATAGTGTGAGGGCATTTGGGACTTTTGACTTTTACCAGTATAAGAGATTAGCAGCAAATTAGGGAACACATAAGCCACCTCAGGAATGTCAGAGTCTAGAATGAGGGAAGACTACCTTGCATAGCCATGAAGGGGTCCCTGGCCAGACCAGAGCTGGCAAAGCAAGTTTCAGAACAGATGAGAAAGTTCAGTCAGCAGGGGAAGGACTCTTGGATCAGCCTTAGTTCTGTGTGGAAAAAGAAAATCCCTGTGAGGTAAGAGAGTCCAGATGGTAGGGATGCTGGCTAATTATGGAGGAGATTATGCATACCCAACACTGTGGGGCCACTCAGATATTTTCCGGTCTAGCTCAGGAGCATATTTCCAGTTCCTGAAGAGAGACCAATGACTGTGTGTAACAGAAAAATGAATCCACCCATTTTAAAAGTCAAAACTTATATTGGTTTGGGGTAAGCCCTTTCCTCAATCAAAGAGGCAGGGTAACTACATGAAGTGAAAGACATGGAGCAGAGGTGGAAGACTGATGGCCACAAAACTTCTACAGCCCCTGAGGAGATCAGAAAGCTCTGGGCCTCTGCTTAGGGTAAGGAAGGGACTGGGGCTTGCAGTGACTATGCAGGTGTACAGAGGAGAGTGCCAGGCACTGTGCCAGGTAGGAGCTTCATCCACATGATCATGGCTAACCCTCACAACGGTCCTGAGATGAGCAGCCTGAGCCTTAGACAGGTTATGTGGTTTGTCCAAAAGTACACAGCTAGTAAATGATGGAACGGGACTTCACATCACGAGATTCCTTCTCTAAAAAGGGGGAAACATTGAGCAAAGTTAATACTCACATTTATTGTATTTCTTGTAATGGTAGGTGGAAAAAACAAGTTTCAAAAAAATCTTCAATCTGATTTTAATATTTTTTTAAAAATATGTACAATAAAGAAAAAAAGCTACAAGGATATATACCTTAATGGTGGGTGTATCTCAATAGTAGGAATTTAAATTTAAAATTTATTTTTCTATGTCTCTTCCCCCACAATGAACATATAAATCTTCTTAAAGCAAAGGAAACAAAAACGGTTTTTCAGAAGCAGTTGTGAGTACTAGGGGATCAAAGTAATGAGAATGAATTACAGTGAGGCCTTAATGACAGAGAAATCCAGATTCTTACTAGCTGTGTGAGTTCACTTGGCTTCTCCAAGTCTGTTTCCTAAACAATAAAAGGGGATTACAGTCTTGTCCCAGTGAGCTGTTGGCAGGATTAACTGAAATGCAATATACATGAAAGTCCCAAGCACAGTACTTGGCATAAGGATGGTGCTTAATAAACATTAAGCCTAACTTTTGGTAGTCATAGTGCTTCCTTGCTGCCCCAGGAAGGCCAAGCACTTACAGCTGTTTCAGAGCAGAAAGGAATCTGGTTCCCTTGGCAAGGGCCCCTTACAGGACCTGCAGCTGCCTACACACCTGATACTCTCCCCTCCTCTGTTTTTACTATCTGGAGGCTTATAGAATCTCATTCCTTAACCCACTTTCATCTAACTATTTGCCTCTCCTCTTGTCTCAACAATCTCAGCTGCCTAGATAGTATTCTTGACTACATGCAACGTTATTTTCAACAGAACACATTTGCAGAGCACCTATGTTCTAAAGATTGCTCCAGGCTCCTACTCTCCATTTATATCATCCAGAAATATTTGTATGAGCTCACAGTCTAGTTGAAATTTTAGATCCTTCAACAACTCCCACGTGGTGCCTAACTGCTATAACAGCTACACACAGCATACTGTAGAAACTTAGAGGGCAGAGTTACCAGTGTATGCATATGTGGATGAGAGAGGAGGGGAAGGATGGAAGTATTCAGTATTTAAAGAGTAATGATTTCTGCATCCTATATTATGCATCTACTTCATATATTGTCTTTACTAAAGAGAAAGGGTACCATTCTGCCATACTGGTTTCAAAGCCTGTTAAAACAATGTTCTCATCTTCAGATTTATTAAAGTTTGTTTCCAGCCACAGAATTTGTGGAAGGCTTGGGGCATCCGATAATTTAACGAACGATCTACTGGTGCCGAGGCAGTAGGGTAGGGTAGAGAGCAGATTCAAGGAGTTGCAAACTAGCTTAGAGTGTTCTCGAACAATTTGGAGATTATTGGAATTACACATTCTGATTAACAGGCAGTTTTAAGACTCAAAGGGGTGCCAAAACCAGGCATCATTTGATACGTTTATTATTTATTAGGCAAACATTAATATCAATGGAAGTAAAAAGAGATTCACCCATAGTTCAGACACCCTAACAAACTAATAAGTTGTTTTCATGTTTCCTTATTCCTTTCTGGCCCTCCTTCAAATCCATAAATCCATAAACATAATAACTGTGAATTAGATACAATTATATGTTCTATTTCTTTCTCACACCCAGATGCATACTCAGAATGATGTTAAGTACAGCACTAGTCAAAACCAGGGCACTGTAACAACAGCCCCTTCAAGCCTGTGGACTGACAGTCCAGTGGAAGATGTTGGCAGGGCGGTGAGACACACCCTGTTCTGCCTGTGTTATTTATGCCTCTGGCAGTGAAGCCCCTGACAAAGAAGCATGTCACTGGAACACATGCTCTTTGTTCACAGAGGTGCATGCCAGCACCGGCTGTGTCAGAAGGGACAGTACTTGGTCTGTAGTCTCTCCTCCTTTGGCTCTTTTGCTTTCCTTTTATTTGCTGCACATTGTGGCTATGTTTATTAATTACTTTGCAGCTTAATCTTATAAAACACACATTTATCTTGTGAGGAAAGAGTCCTTCACACCCTTGAGTTAGTCATAAAGAGAAGACAGGGTCCCAAGATTTTCCAGGTTCTTCCCTAAGAATCAGTACCACCTCCCCCACGAACCACCAGGTTACCACTCTCTTTAGCACAGAGCTACCACATTCCAGTCTTCTTCAGCATCTCCCTTTTACCTACAAGATGGCGCCTGTATGTTGTTTTCTTTAAAGGTGCTCTACAAATGTTCCTGACCTTGTGTTCCAAATCAGCTCCCCATGCGATGACTTCATTCCAGTCAGACTGATGGTGTAGCAGAAGAGTTGGCAGCCTTTGGAGTCAGATCTATCTAGGTTTAAACCCAAGCTCCACCTCTTGATGGCCATGCAGCTTAAGGCTCCTGAGCTTCAGTTCCACATCTGTAAAATGATTAAAATACAATCTACTTCACAGGTTGTCTTTGGGATTAAATGAAAAAGAACATATCAAGCCCTAAAAGTGAATCCTCAATCACTGCTTGTTAGCTCATAGAACTGATTTATTAGTTTTTCTTAAAAGTCTTCATCTCATGACCCTGTGGTTCTCATAACCTTATGGTTACAGACCTCGTGTGACATCCTGAAGAGCACTCCCTCACCATTTTCCCATCACAGAGATGTCTTCTAAGAGTAACATTTTAATACTAGACTCAGGAAACAACATACTAGAAAGTTTTTGCCTTTTCCATTATCTAAAACTTCCCTTTGAAATTTTAATTCATTCCATATTTAATAATAGGTATAAATGCTTGTTTGCCAAGGTAAAAATGGGAGGGGGGAGACTTTAAGAAACCCTAAGTTAATGTACAGATTTGTGTTTCTGTATTCATAAGTTGTTCCCAATCTTTGGAGCTTCTTGTCTATATTAGAATTAAGATGTTTTCTGAATAAGACATATGACGTGTTTACTTATTTTAAGCTGACTATAACCCTAGGTTACTCCCTGAGGTCTGCAAAAGCAAACGGGGTCTCTAACTCTGGTTCTCCGGGTGCTCTCTGACCAGACAATTACAAAGGCTACCTGCCAAGCTTCACTGAAACCAAGACCATCAGGAATTTACACACCTCACAGGGGTCCTTCCTAAGGAATAATGGGATAAGAGTCTGCGGAAAAACTGTAAAACTCCGAGGCCTCATCAGAAATGCTAAATGCTGCTTTGCTACTCTACATTTAAATACTAGAAACTCAGGTTGATTCTCCTTAAGTCGGGGACATTCGGCTCTTCTGTGGCTTGGGCAAGTGGCGGGGGCTGTCCCGGTTCCCACCCGCCGCGAAGGCCGACTTCGTCCGGTGCCACGCGGTACGACGCCGGCCGGCCGGCCGCGTTTCTGCTCCCGACCGGGGGTCCTCGCAGCCCTTCCACCACCACCCAGCTAAGGAGACAGCGGGGTTCGGTGTTGACCTACACCGTGTAGGAGAGCGGATGGTGAACCCGAAAACCTCACGTCCCGCGCTCCCTTCCCGTCTCCTGCCTTCGCGGGTGTCAGTCTGGCTTGGTCGAGCCTCCGCGTACAGACTTGGCCTCACCGACCCCCGAAGCCGGTCTGTGAAGCCTGCCCCCGAGCCCTCCCGGCAAATGTCCAAGCGCACGGGCCGGAGACCCGCGTCCGGGCACAGAGGTTGGGCCCCGGGGTCTCAGCTCCACGGCGGGCAGGGAAGCCCCCAAGGAAGGTCTTACATCAGCCACCCCACGTGCAACCGAGGGGAGGGGAGGAAGTCGCTCCAGTCCCCTAGGCTGCGCCTCACCGCCCCCCCTCCAACGCCTCCGCCCCTCCCGCCGCGTCTCCCCGCCCCGTCCTTGGTGCAGCCGCGGCCACCGAGTCGAGCGGCGCCGCGCGGGGCCGAGTCGAGCAGTCGGCTGTGCCGCGTTGCCGGTTTAAGCGCAGTGCGGGGCCGCGGCCGGGGGCGGCGGTAGTGAGACCAGCGCTGCGCTCCAGCCCCCTTTTCCCTCCATGGTTTCTCTCCGCTCCCGTGAGTAACTTGGCTTCGGGGACTCCGCTCGCCTGTCCGCACGCCGCACGCCGCCCGCCGCCCGGGACCGCGCCGCCGGCCTCTGTCGCCAGCAGACCCCTTCCCACTGCCCTAGCTGCGCAGGCCTGGACGCCTCTCCCCCCTCCGCCCCCGCCGCGGAAAGTTAAGTTTGAAGAGGGGGGAAGAGGGAAACATGGACATGAAGAGGAGGATCCACCTGGAGCTGAGGAACCGAACCCCGGCAGCTGTAAGCAGAGCCCCTTTCGGGCGCCCTCTCCCTCCGATGACTTGCATGTAATGGTGGCCACCTGCGGGGCCCCGGCCGCGGGTTCATCGGCCACGGCGCAGGGAAGGGCGCAACTCGCGGGCTTGGAAGGGGAAGGCGGGCAGGCGCGGAGGGGGGAGCGAGCGCGCGGGGATTAACTCTTTGGCGCCCGCGGGCCCCCGCGGCCGTCCGGGGAAGGCGGTGGGGTGGGGGCAAACAAACTTTGAGCTCCTCACCCGCCTGGGTCCTTCCCAGAGGAGCGTGTGTGCGTGTGGCCGGCGGCGAGGGAGGGAGGAGGGGGTTGTGTAACGCTGGGAGCCATGTTTGCAGACTCCCGGGATGCGCGGCCGGGCGGGGACCGGGCCTGCTGAGGAGCCGCGCGGCCAGCCGGGGCTGGGCCCGCTGCGAGCCAGGCCGGGCTTTGCGCGCCCCGGGCCGGCCGGGCAGGGGGCTCAGCCAGGCGGGGAGGGTCACCCCAACCCAGTCTCGCGGTTGGCGTCGGCCCGGTCGAGGACAGGGCTACAGGGCGAGGAGGGGGCTTTTTGCCTCGGAGGGGAGGTGGGAGCCCCCTTGGGAGACCGGGGGCTCGGGCGGGCGCGGCCTGGCGCTCACGGAGCGGGGGAGGGGCAAGCCCGGGCAGCGGAGGTGGCGCAACCGCCGCCCCTCCCGAGGCCAAATTTGAAAAAAGGACGCGGTTCCCGCCATTTTTCAAGCCTAAAAATAAAACTTTCTCCCCCATTTCTCTCGCTTCCCTTTCGCCTTCCGGGCCTTCCCCACTCCCGACCTTCCAGGGTGGGCCCCGTTGTGACGGCGGCAGCGGCTTCGCCCTCCCCTAGCGTCGCGGCGGCGGAGCCCGGGGCCCCTGCCCCGGAGGCTGGCCCCTTGGTGTGGGCGGGCGGCGGCTCCTCGCGCCAGCCGGGGCGCGCCACAGGCCCACACAGCGCCATGTTGGCGGGCACCCGTCTCCTTCCGCCGCGAGGGCCGGCCTGCGGGCCCGGCTCTGCCCGCCCGCCCCCGGCGGTGGCCGCCGGCCGCCGCTCCCCGGGCCGAGCTCGTGGCGGCTTCTCCGCCCGCCTCTCTGAGGCTCGCGCACTGGCGGGAGCCGCGCGCTCCGCCACCGCCGACTCATCTACTCTCGAGAGCGCTTCTGCCCTCCTCCCCCTTCTTAAAAGGGCAACGCCAGGTGGCCGGCTCCGCCCGGGCCAGGCGCCGGGGTTGCGGGCGAGCCTCGCGGCCTCTGTCCCCGCACGTGCACGAGTGCGGCCGACTGAGGCCGGCACTCGCTGGCCGCGGCTGCGTGAGCGGCTAGCGGGCCTTTAAGAATCAACTCTTCTCCACCCTTACCCTCCCCGCGAACTAGAGCTGTTTCCCGGGGCCAGGTCACGGTTCCCGCCCCCCACGCGCGGATGCCGCGCCTCTGCCGCTAGAGCCCCCTCCTCGAGTGACTGGCGCGCTTTGGCAGTGGGGAAGCCCCAGAGTCCTCCCATCCCGCCCCGGCCTAGCAATGGGCGCGTTTTGTGCAGTTGGCTGTGGGTAACAAGTTGCCAATTTGTGGAAATTAGTCAACCATGGTTTACCAGGTGTGCACGAGGTTTTGAATCCCTGTCGTCACCACAAATGAGGTTCGGGGCGCCCTACCGCCTCGGAGCGTTCTTGGGGGCTCTGAAGGCGAGGGCGTCTCGAATCTCCCCGGTTTTAAAGTTAAGGTTGGGACCATGCTCGTCCCTTCTGTTTAGGAGTCAGACATTTTGTGCCGGCCACGTGCTAGTATATTGAAGGGTTAAGCCTCTTCACACTGCAAAAACCCGAAGAGTTCTGTTCTTTTTGAGAAGTTCTTAATTTCAGACGTTTACATTATTACTGAATAGCTTTAAATCAGTAGGATGTGGAGTAATTAAATTTAGCCCAAATTTCCAGAAGACAAGTACGCACATAGTTCTTTAAAGTTTTCAAATCTAGAATTTGAATTCCTTGTGCACTAAAGTACTGTTAAAGTACTTGGTTAAGAGCAGTGTTGCTCCCTCCGGGAAACGTAACTGGGCTGGTGTTCCCACTACGTAGAATTCTTTCATATACGAGATAACTAATACATTGCTTTTTAAAAGTATGTAAGTAAGTGCAAGTGTTAATTTTTCAAGAAATCAACTTAGACCTTATCCTCTTGCCATAGACAGACCAGAGTCGTAGCTATTTAATTAAAATTAAAAGGTCAGTTTGACAGTTGCACTATCCACATTTCAAATGTTCAAAGCCACAATTGACTAATGGCAGTACTGGCCTACAGTAATCCAGTGCTTTATTAAATAAATATTTGAGTACCAGCATGATACCAGGACCTGGAAAAGCAGTGCGAACAAGACAGAGCAGCCCCTTCTCTTCAGACTCCTGTGGTGCCTGTTGCACTGCCCTCCAGAGTGTTACAGGAGCCAGCCAAGATTGTGGGGGTAAAGAAAGGCTCCCCTAGGAGCTTTGACAGGGAGACTATTTAAAAGGGGAGTTAAGTGTTTTTGCATGAAAGCATCATCCTTAAGGAAAATGAGACGTTCCAAAATGAATCCTTTAAAACCAAACTCAGCTAGTCACATGATTCCTTCTGTTTGTGTGGGACCACCTCTTAGAGAGTGGTCTTGGCCTCTGCCTCTGGGATCCTGCAGACTTGTCATTTGGGGAAAGAAAAAGTTCTTTCTCCATTGAAGGTATGGGCACGAGGCTCTTAAATACACAAGAGTATATCCCATGATTGACCTTAATGTCATCAAATGAGATCTAAGTGAGGAGGGTAGGTGGAGATTTGATCATGAACGTTTTAGACTGTCATTTTTTTGTTTTTATAAGACCAAATGGGCTTGTATTTTGTGTATGGCTTTTTTGTTATTTTATCTGGGGGCTTACAAATGGCCCTGTTAACACTACCTTCTTGTGTTCTTTGGCCAAAGGCTTAGATCAAGGTAAGAGGTTCAGTTCACCTGTTACTATATCATTGTTCTTAATAAACACAGGTATATTCATTAAGTAGGGAGAGACTAAAATATACATATAATTCCATTCTTTTCTGAGTCCAAAACAGCCTTTTATATTAGAGGTGTGTCCTCAGTGGAACAAAAATGACTAAGATGGCTTTTTAAAACCTTCATAAAGAATGGTGATAACCATTTAAAAATGTCTTATAGGTAAGGATACGAAATATTTTACATATAAAATATTTGTATTGTCAGTTACTTCTTTGAGAACACACTGTATAGCCCTAGAACATACCACAGAAATTGTTGGCACGAGCACCTTCCTTGCTAACTGTGCATCTTGGAACAACTAGCTTTGATAGTAGCTCTGATTTTTTTCATTCTAAGTTAGAAAGCCAAGCAGTTCCTGTGGTTCACAGTCTGTGTCCCTGTGCAACACTGGTGGACAGTATGCTAGACAGACATTTCACATGCCACAAATAAGAATAGTCTTTCCTCAACTTACTGAAAAAAATTTCAGGTTTTCCTTATATTTTCCCCAACTTGACATCTATTGTTGAGTCTATTGTGATTTAATTTTGAGCTCAATGAGATATTCTAAAAAAAAAAAATTGGTTACATAGCAACTAATTGGGTTTTTCCTTGTATAAATAATACATATTCTTGAAGGCAAATTAGATCTAGATGAGCCAGAAAATAGTAGCTATAGATAAGCAAAAATTTTAAAAGTAGAAATCTCACACACCCATCTTACCATCTAGACATTCTGGTGTGTAGCATATATTTAGTTATGTAAGTAAAATACAGCAAACATCTTTATCTTTCTGTCATTATTATAGCCCCATTGTCAATATATGCATAAATCATAATTTAACCATCTCTATGGGGTAGTTAGAAGATTTTTTTTTGCCATTTTAAATAGTACTGAAATGAACATGTAATGTGAATCTTTGTCTTCTGCCAAATTGCTTTTTAGAATGTTTCCCTTCTTTACCCACCAGTAGGGTATGGGTGTTTGCTTCATGGCAGTAGTACATTTAAGAACCATTAATACAAATTTGTTTTATTGTCATTTTGAAAACGTTCTTTTAAAATAATAGAAAAGTGGAAGGTTTGAACATTGGTTAATTCAAGATGGAAATTAGCAAGAGTGGCAGGAGTTACTTTCTCTTTCTACATTTTTGGATTATTTCACTTACTACAATAATATATTCTCTAATTAAAAGAATTGAAAAAAAAAGAATTGATAACTAAAAATGATCTTCTAATTCCTCTATACTTACTTTTGTCCTCTTAAAACAATTATAACTTATAATTGGGGAAGGTCACCTGACCAGTTAGGTAAAATTGATCTTTTTTTTAGACTAGCCAGGGGAGTGGAAAGTGAGAGCAAATGGGAGAGGATGGAAGGGAAATCGCTTGATGTCCTCTGAAGCTCCAGTTCCCATAACTTGGCTATGATATAGCTCAGATTTTTCCACGAAAACAAAACTTTTGCTGATAGTTATAGAAAACAAAAAGTAGGAAATGGATTTTTGTTTTTCATTTTTAAATGTTTAAATTCATGTTTGAGAAAAGGCTAGTTTAATTGGAAAACGAGGTATGAAGAAGAGTGAATTTGACCCAAAAGTTAAATCGTTTATCTTTGAGCAGAACGCCTGCTATCTTGGTCCTCTTTCTTGAACCAGTAGCCCTCTAAGTTGTACACACAAATGTACAAGTGCCTCCCAACCTTTCCTCCTTAGGTAGTAGCCGTGGGAGGATTTGGGGCATAATCCCGTTTATTCTTGATCTAGCTTGGGAGTTCATGGGGTTATATGCTGTCTGCCCTCGCCCCCCAGCCCATGCACCCTTTTCCACAGTTCTCCTCCTTGCATGGCAGTCTGGATCTCTTCACACTTC
Source organism: Pteropus medius (assembly GCF_902729225.1). Lineage (NCBI taxonomy): Eukaryota > Metazoa > Chordata > Mammalia > Chiroptera > Pteropodidae > Pteropus > Pteropus medius. The sequence continues at coordinate 3,303,527 of NW_024341894.1, read as the reverse complement.
AAGAAGGAATGGGGAAGTGGGGAGCCTCAGTTATTATCTCAGATTGCTACCGACAATGCCTGAGAGAAGATACTTTTTCACCAAAGTCCTATTTAGAACTTTAGACAGGCTAGAAGGCTGCTGATGGTAGGCTTTCCAGACCTGTCATCCTTGGGCACAGTACTAAGTGAGACCCTCGTGTGGTCTCTGCTTTCTGCAGTAATTCTCACTCTGCTCTGTCCTTATTCCCCAGTGGCTTGAACTCTTACTGTACCTCTGGAGCTCTGTTCTGGGGGTAACACATCTTTACTACATCCTCTGCCTTCCTGGGAAAGTCAAGGGACATGCTTTCTCTGCTGAACCATACAGTCCTCTGCCCTACTCACCCCAGTAAATTCTGTTGCCTCTTGTTCATGGAGAAAATTAAAGGTCTCACGTGTGCATTCCTTAAACTTCTCGCTCTCCCACTTATAAACTCACCTACACCTATATTCATACTAGCCAGTTGCTTCTGCACAGGAAAGGCTGCACCACCTCTAACAAGAGTAGGATATATTTCATTCTTAATGTGAACTTTGTATTACTTCTTATAGTTGAACAATTTTTTAAATGTTTATTGACAATTTGTATTTTTTATGGCTTGTCTGTTTTTCATCAGTGTTTCTTTTGGGTTATTTTTTCCGTAGGGTAAAAATAGTAGTCTCAGGAAAAAGGTAAATAAATACAAATACTTAGAATTTTCACATATCAAGAAAGGTCACAAAAATGTGTTCAAGGGGGGTTGGTTGCTATTTTAAATAAAGAACTACCAACTCAGTAACAGTCAAATGTTTCTATTCTTTCACCTAACAATAGATAGGAAACAATCTTAATTACAGAAGAAATTTTACATAAAAAGATATCGTGGCATTATTTATAATAGGGAAAATTGCAGAGTTATTTTAAAGTAAGCTAATTAATAGTTTTATCTCACCTACATTTAAAATATACAAAGACTGAAAAAAATACCAAAATACTAATAGTGATGAACATTAATGTGCTTTGCATTAATGTTATTATGCTTATGATCAGAAAGTAGGTTCTCCTTATATCCAAGTTCTCTCATTTCATCATCTGTTTAATCCCCTACAATGCTGACACAAACCGCCAGGCAGTACTCTAACAAACCTATGACTATTTTTTTCCTTTTTAACATTTTCTTATACTGGAATATAGTGGTAACTAAAATAGACATGACCCTGCCTTGACGAAGCTTAAAGTCTAACAGTGACTTTCTTTACCTCTATTTCTTTAATAGGTTAATATTCTCATTTTTGAAGTATAAAATAAAGATCTAGAGAAAAGTCTTCCACCCACATTTTCTTTCCCTGAGAGATTAATCCTAAGAGTTTATATACATATAAGAAAGTGAATGTGACATAGTACATAAATTAACCTTATACATTCTGTACATTTTTCATCCCACAGTATATCCTGAAAATGAGTTCCTTGTTGATCAGCATTTAAGTTTTCTAATTTTTTCAATCTTTTTTAATGACTTCTTGTTCTTTATTTCATAAGCCTTTCTTGGTGTTTCAAACTAATGTTTCACCTTTGGGTACTACTCCTGATTCTTCTCAAGTTTTTTTGCAGAGCCCCCCAGGGTTCCATCCTTGGTCCTCTTCCTAGGAATTAATTTCTCTCCCATTTTCTTCATTCAACAATTAAACCAGCAAATTGGAACCATTTTGACATTTTTTAAATCCCAGTTTCCTCTTCTTGATTCCTGTTCTGCTGTTTGGTTCAGCAAACATGTTCTAACTCACACTTGAATGATTTATGGCAGTGCAGTGTCTGATGACTTTAGTTAAAGTAGAATTTTACTAGTTGAGAGAAATGTCTACAAGGTAATTTCACCTAGTGAGCTGGGAGGCAAGATGGCTTAAGAGGCAATATGACTAAATCCTCATCACTTGGCTTTCGACAGGCATATTAGTGTCATTCCTGTATAGTGATTTTGGATTCTCTGTCTGAGATAGTCATAGAAAATCTCCCAAACCAAATGACCATTTTAGTTGTATTATAGTATACTACTTATGTGAGTAGTGATTGCAGTTGACCATTTTTAATGGTTTGTTGGTATTTTTTTAAATACAAAAATATGTGTTTATAAAAAAAAACATATAGTACAGATATGAATAAAGTAAACAGCAAAGGTCTCTATCATTCCCCTACTCCCTTCTCCCGTAGAATACTTGTCAGCATCAACTATGTCCTAAACACTACTCTCTACAACAACTCTATGAGGTAGGTACTGTTTTTTTCCACTTCACAGATGAGGAAAGAGAGGTTAAGTGACTTCCCCAAGGTCACACAGATTATATGTGGCAGAGCCAGGATTTGATCTCAGGCATCTGTCTCCAGAGCCCAGCTCTCCTCGGTTGACCTCTTTAAGTTTTCAGATGTACTGATCTTCATCAGAAGAGGGAAGAATGGCAGAGGATCTAGAGAAAAGTGGAAGGAAAGAAGTAAAAAGGTATAATAGGACTACATGCATCCCGACTGAAACCAGGGCTTGAGGAGGAAGTAGACAGAGTAGTGAGAAGTACTGAAGAAGCAAGTGAGAAGTTGTGGTGTTGTGGGTATCACTGACTATAAATCTGTTTCCTTCTCTGTGAATAGGGGGAGGGTGTTGGTGGTGCAAAGGATAACAAGTAGGTTCTCCATAAATGATAGCAATTACTAGACTAGGATCCTTGGATTCTGTATGGGAGGATAAAAACTAGCTCCTATTCTTACTTGAGAACCAGCAGCATTTCCCTTCTGTATACATGCTTGATTAATGCTATTAAACTTGGTAGATACACTGCACGAAAGCCTTTAGCCATTATAACTAATTTGCATCGCTGTAAATTGAGCAAAATGCACTAAAAAAAGTTGCAAGTTTCAGAGTCAGCCATAGGGTGAGAATTGGCAATAAGGATTTTGATGGTAGTTATTCACACAGTAGACTGTTTATTAAGTATTCAGAATTCAAAATCTTCAGATGTGATACCCTTGGATGGATTTGAGTTTTGAATTTCAGGACATCCAAAGAAGATTTTATGGTTTGAAAAAGGAACCTAATTTATTGTCTAATAGTTCTCTCCCTTAGAAATATTTTCTCACATATAACCCAAATCGATCTTTGTTTTGAATTAATCCCTTTTGCGTCTTGACCCCTTGCTAGTGTCAAGGTAATCTTAGTAAAGATTAATAAAACAAGTGGAAATGTGTAGTGCTGCCAAAATCTCTTAGTGATCTTTTTTTATTTTAATGCCAGTTTGTTTTTTTCATATTATATATATATAATTTTTTTTTAAACATCTTATTTTTTTATTTTCTCCCTCCCCCCTCCCTTTTGGTAACCACTAGTCCATTGTCCATGTCCATGCGTCTCTGTTTGTTTGTCCTGTTCATTTGTTGCTTTTAGGTTTATATCCCACATACATGATATCATGTGATTTTCAACCTTTTCTGTTTTGCTTAGTATGATTATTTCAAGGTCCATCCATGTTGTTGCAAGTGGCAGTATTTCATTTCTTCTTATGGCTGAGTAATATTCCATTTCTTAGTGATCTTGATAGAAAAAAATAAAGTTTTCTTTTTTTCCTTGTGACAACCTCCTGAGTCTTGAGGTAGACTCAGCCTAAAAAAGCGGAGGGTGGGAGGAGGGGCGGCCTGTATCTTCACCCTGCATTTGTAGTTAAAGTTACCCCCTGGGGAATAGACTTGGGAAAAGGAATATGGGGGGATATAGTTTCTTCATTTATATCTTAAGAACTGTAGTTTCTGTCCGTGGAAAGGAAAGAGTTTAAATCTTTATTTATACCATGGTGTAACATTCCACTCTTAGATATCTATTAGTATATTGTTACTAAAGGCTTAATCATTTTTCACTTATTTATAACTGCGATCTAGGTCTAAGTAGGGGCTGACCCTGTATGTGGCTGTTTTTGTTGAGTATTTATGGTCGGCGTTTGCTTTTTTGTTCTTTTTCTCTGTGTTTTTGAAAACTTTTACTTTTTGTCATCCACAGGTTCGAGAACTTGTCCTGGACAACTGCAAATCAAATGATGGGAAAATTGAGGGCTTAACAGCTGAATTTGTGAACTTAGAGTTCCTCAGTTTAATAAATGTAGGCTTGATTTCAGTTTCAAATCTCCCCAAACTACCTAAATTGAAAAAGGTAGGTGCTTTTTCTTTAACAGTAAAAGAGAACCATCCTGGGAAGGGAAAAATATATGATTTTACCTAGAAGGAAGCATTTAGTGTAGCGGAAAACATATAGCCTTTGGAAATGGGCATATCTGGGATTGAATTCCAGCTCTATCATTTCCCTGATGGGTGATCTGCTGCAGTTACTTAATCTCTCTAAGGCTCAATTTCCTCACCTATAAACTGGTGATACCACCTGACCTTACAGAATTGCTGTGATGTTTGGAAATAATACATGTTGTGTGCTCAATAAATAATAGTTATGAAGACTAATTATTTTGTGAATAATTTATTACTTATTAATTATATATTTGTTGTTATAATGTTAAATACATTTTGTTCTTAGTATGTTCTGGTTTAGGAACCACAGGTGCTTACCACTCTTCATGTTTTATGTTTGTAGATTAAGGATGAGTTTAAGTAGTAAAGACTTCAGATTTGTAGTCTTTATGATAATTCAAACCCATTGCATAATAATTTTTAATGACTAGAAGTTTAAAATGTGACTAACTGCAAAAATTTATTGTAAAAAAGCTTCTGTATTTTCCTATCTTATCTGATGATGGCCCATACATAGTTAGTGCTTTATTGGTTTAATTATAGACTAACCACTGTCCTCTTCCAACTCTTCTCCCAAAGGTGTTTTCTCTTGTTCTTGCACATTTAACTGTCACAGAGCCGCAGAATATCAAAACTAGAAGAAACTTTGATCTTCTAGCCTAACCCTTTGTTTTACAGACATACCAGTAGACCCAGAAAGGTGTAGTAGTTTGCCTAAAGCCACCCACAAAAGTGGTTACTGCTAGAGCCAAAAACACAACCCATATCTCCGATTTCCCAACCCAGTGCCTTTTCCATTACATATGGAAAGGTATGTGGTCATGTAATTGTTGTAGAATTCTATATTGTTTTGGTGTTCGCTTTATTAGGTAATTTATGTTAAATTTGTCTAAAAATTATGTTTAAAAAAATTACAGAAAGAAATCTGTAATCAAATTTAGGCAAAAGGCAGGTAAGCTGTTCCTATAGCTGCTTTTAAATCCTGAGGGCCTTATTTTTTGGTTAAGTATGTGAACTAAAAACCAGAAACTCTTTTTACTTATTTGCTTTATTTAGATAATAAATGCTCAAGCAATCCTTATGAGTTTCAGGGTGACCTACTTCCTATCTGAAAGAATCTTGTTATATTTCAATTGGTAAATTTTTCCCTTTCTTCTGATAAGTATCTACCTTAGAGATTCAAGTGTCATCTTTTTATTTGCATGGGTTACAGGTGACACTGGAAGCTCTGATTAGTCCATTAAACAATAGATGACTTTTTAGCATCTATCTACATAAACTTGATGCTAGCAGATCTTAGTATTATGTGTTTTGGGTTCTATTTTCCTGGCATCCTGATACATTTACCTGAATTACTGTGATCTTTGTATTATCAGAATTATTCAGAAAGTAAATGTATCGGTGACCATCTATGTAGAGGCTTTATCAAATCCTGAAGTCTTAATCAATTACTTGTAGCATTAGTGAGAGAGCAGTGGAGACATCAGTAAATCAAACAAAGGCAGATTAGATGTTCTCACAGCTTATGTGGACTTTATTTTCTTCCTACCCTAGAGCACAGGTGTTTTTTTTAACAAGAAACAGGATCTGAAGGAAATTAGTGTATACATGTCACAGGTTTCCTAAATTTACATATTGTTTTCATTTCAAAATAAATATACCACTAAATCCATGAGTGGATTGCCTTATCTCTCTGCTCCCTAAGATATTCGTGTTTAAAGGACATGAATATTACATATGTCTGATAGTCTAACCAACCAAAGGAAATGTTCTCTTTATTTTGATGTACTAATATCTCAATAAAGCTAACACTTGAGTCTTTGTTTATTATAGACTTAGATTTTTAAATCTAGACCATGATTAGATATTTGACAGGAATATCCCATTGGCAGAAAAATTTTGGGGGGAATGTTGCTATCTCCTCTTCTGAAGTACTTAACACTTAAGCAGCAGACTTGAATTGTTTTCTAAACTCATTTCTTTCAGTGAATAAATTTTTTAAAGTTCTTCTGTTCTGCATCATATGTTCATTTCATTGTATGCCGTACACTAAATTACATGATGGTTTCATGCTATTCTAGATACGTAGCATAGTGGGGAGGGCATGGCTTCTTAAGCTAGCCTGCCGGCTTCAGAGGTCCACCACTACCAGCTCTGTGATCTTGGGCATGTTACATAGTCTTTTTGTAGTTTGTTTTCCATATCTATCAATGGGGGTAATAATTCTACCTATCCCATAGGGTTATTGTGAGATCAAGTGAGTTCATGTATTTCTAGTGCTTCAAATAGTGCCTGGCACTTAAGTATTATATAAGGGTTGGATACAGTTAACCATTGTTGTTGGCACTCAAAATAGGGAATTGAAACAAGCTGTATGGCCTAAGTTTTCTCATCTGCAGAATGAAGAGTTTAAATTAGATGCCCTTAACCATCTAATTTTTCCAGGCTTCAATTTCTTTCATTCTAAGATTCGAATATTCCTTTCTGAAGATTCATTCCTTCATTGGCACACCACTTGCTATGCTACCACTTGACCTGCAGCTAAGAAATTAGAGCAGGTTTTTATAAAGGCCAGGTTTATGCAAGAAGTGGCCTCTGGGGAATTGGTTGTGTCAACCCTGAAGCTGTTGCCCAACTCCTTTTCCTTAGGTCATGGACCTTCTGTAAGGGCTTGGTTTGGGGCCTGTACTCTTCTGGTAATCTTCAGAGCAACAGTCCCTGGTGGCTTCCAGATGTAGAACCCCACAGTATGTCAGCACTGTACAGAACCAGATTAGGTTTCAAGTGGGCATAACAAGCTTTGCTTGGCACACACAGTAAGCTCTTTAGAATGCATGGGCCATTTACCCTTCCTGGCAGGTATAGGGTATTACAGCTTCTCAAAGAATTCTAATTTGCTTTGACCCACTTTTTAGGTTAGAAAATGTATTCACTGATGTTAGGGCCCAGTTCTTGAGCAAACTGTTATAATTAGCAGCTGGTTAAGAAAACACAACTCTTCTCATCTTGTCCTGTCTCTCCTCCCCCAAAATGTTGCTGAGATATGTAAACTACTTATTTGGTTTAATCAAACAAAATGAACATACATGCCTTAATAAAATTAAAGATTGTTTGAACTTGATAAGTATTAAAGAACACTATTTGCTCTTTGGAACACCTTAATGATATGTTTCTCTGTGTATTTGTGCTTGTGCTGTCTGCATTTTCTCTTGCAGCTTGAGCTCAGTGACAATAGAATTTATGGGGGTCTGGATATGTTGGCAGAAAAACTTCCAAATCTCACACATCTTAACTTAAGTGGAAATAAACTGAAAGATATCAGCACCTTGGAACCTTTGGTAAGTAATTGAGAATTTGGAATCCAGGATTTATTGGTCATTTTCATTTTCATAATTCTTTATAGTGAGGGAAATGATTGGAAATAATTATTCATTGACAAAGTGATAGCTTTTTATTCTAATTCTTTATGGGGAGTACAGTTTTCAAGGTCAGAGCCTCTCTAGTTAGATGTGTTCCTATGACTTTGCTCTCCCTGCCTGATACTGTGGTGGCTTCCTTGAAAGGAGAATTCTTTTTTTGTCTTTTTAAAATTTCATATATTTATGAAATTCAACATTTATTTTAAATTTTTCCCCCAGACTGGCCAGGCTATTCTATACTTTTATAGAAAAAACTATCTATATTGGGTGGTATACCTGAATTGTAGATGAAATGGAAGTCCAAGGACAGTTGCAGTAAGTTTTAGGTCTTCTAATTTGTGATCTGGTGCTCTAGCTGGATCACTGTTGCCCAGTTTTACATGGGAACCCCACAGTCCTCCTCAGTCTTACATACTGGGATAAGCTATGGAAAGTTAAGTTTAAGTGCCAATTGGGTTATAGACTTGCTGTGTGACCTTGGGCAAATTGTTTCTTCTCTCTGGGCCTCAGTTTCCTCACTTGTGGAAGCAGGGAAGACAATAATCCTTGCCTTACCTCATTTAGGAGTTCTGAGAATAGAATAAGATAACACACTTTGCTTTGTAAATTGGGAGGCTGTGCTAATGGGGGTCCAGTCTATCTAGAAGTTGTAGTGTTCAGAAAAGAGCTTCTGAAAGTAGGGGTTAATGTAGGTTGTGGGCAGCCATGCGGGCTGTTTTTTTGGATGCCATCTGGAAATTTCTGTGAACTCAAGATTGTTAAATGACTGTTTTCCCTAAGTATTCTACCTGTATGCCATAAATTTGGCATACAGGTAGAATTCCATTTTAATAAGGCTAACGGAACTCAAAACTTGTTTCATACTACCCAAAGACGCCTATGGCTTCTGTGTGTTTGTACTGGATACATAAAGTCAATATTTCCATTTGACACAGCTTGCAAACATTAATTGGGAGAGGGTTATGTAGTAGATAGCTGTCTTTCATGATCCAGAAGAGCAGAACCCAAGAGGATAAGACATCCTCTGTTATGTCTGTTCTGATGTCACATTATATTGCAATATTTGGATTTCACATCACTTGTACAGAATGTTCTATTGATATTTCAATGGAAGATAGAGTTAAATTGTGACTTCTTTCAGTGAAGAGTCTTTCCTGTCAGAATTACGGGGTCTTTTCCCTCCTGATTGAGGCACTGCTCCAATGTGGATTTAATTATCTTTTACTGAGTCACTTTATTTGTATGTTTCACTAAGTAGACCACATTTAGCTCATATTTCTTATAAATGTTGGGAGCATGTTTCTTACCTTAGCTCCGTGGATTTTGCTCCTTTTTTCTATTATATATATACTCAGACACTTAGGCTCCCTCATTTTTACTAGTTCTATTCTTTTCCTCCAAACCAATGTCCATTTCCAGTGTTTAAGCAAACATTGAGTTTTGCTGTATTCAAGGACGTTAACAGTTGCCCATTGCATCCTCATTTTAGAGATGAGGAAACCAAGTTTAGAGTGCTTAAAAAATGGCCACAGGAAAAAGGCAGAGGACGGATTCAAATCCAAGTCCACCATTCTTTCTTCTGCTCTTGGGACCTGTTCTTTAGCTTTTCCCTGCAGATTTATTCCATATCCAAATTAACCTTATCTGGGAATTCCAACAGGATCACCAAATTAAGTGCTGATGATCTCCCAAGTCGGATAGCTAGCTACACCAAGACTTTATTGTTTATGTGTTAATGACAGGCCTGTCAATTCGGGGTTACCGAGAGCCTAGGAATCCCTATTTTATAGAACAGAGTACTAGGCAGTACCTTTCCAAGCTAGATTACTGGCTTTTGCCTAATTCTCATGGCAACCCGAGTCGTCTTTGATGTTTCCATCAGAAGCCTTTGCCGTAGTACTACTGGCTTGTTAGAGTCAATGGCCTCTTAGGAAATGGGCCACAACAGGAGGTGAGTGGCAGGCGGGTGAGCGAAGATTCATTGTATTTGCAGCCGCTCCCCAGCGCTGGCATCACCACCTCAGCTCCACCTCAGATTGTTAGGCATCAGATTCTTATAATACTAGTCCCTGGTGCCAAAAAGGTTGGGGACCGCTACTCTAGCACACAGAGGCAGAACAGAAGCAAATCGTATGAGGAAGCTGTTTGCTTGGCTGTTTCTGACCTGGTAAGTGATGTATGAGGGCCCTTTGGTGGCTATGAAAGCCTCAGTTCCCTGATACAGTGAAGAATGAGAAATACTCAATGTTGTATTTACCATTTTTGGAGGAGCTGCTATGTACCATACACTGTAGTGGATGCTTTATGTATATTATGTCATTAGTAACTCTCAAAGAACATATCTGCAAAGTAGCTAGAAATAGCATGGCCCTCATTTTACACATGAGGAAGCTGAGGCTTGGGAGAGGCTAAATCCCTTGTCCAGAGTCACACACTTGGTTAACCTATGACAGAGCCACAGTGCTGCACATCCAAGGCTATCTGGAAAAGCCCAAGCTCCCATCCTTCTCTGAACTGGCTACTCAGATTCCTGGGGGTGCTAGGTAGGTCTCCTGAAATTAGAACTTGGAATAAAATAAAACTGTAGAAGGTGAAAGGGGGAAATGTTGGGGTCCATTTTCACTTCTGAAAATATTCTTCAGTGGGGAAAAACACCATCCTCATCCTCATTAACCACATACATTTTGAACACCTCCGTTGAGCCCAGTTCTTACAGCCACTGCAATGATTGTGAATGCCTCTACTTGCTACAGGGACATTAATCGAGAGACAAAGAAGGCATCAATTCAAACTTCCTTGGACACCTTTTTTAAGAGACCTGGGCCATCCAAACCATCCCCCAAAGCCCTTCTAAATTCTAAGAAGGCAAGCAAAATTATTGTTAATAAAATGTTTAATGTTTATTATGGCTAGCCTATTAGTTTTAGGCCAAATTTCTGGTATGATGTAGTTGTGATTTTTTTTTTTTAGCAGTATTTAGACATTACATTGGGATTCTGAATGATCTGTATAGTGTATTTTAGGCCTTAAAGTATAATTTTAATACTTTAAACAATTCTAAGATACTATAGTTACTGGGGATTTTGTTGTCGATTTACTTTCACTTGGTTTTCTAGCATACTATTTGGCATGTCTGAATTATAATGGGTCCTTTCTCAAGAAGTAACCAAAAATCTCAGAGATTTATAAAGATTCAGAACCAGGAGAGCTTTGGAGGCCCTGTATACTGGGATAGTCAATACAGCTAGAGCAGGGGCTTGGGGCACTGTAGAGCAGGGGTTGTATGCATTTTTGTGCCTTCATTTCTAGGGAATAATTTTCAGAAGTACGTGGCTCATTCCTTTGAGCAAAGAATTTTTAGACTGAGCCTCTTTAGGAAAGCTGTGTAAATTTACTTATGGTTGTATCTTAGCTGGTTATAGAGTCTACCTTTTGTGAAGAGAAAAGAGTTCCCAGTATGCTAGCTAGTTGTCTGGAGTGGTATTTCAGCCTTTCTTTTCCTCTTTGGCAAGAATTCATACCTGGGCTTCTGGAAGTCAGGGCCTGCCCAGTGGGCAACCTACTCTGAAAGCTACATGACATAAAAGCAGCTCTCCCTATGATGAAAAGGACTGGAGACAGCTTTCTTAAGACCTCGAGGAACTGATGTATAGAACAGAAGTACATTATTTGATCCACACACTCCTGGATCATTGGTGTTTTGAGGAGTTTGGTTGCCTGTTCCTATAACCCTGCTTTGCGTTCCCTGTCTGGCCCTGTTTCCAAGGGCTGCTCAGTGAGAATAAAACAAGTGTGGGAACCTCATCTTTGACCAGAGAAATGAAGATTCTGTAAGTGCATAGATCAGCAACACTTTCCTCTAAAGGTAATAGATCTTTTAGGCTTTGTAAGCTATACATTCTCTGTCACAGCTACCCAACTTTGCCATCAAAACACAAAAGAAGCCATATGTAATATATAAACAAACGAGTGTGGCTGTGTTTCAGTAAGACTTATTTTACAAAAACAGGCAATGGGCCGGTATGGGCCAGCAGACCATCTTTTTGCCAAGTCCTATTTTAGAGCAAAGTTTTCCATATCATTTTGTAATTCTCTAGAATTACACAGAAAACCCAAGTCCTGACGACAGGGTTTTGTTTCATCTGCATTCTATCTCAGGTCTTTGTGAATGTTGAGATTGTTTTTCCAATAAAGCATCAAAGCCTTTAAGCATCAACATTTAGTTTTTGAAGCTTAAATTCATTTAGAGATCCTCTTAATATTTTTTATTACTACTTGATTAGAGAATACCAGGCTTTTTCTCTTCATTCAGAACCATTAAAAATTACATTTATGAAGCTATATATAGCATATGCCCTCTGGGCTTATAGCCCCTATTCTAAAACGCAGTACCTTTATGCTCTCTCCTCTTTACCCTAAGAGGGTCTGCTGTCACTTTCCGTTGCTCTCTTTACTTGTCTGTAATACGATCTCTGCCCTCTCAATCTCTTAATTCATCAAAACTTAATAGACCTGGGGTTGAAGTACTAATCACTGATGTCATAACAAATGAAGATCTGCATAAAATACAGGGACATTTTCCTATCCACTTGGACTATTCAAAAAACTTTTCTTGGGTCCGGTTTTTAGATTTTAACTATTTTAGATAGATAGATAGATAGATAGATAGATAGATAGATAGATAGATAGATAGATAGATAGATAAAAACAGGTTCCAAACAAATGAGATATTGCAACAGAGTTTCAAGGTATGGTAAAACCGGAAGAATTTTATATCAGAAAAGTCTGGTGATAGTGACTATTAAGAAAAGAGTGTAATGTTTCTCTGTTTAAGTTTGAACTAAGTTTCCCTTCCTTTTCCCCAGCATGTATTGAATCCTGTCTTCCTGGAAAATACCTGCATCACCACACTTTGTGCTTTATTATATTCTATTCTCTAATATTTCACATCTGTGTGCTCAAATAGAAATCACAAATACTGAGTCAATAAAATGAATGAATTTTTTCCCCATATTACTACCCTAGAACATTGAAGATTATGCTTAATACCCAATAAGTTTTTATTGGCCATTTGATTACTAAAATGTTTAACATTAGTTTTGAACCAAATTTATTAAATTCTGTGATTTGTCTCAAAACTGAAAAGATCCAGTTTTAGTAACTTTTTTTTTTGCCCTCCCCCTCCCAGTACTTTTTGAAATTTATATTTAAGACTAATGCTGCCAGAAAAAGACAGTTCTTAGAGATAGGTAGATGTAGAAGGAAAAAACTAGTGAAAATGTAGTGGCCTCTAACATAAAGGTTGCAAAGGACTTAAGTTGTTTTCCTGTGTACAAGGCAGAGTGGGTAGTAGCTAACAATACAGAGCCTAGAATTTTACCTCTTTAGGAGATGAGTTTGTTGCTTACATTCCTTTGGTTTAGGAGATGTATTTTTGATCCTTTTCAGAAAAAGTTGGAATGTCTGAAAAGCCTGGATCTGTTTAACTGTGAAGTTACTAACCTGAATGACTACCGAGAGAGTGTCTTCAAGCTTCTGCCCCAGCTGACCTACCTGGATGGCTATGACCGAGAGGATCGAGAAGCCCCTGACTCAGATGCCGAGGTGGATGGTGTGGATGAAGAAGAGGATGATGAAGGTGAGTGGGCACAACGTCCAGTGAACCTAATGACTGCCTTTTAAGGGTCCTGATAAAGCTAATGAATATTCTTGCTGTTGAGAAAAATATATCCATGCATGTAGGTATTCCATTGAATTTTGGAACTAGGATATCTGTTTAATTTTAATAAGCTCTTGGGACATTGAAGCCTTCAAATGATACCAAGTAAAAAATGTTTGTTAGCTAATTAGTCTTGAATTTGGATCCTACAGATTATAGGCTACTCCACCCATTGAAATACTTGTGGTTTACAGTTTACTTAAAGGACCATCATTTCATGTCTCTTAGTTTCCGTCTAGCTCTTCTCCTTTATTTACTGCCCAGTCATCCATACAAATTCAGCTTTTTCAACACTTCCAGGAAGCCTTTCCTGACACCCGTGAGAGCTAGATTAGGTTTCTTTGCATTCTAGAGCAGCCCTTTGCTTACTTACCTCTTTGATAGCACTTGTCAGTCTCTGCTAGTCTTGTCCCTTCCAACTGTGTCATGATTATCTTCTTGGGTAGGACTGTCTTTTTTCTCTTTATTCACAGGACCCAACATTTAGTAGGTACTTGGTACATGTTTGTTTATGTCCAAATATAAATAAAATTGCTTTCCTGCCTTTATTTTATGACTAGAGTTTAAGAACGTAGTGATTTCAAAGTACTATATATTGGATTACGGTTTTCATTAATAAGGAAAATAATCTCTGGACATAATGAATATAGTTTCTATTTTTGACATTTGATCAAGTTTTTTTTTTTTTTTACATCCAGTTATCTTTAAGAATCTTCGAATATTTTTTACCCAAAATATCCCTCCTAATCAGCTGTGCCTTCCTTGCACAGTGACATGTTTACTCTGAGTTACTTTTAGGATAAATGGTTTCTCACCTCCAACTGGCTTAGAGGAAGCAGAGCAATTAGTTTTCACATGTCAGCATGAAGAAAACACATTATAGCATTCTTGACGTTGCTCAGATTTGTGGTATTATTGTATTTGAAGCATTATTTTAAATTTTTTTTTTTTTAAGATATAAGGTACGCAAGACAAATGATTAAGAAAAGTGCAGGAGGAAAATCAGGCAGCTTGGATGCAATTATTAGTATAGTACTCCAGAAGCATTTTTACAGTTTCGTTTTGCAGGAGATTTGAGAGAAGGCAAAAAAAAGAGATGAGAAGTTGATAAAGTGGACACAGACTAGGACATCTTACCTCATCCAAATGTTTACGTCACTTATTCCCCTCAGCACAGGTTCCTAAAAACCCTTTGTGCCTTTTGTTGTCTATTTAAATTCACCTTAAACAGGTTGAAAGGCCACACATGCAAGAGCCTGTAAAGGATATTCTTTGGAGGGTGGAGGGCAGTTCCTGAGAGTGAAGATCAATCAGGCAACAAATATTTGAGCATTCTTATGTGCCAGGGATTGTGAGAAATAGTTTATAAAAAAACATGGTTCCTGTCCTCGTGGAGCTTACTGTTTACTAAGAAGAAAATGTTAAATATTCGTAACTAATAAACAGAAGTGAGCAAAGTGTGCAGTAATAGAGAAGCACCAGGTGCTTGTATGAGAACGTGAGCTGGGATAAGGTCTGGCAAGTCTGCCTAAGGAAGTGATTTTTTAATTGAGACTCAAAGGTTGAGTCAGTGTTAGCCTAGCGGAGAAGAAAGGAAAGAACATGCAGAGGCAGGAGGCAGGCGAGAGTACAGCAAACTCCAGGACCAGGAGTGGTAAGAAATGCTTGACTAGAGGCCTGCACCAAAAATAGTAGAGACAGAGGATGCAGGTGCCTCTCTCACTCTGCCTCCCTCTCTTTCTCCCAGGTTCCTGATTTGGGCAACTGGCTTTGTAGTGGTACCCTTACCTCAGAGAATTTTGTTTCTTCGTTTGTTTGTTTTCTTTCATTATTTTGTAACTTTCTTATTATGGAAAAATTCTATTAGACATAGACAAAGGTAGAAATAGTAAAACTAACTTTCATGTTCCCATGACTGAGCTTCAATGATTACTGGTTCATGGCTGATCTTATTTTATATGTATACAGTACCCCCCACCACCTTCTTCCCCTTTTTCTACTTTGAAGTGAATCTCAGACATTGTATCAGTTCATCAGTAAGTATTATAGTGTACATCTGTAATAGTTCATCAGGAGTCCTGGCCTCTAGGTTTTATGGGACTCTGGACAAAGGGAATGAGCTGCAGCATCTCGAGAAAGAGAAGGTGACTGGTTTATTTGTCCTGTGGACCAACTCACAGTTCCCCAACACCTTAGCAGGCATGCCCCATGAGACATTAGGGTATTTAATGAATTCCTTTTGGACTGTTTTCAGAAGGAGAAGATGAGGAAGACGAGGACGATGAGGATGGTGAGGATGAAGAGTTTGATGACGAAGAGGATGAAGATGAAGATGATGACGTAGAAGGGGAAGAGGATGAAGATGAAGTCAGTGGGGAGGTCAGTGCAACTGTTTGCTGTCTTGCTTCCTATTTATAGTTCAAAGTGTGAATTTTAAAAAAAGAAGAAAAGAAAAAGGTCTTCTGAAGAAATTAGTATACTTGCAAGTAGATTAATATCAGTCTGATTAATTGAGCTCTTGGTCCCCTTTTTAATAAATACTAAATAGAATGTTTACTGAATGCTAACTGGACATAGCGCTTGGCTCCGCAAGATAGGTTTTGACCCTTTAACTTGGGAGGAAGCAACGAGTTGAGTATTACTCAGTAGGATGAGAAAACTGGAAATTGAAGGTATGTCCATCCCTTTCTTGTATTCAAAGAAAGGTAATGTTTACCAAGTCTGATTTTGTTCTTGTATATTCAGCTTAATTCAGTAAATATATGCCTCCTGTGTTAGAGCTGGGGATGTAGTTAAATAAAAATGTGGCCCTGACCTGAAATAGTAGGTAGTCTAGTTTAATGGAACACCTAATAATACAGTATTTCTGAGGAACGGCATGCCATAGGAAGATAGGAGAAAGGAGTGACTTAACTTTGACCCTCAAGAAGGTTTGTGAAAACAAGTCAACAAAGTTAGAGGTCATCAAAAAGCATATTCTTTAGTACAGAAATAAGGCTGAACATTTGTATAGTCTCAGGTGTTTAATGAAATTAAGTTCCTGAAAGAAGCTTTTTATAAGAACAGTACTGTAGAAATCTTTGTCCAAACCTACTTTGAAAGTCAAGATTTTAAAATCATATCTTGAATTATCCATTACAAGTTGTATATTAATTAAACATGTCTGGCAAATAAAATGCTTCTGAAAAGCAATTTTTAAAGAAAATTTTTCATTAAGCTTATTAAGAAAAACAAATCTCAATTCATGAAAGTAGATAAAAATAACATTACAGTTTTCTCCTTGATGGATTGTCACATTCATTGGGAAATTATATTTTTATACTTCTTTTTGTATAATGGCATGCTGTTTACCATTCTTTAGGATGAAGACTTTGGACATGATGGAGAAGTTGATGAAGATGAAGACGATGAGGATGAGGACGAGGATGAAGGTGGGTCTAATGCATGTACTTTGGTGTCCTCCTTAATTAAAAATTGGGGGGGGGCCATCAATTAATTTAGAATTTGGAACCACTGAGAAAAAAATAAAATGCCCTTTGCCCTGGTGCCCTTCACAGGCACTTTTATATAGCCTTGTCAGTGCATCTGTGCTAGTGCAGCTCCCCTGCTCCTGCTCTGTGGTGATTAATAATGTCTCTGAGTCCCCAGACTCGAATTGTGTTTTTAGACCCCATCATTTGTGTTACTACCAGGCATGAGGTTTCTGTGTTTGGAATTCTTTCATTAAAAAAAGTCTTAATTGGATCACAATTTTTGCAGGATATATATAAAGGACCTTTCCGATTTATCAGTGTTATTCCTTTCCTTTCCCCACCACAATCAAAACCAGTGAAATACCTATTAATACTCATTGAAAGCACAGACTCTCATGCTTGTGTAGGTTTCAGACTACCAGGTTGTTTGTTCTGCTTTCCATTGGTTCATACTTTGTCAGCATCTGCTCTGTGTGCCAGGCACTAGACTAATTTACACTGATAAAACAATCCTTAGGACCTGGTTTCTGCCTTCAAGGAGCTTTTTGGGATATAATTTGATGCAGATTTAGTTAACTTCTTTGAAATAGCCATGAATTTTTACTAGTTGAAAAACTGATGTATAGGTCTCTGTGTCTCAAATACCCAAGGAGTCTAAGAAATCTCTTTAGTTAATATTAACTTGCTACAATTTGTGTCTTACCATGTTCTAGGCTAAATACTTTGTGTTCTCATTTAATCCTCAGAATAACCCTCTCAAGGTAGTACCATTGTTCCCATTTTATAAATAAGAAAACAGGATTAAAGAGGTTAAATGGCCTGCCCAAGGTCAGTTGTTAGCGAGCATGGGTCAAATACAAGCTAGCTAACACTGAAGTTCTTGGTACGCATTTTAATAACTGCTAATGTCTCATTGTTGGCACCAACAAGTGTAAGAAACATTTGGAAGACTGCAACTTAAAAGTGAGGAAACTGGGTTAACTTTGCTGTCTTGGTTCCGTGGTCACTATGTATTTTAAAATCAATACATTAACAACATATTGATCTGATCAAGCTTACATCTTTTTTTTAAATCTCCCAACCACCAAAAAATTCATTACTGTTATCTCCCTTAGCAATAACCTAGGCAAAATGCTCTTCAATTGTCTCAAAGTGAATTTTTGTTGTTATACAGAGGAGGAAGAAAGCGGGAAAGGTGAAAAGAGGAAGAGAGAAACAGATGATGAAGGAGAAGATGATTAAGAGTCCAAATAACCTGCAAAAAAAGAACTGTTCAGTATTGGTTGGACTGCTCATATGGATTTGGTAGCTGTTTAAAAAAAAAAAAAGTAGCTGTGATACAAACCCCAGGACACCCACCCACCCAAAGAGCCAAAGAATAGTTCCTGTGACATTCCGCTTCCTCCATTTAGTCCCTCTTGGAAATCCACCACCAAGCTTGGGAACTTCACCCCAACAAAATTGTAAGCGTTGTTAGGTTTTTGTGTAAGACTCTTGCTGTAGCGTGGATAGCTGTGATTGGTGAGTCAACAGTCTGTGGCTACCAGTTACACCAAGATTGTAACAGCATTTTTACTTTCTGTACAACAAAGAAGCTTTGTAAATAAAATCTTAACATTTTGGGTCTGTTTTTTTTTCATGCCTTTCTTTTTAATGAAATTTTTTTACATTAGGACATTATATGTGACAACTGCCAAAAAAGTATTTTTAAGAATTTAAGTGAAATAAACATGTTCCTCTTTGGTAAAGCCTAGTTGTATGCTTACATTTTTAAAACAGACTTTAATTGTAAGCTCACTAAAATTAAAACACTAAAGAACTGGTTTCTCTGGCATTTTTAATATTAGTGTTTGTTGAGGGGAAATGCACAAGTGTATGATTTTTGAACATTTAAATCTAATCCTCATTCTTGATGACCGTGAGAGTAAATGAGGTAGACTTTAAAAGTAATGTTTGAAACTTAGTGCTCTGGAGCTGCTGAAAGCCAATAAAAATGTTAGAGTCAAATAATTGGTGAATTAAGGAAAAGAAGACAGTATAAAGGAAAAGACCTTATGCTGAGTTGCAGGAGAGCTGAATTCTAGTTCTGGCTCTGCCACTGATTTCCTGGGTGACCTTGTGTTGACCTCTTGGATCACCTCCCAGTTTGTAAAATTGAGGGGGTGTGACCAAATGGCTTCTGAAGTCTTGCAGCACTGATGGTCTGTGACCGTCACTGACAGGAATGTCTGAAGAAAAAAAATGGGCTTTGCACCAAGGCTGAAACATGTAGGGGTTTGACTAATGGGTGAACAGAGTATGGTTTGTTATCAAGACAGGCGTGCTAAGGAGGAATGACATGTGAAAAGCCTTGCTGAGGAGCAGGCAGGCACTGCCTGAGGTCAGCTCAGCTTTTCCAGAGGATGGAAATTTTCTCTATTCTTACAGATTTTAAAAGGATTTGGGGGAGGGGAAGATACTCTGTAGTCTCTGTATTCAATGGCTCAACCATTTCATAGATGTTACGACTGCATTGTCAATATTTTTGTAGTGGAAGATTTGAGGATTGTTTTAGTAAATCTTAGCTTCAAGCTACTATAATAAGTGGGGTTTTTATTGCATGTTAAGCAGAATCAAATTTGAATTTATATCTAGGAAAAGTTACATAGTATCATTGGAACCCCCAAAATGTCTACTTTAAAACTGAAGTCTCTAGTCTTTAAAGTGGAGTTTGCTTTTTGCAAAAGGAATTCAAGACTATTGGATTTGATTTCTGGTTTAGCAGCTCTTTATTTTCTCCACAGGCCTTATCTGCCATTTGGCAATACTTTAATACATTATAAAGCAATTTCTTCTGTAGCCTAAGTGTCTTTAAGTTTTGTAGATGTCAAATATCAAAATAACTTTGGATGACTATTTTTCCTGCTTTTTTAAGTTTACAGAACTTTCGAGTATCTACCAAGCACCTAGGATATGCCAGGTTCCTGGCTGGGCAAGAGGGAGGGTTGGGATAGAGACAAGCTAGCCCTTGGGTGCACACGGTAACTAGGAGTGAAGACAGACACAGCAGTGATACTAGGACCTAGAACAAGAGGTCCAATAAGTTCTAGGATAATTCAGAGGCTGGAAAGGTAGCTTCCAACTAGGAAGATTGGAGAAGTTCCCTAGAAATGAAAGTATTTGAGCTGCACATGCAAATATGAGTAGGGTTTAGAAATGAGAATGGAGAAAAGGAGGAGCATGATGAGCAGAGGTCTGAAGTAGGCAACTGCTGAGTGCATTTAGATTCAAATAGGCAAGATTGATTAGAAAATGAGAATAGAAGAATGGCAGGTGAGACGGGCAGTAATTTGGGACCTTATCGTGCAGGGCCTTGAAGGTCAAACCTTGTGCATTCACTTTGTAAAATGTCAGCTTGACCTACTACATGTAGCCAGTGAGGATGTCTAGGGATTCATCAAGCCAGGTTTTCATTTCTATCGTGTTTTTCTTTTGAAATTAGGTTTTTCAAAAGCCTGTGACATTCTGACCTCTGGGAGGTCCTTGAGGCTCAGCTGCTCTTGACTAAAGACAGTTTTTAAATCTGAAGAAGCAAGCTTTTTGGCAATGAGGACACAGAGTAGACCGTATTTCTGGAGTTGTCTCCTGTTTAAAGTTTGGAGATAGACCTTCACTGAATGGGTCTGCCTCCAGCTTTTGCAGTGAATACTGGAGTTAGAAAATGTCTGAGGTGGGTGAGAGCTGTGATGGGCTGGATGACTAGTCCTGACTTGACCCTTCATGGTCAGTGGAGACATCTCTTCCACACATACCCCTGCCCTCCAGCTAGAGCAACTGCTCTGTTGCTGTGTGATATGCTGGAATATCATGATTGCATTTGAAGCATTTGTCCCTGAATAAAAGGGTTGGAACTATTGCTCATTGAAGAAATGGGGAAACAGGTACGAGAGCTGGCCCAACTGGTAGAGTGATGAAGGAACCTAGCCTGGAAACTATGTAGCCCTGTTTTCAACTTTGTGCTCTTACCTTGAATTCACTCCTGCTACAGGAATTTGGGACCTGAAGAGTGACACTTCTAATGGAAATGCAGAACATTCTGTGTAAAACACTAACTCCCGCAACCTCATCTCCCCCACCAGGACTCCTAGCTAGTCACATATGGGGAGAGTTACAGCAGAGTCAGTCCTTTCCATTTGGGTTCCAGGTGGCCTACCACCAGAGAAAGGTGAGACAGATCACAAAGGTTCTACCCTCCCTCAGGCTATTTTCTCCAGCCCTGTCAGGTTGTGCTGACATCAATTTTAATGAGTCTGATGATAATTGCTGTGTTGACAGTTTGAAAAGGGGAATCAGGTTACCAGCCTACTTAAGCTTTGGCCAGCCAAACAGTTGCTCTGCAGGAAAATCACCAAGATTACATCAAGTGTAGAAGTTCTTCCCAGAGCCAATTAGGTCAGCTTCATAATCTCTGACCAAGTACTTTATAACTTGTCTCAGCAGTGTTGGGAAGAGCATATAGGGAGAGAAAATAACAGTTACTCTGATAAAGGGGCTTGACCCTGGGCCAGGAAGGGTTTAGGATGTATGTTTTCATTAAGGGACCACCCCATTCTAGCCTTGGGAAAGCAGGAGTGGAGTCGTGAAGGAGGCCTCAAACAAAATCCAGAGACCTATTCTAGCCCCAGCCTGTCCACTGGCTAGTATGTGGCCTTCCTGAGTCATTTCCCTTCTGTGAGCCTCCAGTTCCTCAACTGAAAATAATGCCCAAGCTAAGTGAGCATGTAGCTCTGTTCCAGCTGTATAAATCTGAATGGGGTACACTTCAAGTTTAACCAGCAACAGGGATACTAGTAGTTACTGATGCTGTTACTCCCAGTTACCTGAGAGCCCTCCTGAGAAGTAGGTAAGGGTAAAGCTGGTGGAAAATGTCAACTGTGCTTTGGGCTGATGGGAATTGAAAGGATAGACCTGTAGCAGGAAACCAGTGAGGAGGCTATTACAGTTATCCAGACAAAGCTGAATGAGGGCTGCACCCTGCCCGCCCCCCACCTCCCACCCCCAGACAGTGAATGACGTGTTTTCCAAAAACTGCAATAGGAATACTAGTAAATTGGTTTTACTGGTCAGACTAATCAGTCTTCTGGGAAATAACATTAGTCTCTCATCAGCATGAGCAGGATGTAGATCTGCCACTAGGGGGCACTTCTGTTTCAAGTCAGGAAGGGAGCAGATGGCCATTTATTGAGGATACTTTCTTTTTTTGAGGATTCTTTTTTAACCCATTTCCCATTTAGAAAAAAAAGTGCAGCTCGCTGCCAGCGTTAATGTAATGTTACATAAACACGCTCTTTGAGGCTGAAGCAAATCTGACTGGTTTTCAATATGAAAATAAAATATAAAAACTGTTCTTAGAATTACTTCTAAACAGAACTTGTCTCTAATTCTAATGTAACAGAAATGTATACGATGATCAATATTTAATAATTTTTTGTGTGTGGTAAATTTCAAAGCACGGAACATCACATTCCACACAAAAATACCGCGTTTCTCTCCAGCTCTTCTTGCCATCATTTGTTTCTAAAGACTATCAATATACTAGAGTGATGTGAAAATAATAATAAAAGTGAGATATTTCATGGCAAACTTTGGGGGTAAGGCTAGGACTGTAATCTGTGAGTTATCTCAGGGTAAATGCTGCAGCCACAAGTGCTGCTGGCGAGTATTCTTGGGGCAAATGGGAAATGGGTTAATCCTCAAACACCCTGCAAAATGATGCCCAGTAATCCCCATTTTACATATGTAGAAACTAAGGGATTTAGAGGTGAAGTTCCTTACCCAAAGTCACATAGCTAGTAAATGGCCGGCCTGGCTGGGATTCTAACCCAGCTCTGCCTGAGTCCAAAGTTTCTGCTCTTTGCCAGATGCACTGCCTTCTGGCTTCTGGCTCCATTCCGATGAGGAAGTTAGTGGACCTGTTTCTTCCTCCTCTGTCTAGGAGCACATGCTGGCTAACGAGACCCTGTTGATTCCAGAGTTCAGGACAGAGGGAGAACAGAGCTAAAGTCTTCCGAATTGGAACCATGAAATGCTTAGGGCTCTGGCAAACTGAGCTCTCTATAAATACTGACAACTACCAGTCTGGGGCTGGAGAACTTAGGTGAATCGATACTTCACTTTTTCCGCAGAGAAATTTTCCAAGAGTCTGACTTCAGGGGACAATTATGTTCCCATAAGAGGCTAAATGTGGCTTGAGGAGTAAATATGAAGTCAGTTATGCCTCAGTCTTCGCTGTCATCTTTCCTTTTCTGCACTTGCTCATTCAAAAAATGTTTATTGGTACCTATCAAGTGTTAAGAAATCCTGTGCTTGGTGCTAGGGACACAGTAAGAAACAGCCCAGACCCTGCTCTCAAGGAGCTCCTGGCCTTGTAGGACAGTTATAAAACAAGGCTGTAAGTAACATAAGGGCAGAGGCCTGGTCTGTCTTGTTCATCATTGTATTGCTAGGGCTTTCCTCTGGGTTTAGTGCTGAGTAGGTGCTCCAGATGGTTCCTGACCCAAAGGAGCTCATAGTCTAGAGGGAACAACAAACAAGAAGAAGCAGTTACCATAAAGAGGAATAAGTGGGTGAAGAAGAGGGTCCTATGACAGCCCAGAGAAGGTTGTTAGGGAGATCAGAGAAGGTTCTGAAAGGAAACGACTTCTAGGCTGATGGCCCTGAAGAAGGTAGCCAAGCATGGCTCACTACAGTGGGGAATGTGCAGGTTCAGGAAACAGCCTGTGCCAAGCCTGGAGGTGAGAGAACATGACCCTTTAGGGGAACTCAAACTAGTTTGGTGTAGCTGGAACATAGAGTGGCAAAAAATTAGGCAGGAGTCCTAAGTTGGAGGAGGTTTTGGAGAAGCCAACTGCAGGAAGGGCTTAGCACAGTAAGGCTGGCCACTGGGCCCCAGACTCCAGCATCTCAGATCCGAGAACTGGGTCCCCATCCTCTACCTTGATCACCATGACCCAGCACTCAGTACTCTAGTTTCTCCAAAGCTAAGTTCTTCATTGCCCTCTCCTGCCAATAACAGAAAAAAAAAAAATCCCTTATTGGTTTTAATTTGTTTTAAAGATCTTCTCACACACTCTAATCTATTTCAACAGATTGAACACTGATTCATTATTCAAGCAGTAAAAGCACCAAAAAGCAACAGAAACTGGCTTTAAAAAGAACAAGAGTGAATTGAAAATTGCGACCTTTCCTCCTTAATATAGTAAGGTAAAGTAGCACTACTTTAATTTACTGAAAGCTTTTATTTAATCACAAATAACAGCAGCCTAACTTGCTTTTGTGGGATAATTATATTTTTAAACATAATTTCTCCTTTTTCCCTTTAAACTTAATTTCCACTTATTCATAAATTAGGCAAAACCATAATGGTTTCTTTAGCCCTAAGAGACTGAGTTACTTCATTGTTAGATTTCATTTTCTCTGTAATCAGGGTCTGTTCCTTAGCTAGGTGGGAAACGCCATTTAACTTGAGAAACTTAAAGCACATGCCTTCTAGTCTAGCATAACCACATACCATGAACTCTGCTGCAACCTCTTTCTTTTGATTGCTTCTTCCTGGCCTCCAAACATGTACTTCTTCAGTACCCCTCAACTCTGGGACCCCCTCTAGTCCAGGATCCATTTTCCATCTGCTTTCAACAACTTAACTTTCACAAAGAAAGGTCTATTTTCACCCTGTTTCCTCACCTCTCCTTGGCCACCAAATCTGCTATCAACAGTGGCCCCCAAGGTCTTGGTCCTTATTCTCCTGAACTACTCTGGGCCTTTGACCCTGTGAGTCTCCCCTTCTCAGGACACAGTATCACCTGCTTCTGATCCCTTTCTCTGTTTCTTCCAGAGCAGCTGCACAAGGCTCATTCCTCCACACTGTTCAGCCTTCTGCACACTACCTTCTTCAGCAATCTAATCTATCCTTGGTCTTTTCGTCACTCAGGATGGCTCCCAGATCTCTCCCTCCCGCCCAGACCTCTACTGAGCTTCAGACCTTCCTTTCTTCCTGTCTGGTGGGCAGTTTCACCTACATTATTTATACCACCATGTCCAGAACCTACCCTTCTCACCTTCCAACCAAGGATGCCTTCTCCTCTCCTTTCTGTTATTGTTAATCTGTTCATCAGTCCTGGTGAGTCAAGGTGGGAATCAATGTTATTTTTTCCTTCAAACTGGCTTTTATTTCTCAACTTTGTCTACAACCCAACATAGTTGGGTTCCTAGGCTGGGAAGCAATCCAAGGATCCTAGTCCGAGCTCTTCTCTGACTTTCTGAATGACTCTGGACAAGTCAGTGGAACTTTCTGAAACCTGTTGCCTCTCACATAATAGGAAAGCTACCACTTATTCAAAGCTTACTATGGGCCAAGTACTGTAATCAGGGTTTTCTAGACATCATCTCACAAATCTTGTCAGGTAGGTTCTATATAATTTTTCTGTTTCAGAGAAAAAGGAAAGTAACATTCAGAAAGACTAACATATGCATGATGGACAGCCGGTTACTGGCAGGGGCTGCGCTGGAACCAGCATTGTCATTCGAAATCCAGAATCCGTTTTTTCCATTACACCGTAAGACGCGCTCTTCCCACGCCCTAGACCTAGACTACGCCCTGCGAAGGCAGCCGGCAGCCTTCTTCGGGGAATGTTTGTTCACCGGTACACGTAGGGACCCCCGACATTCAAGGACACGCTAGCCAGCCGGAAGCCACGCGCCCAAGCCGGGCGGAGGACGCCGGACTTCCTCCTCCGGCAACACTGCCGTCCCAGCGGGTAGCTCCGCCCCCTTCTCCTGGGAGCGAGGCGGGGCCCGATGATTGGCCGCGCGGCGGCCGCGGGCTGACGTGGCGGGGTGGATGTGTGGGCCCGCTGGGCTGCCGACTCAACTGACCTGAGGCAGTGGCGGCCGGACCCAGGCGGGCCGAGGGGCGCAGGAGCACGAGCGGCCGCGATGCCGCTGGAGCTGGAGCTGTGTCCCGGGCGCTGGGTGGGCGGACAGCACCCGTGCTTTATCATTGCCGAGATCGGCCAGAACCACCAAGGCGACCTGGACGTGGCCAAGCGTATGATCCGCGTGGCCAAGGTGAGGGGAGCGCTGCGGGACTCAGGGGTGCCGGCAGGGGCGGGGCCTGGGAAAGGCCGGCCTGCAAGCGGGGCTCCAGGAAGGGGCGGAGCCACCGAGAGCTGGGACCACCGTCCTCTGCCTCTTGGATTGGGCATGGTGTCCACTTTGCCAAGTCCATATCTCAGTCTTTTGAATTCTCTTCTTCATTCCTTTTCCACCTTGACTTGTCTGCATTATTGCAATTGCTTCCCCACCTGACCTCGCTCTCCCCCTCTTGGCGGATTTCATCAGTCCGTACCCCTGCCTGACACCTTCGGTGGCTCTCCACTGCCTGTAGGTAGAATCGGAAACTTTTCCCAAGGTATTCAAAAAGAATCAGGAGGCTTTGGCTAGAAATAAATAACAAAGATTTATTCAAGGATTTTAGAGTTTGGAAACAGAATTAGGCAAAAATTCCGAAGAAAAAAGTAGAGTTCTTAAACTAAAGTCACATCCTTGAGAATAATCAGTCCTGGCATTTTTAACGCTTGGATTGGTCCAGGACACTTATCAGTTAGATGTCAGGCAGTCTGGTTGATGGATGCTAGGAAGCCTGGACATATCCTAGGTCATTTAGGGAATAGTCTGAGAGCTATCTGTAGGTTTGATGTATGTCTGGGCAATGACACAACAAACTGTTGTCTTTAGGTGTTTATGCAACACTGGAAAGTTCAAAAATTTAAATTCTCAGGCAAGTTAGGAAAAAGAATAATTTTCTTCACTCCTCAACCTTCATAATGTTAGTAATTTAGCAGCTTGGATAAAATGACTCCATTTTATTTTTCTGTATGTTCACTCTTTCCTCACCTTTCACATAGTCTTCAAGACCTTGATGACCTGGCCCCTTCCCACCTATCATTTTTCGTCTCTGACATTGAAGATGAATTTTTGGAAGTTCCGGAAGTTCCTGGAAGTTCCTGTGGTCTCTTTTGCCTGCCATTCCTTGTGTTTGGAATGTGAGATGGTTAATATGCCAGGACTCCGAGTTCAAATCCTGACTCTATCACTTACCAGCTGTGTGAATGTGGGCTAGTTACTTAATCTCTGTGAGCCTCAGTGCCTCATTTGAAAACCAGGCTTCATAAGTACTTGCTTAAGAGTCGTAAGGATCAAATGAGGTAACTTACATAAAGCTTATAGCACAGTGCTTGGCACATAAGATTTGCAATACAGTCATGCTCCACATAACGAAGTTTAGGTCAAGGATGGACTGCAGATACACTGTGGTCCCATAAGATTATGATGGAGCTGAAAGTTACTATTGCCTGGTGACGTCGTAGCCATCCTAATGTCATAGTGCAATGCATTACTTGTGTTTGTGGTGATGCTTGTATAAACAAACCTATTGAGCTGCCAGTTATATAAAAGTACAGTTGACCCTTGAACAACACATGGATTAGGGAGCGCCCTCCTCGCAGTTGAAAATCTGCACATAACTTTTGACTTCCTAAAAACTTAAGTCGACTCTCAGTAGCCACAGGGGATTGGTTCCAGGACCCCCTGTTGATACCAAAATGCTGGTGTTCAGGTCCCTTATTTAAAATGGAAGAACAATGCATACAGCCGCCTCTCTGCACCTGTGGATTGGTTCTGTCCACAGATGTGGATAGGGATATGGAAGACTTTATATTTATTGAAAAGATCCACATATAAGTAGACTTTTGTGGTTTAAACCCATGTTGTTCAACAGTCAGCTGTATAGCACATATGATTATGTACAGTACATAATAATAATTATGTTACTGGTTTTTATATTTATTATACTGTACTTATTATTATTGTAGAGTGTACTCTGTTCTTGTTTTTTAAAAATTTGCTGTAAAACAGTATACTGTTACACCAGCAGCAGCTTCATCTCTTATTTTGTCTCTTGGTTGCATTGTTTTCTCTTGTGCTTGATTTTGTTCAATTTATTTTATTATAATGATATATAAGTTTATTATAAGCAGAGATTTGCTAATTGAATATACTTTTAACTTTCAAATTTTGATGCAATTGGAGCATCACACCTTGGCTCATCCTGGAGTTCTACTGCTTGTTTTCTGTCAGTAGAGATGCAGCAAAACCTTGGACAAAGAAATCATCAACGTTATAGTAAAACAGATAAGGAAATCTCTTATTTTTAGGAAAGAAGCTGAGAAAAGAAGAGGAACTTGTTCTCCACACTGCTGTCGTGTGGCATGTAGTAGGATTTTATTTGACCTCTTGTCTTTAGTAGTATCTACTACTTCACTTTTTTCTTCCTGTAAAGGGAAGGTTTGCCCAGATGCAGGCAAGCCATTTAACTTCTTGAGATAGAGGTGAAAAGCAAAGGGAGCCTAAGGGACACTCTGAAGACCTCATTAGCCTGCTGGAGACCTGGGTGTAGCAGGGATCCAGGTTGCAGCCCTGGGCCAGGACACACTTGGTCTGCATCCTGTAGGAAAGCAGTCTGACTGGCTCTGCTGGAGACTTGTGCGACTTTGGTCACTCTGGGCCTTGGGATCTTCATCTAGACAATGAGAACTGTGTTGCCCAACGTCACTTTCATTTCTAAAGTTCTTTGAACTTCTTTCCAGTTTCATGTCCTGACTGTGCCATCTTGTGATTTTTCCAGGAGTGGGAACATCACTCTTAGCACAGACATTTTTGGAGCCAAGATTTTGAACAGCATGAATACCTCTGTGTCTACGGAAATGTCAGTAAGCTGAGACTTTAGAGAGTTTTCTTAATCTTTCTATTGAGTGGTTTTTTAAAAATAATTTTGAGAGATCAGAAGCTGACTGGCAATATAATTATAGCTTTTATAGCCAGACAATCCAGCTTTTATATTATAGCTTCCGTTCAGTAAGGCTAAGGCATTTCTAAGTTTTATTTCCTTGCTTTTTGCCCAGAACCTCTTCTTCAAACAGGATGTCATACAGAAAAGCACAAATGCAAAACGGCTAAAAGCAGAGTTGTTCCTTTGTTTCCCGCCTCCAAAAGGGGGGCTCCTCAGAACAGTTATAGGTCCTGGAGCTAGCCCAAAGCAGCTATTTGTATAAATGGAGAAACTCGGGAGTCCAGAGACAGGAAGTGATTTATCTAAGAGTTAGGGTCAGATTCTGATTATTTTTCTGCTAAATTTTGTTTTGGTGCTCATTTTACTACCCTCCACTGAGTTACACAACTTGATATCTTCCTTAACTGTTTGATTAATTTTTAAAAATATTACAATGCAATGCAAAGCCCAAAAAAGGCCCCTGCCTTTTTTTTTTTTCCTCCCTATTTTAAGGAGGGAAGGGGAGGAAGTTCCATCCCTGACCTTTCTTCCTTTAAGACTTTTTGCATCTCCTGTTCCTCTTCTTTAGGGGTTCTTACCAACCTCTGTAAATCAGCATTGTTTTTATAGATAATAATGTCATAGCAGTTGCCCCAACATTTCTCTTCTCTTTGAGAATCCACGATGGGTCATTGGAAAAAGCCCTAATGTGTGTTGCAGGAGTGTGGAGCTGATTGTGCCAAGTTCCAGAAGAGTGAGCTGGAGTACAAGTTTAATCGGAAAGCCTTGGAGAGGCCGTATGCTTCGAAGCATTCCTGGGGTAAGACGTATGGGGAACACAAGCGCCACCTGGAATTCAGCCATGCGCAGTACAAGGAGCTGCAGAGGTATGCTGAGGAGGTTGGCATCTTCTTCACTGCCTCTGGCATGGATGAGGTGAGCCCTCTGCCACTATGTCATTTGTCACTTTAACAGACTCAGAGCATAGCAGGTGGCCTGGTGGCTTTTGGCTTAGAGCCAGCGCCGCAGCCCTTGCTCACTTTAGACTTTTTTGTGCTTTCTGAATCTGGAGCTCCCCATAGTGTTAACCAGATAAACACCCAACTAAACGGGAGGCCGGAGGGGGAAGAGTACCATAGTTTTCAAAACAAGTTGTCTCTGGGAGCAGGGGGCAGCCACACTGGAATCTCAGAGTCCCTCAAGCTTGTGGGAAACTCCTGCCAGGCCAGTTTCCCCCTAGTGGAAAACTCAGTTCTGACAGGTGTCCACCCCTTGCTGAGTGGCCTTGGCTGATTTGGGTGGGGTGGCATTGGCGTCATCCAGAAGGGAGTGGCCATGCTGACATCCTGGAAGAGGCTAGCTGGTGCCAGGTCTCGGGTCCCATCTGTTCTGTGTCCTGGCTTCTCAAGAGTCCTTCATGTGCTCTTTTTTAGAATGTAAAAGAATATTAATTATAAAATAATATCACAGGGTAAAGGGGAGAAAAAACTGACTCTTAATCCCTATGTGGCAGTTCCTTTTTTTTTATTTCCTCCTGAAGTCTTTTTTATATGCATATTTTATTGCCTGGTTTTTATATTTGTGAATATTTCATTCCATGTATACTTTTCTCAGTTATCATTATACCACAAGCTTTTACCCATATCTTGTTTTTTTTTCCCCCCCAGCTTTACTGAGATATAATTGGCATATAACTCCTTACATCTTGTGCTTAAAGTTTCTGGTAGCGGCGTAATATTTCTTTTGAGGATTGATTGATTGATTGATTTTTCTTATATATTTTATGAAGTGATCCCCCCAATTATGCTAGCACCCATCTAGCACTACACACAGCCATTACAATAATTCTTTTGGGGATTTATAATCTACTAATTATTTCTCTACTTCTGGACATGCAGAATGCTTTTTGTGTGTGTGTTTATAAATAATACTGAGATGAACGTCTTTTTTTCTGTGTTTTGGGTTCTTTCCTTAGGATAGCTTTGCAGGAATGGATCATTAGATGAAACCTAAGAACATCTGTGTGGCTCTTGAAATATTGGAGATTCTTCTAGTCAACCAGAATATTTGAAGTGACCCCAGTTCATTCTCTAGGCCCCTGACCCTTTGAGCCATGGTTCCAATCCCAAAATGTATCTGTAAATTGAGTCCAAAGAAGCATAAATCCAGCCTATGCCACTGATAGTTTAAAAAAAGGTGGGGAGGCAGAGACCTTCGGGAGACTCGACAAGTCCAGGCTTCAGTACTGTAGCCCAGATTCATTCCTTCAGTCACAGGATTCATAAGCATAACATTCTTCAGGTATAGCTGTACATTTTACAATCATAATTTCCAATTTTTGAATTATATGGTTTACCAAGTGTTTTCACATACAGTAATATATTTTATCTCTATATGCTTCAATTTACAGATGAAGAAATGGAGGCTCAGAGGGGCTGGGAAGTTTGTACAGTGTCACACAGCTGGTTTTGCCCTGGTTAAACTCTGTTCTGTTAACATTGTTCTTTCTGTTCTGGTGCTCTTTACTTCTGTAATGATGTGTTAATTATCGCTCCCGCCTACCAGACTGTTAGTCCCACCATATCCCCAGTGCCTGGCACTTTGTAGTAGAATGAATGAATGAGCCAAACAAAAGAGCTAGTGGGTTTTATCAGATCATTGAAAGGATCTGTAAGTCAAAAAAGGTTAAGTAGGAAAGAATGTGGGTTTGGGGTCAGAAAGAGTTTAAGTGTTGTTTCTGGTTCTGTCATTAACATACCAAGTGATCAAGAATAAGAATCTTTAATATTTCTTGAGTGTTTCTGATATATCAAGTTCTGTGCTAGGGATTTTAAATGTATCAACTCTTTTATTCCTCTTAACAACCTCTTGAGATAGGACGGGTGTTATCTCCATTTCACAAATGAGGATATTGAAACAGAGAGAGGGAGTCAAAAGCTACTGATCAGCAGAGGCTGCTGTGGACCCAGGGGACTCCAGCCTGCCCTCCTCACCACACTCTTCTTGCGTCTCTCCAGGCGGCCTGTTTCCTCATGGGTAAAGGGCAGGTGGATGGATTAAAAATGCCCATTGTGCAGGCTTGTCCTGTGGAGCAGGAGAGACCACATATGTAAAGCATACTTCTCAGGGCAGGACCATGTCTGTGTGTTCACCACCGTGAACCCAGATGCTGGCGCAGTGTTGGCCCATAGTATGTGCTTAGTAAATACCTTGTTGGAAGGAAGTTCATACCCAAGAAATGACATTTTTTCATTACTTGCTTGTTTCAAGCATTGTGGAGTTCAGAACCTTATGGGCTTGCTCTTTGGCAATGGCCTGTAAGACTCAGACACTCAGGGACAGCCAAGTCCTCATCTTTAGAGGGCAGATTTGGGTTCAGGAAACTGCTGCTTGTTTTTGTGCCAAATATGAATAGACTCAAAATTCCTAGGCGAAACCTTTGATCTGAACTGACATAGTAATGAGTCAGTAAGGATACAGGTTTGTCTTTGCATGACCCATAAACAGGCTCTAGAGAGAATTTCCAAAAAAGAGTACAGAAGTATTTTGGATCCCTAGTCTTGTCTTCGGAATAAGCATATAGCCTTTCCCAGAATAATTACTTTGAGAAGTACTTTCATTTGGAGAACTAAGTCCTGAATGGTTTGTTAAAAATAATTAGCCTCAGTGGTTTAGGAACAATATAGTTGCTTCCTCGGGACAGTTTTCCTAAAACCTGACCATACCTAGCATTGAATCCATCCAAAGCAAGGAGAAGTGGAAGAAATGTCATCTGGGAATTTCACTGCAGTGACAGCTAAAAACAACAATAACAAACTAAAATAACAAAAATAAACAAACTAGTTCTCAAAGTGTGGTCCGGGAACCCATCAGGGGATTCGTGAGAACTTTCAGAAGTTTCGCAGTGTCAGAACTAGATATCTTTGTGGTACTCAAATGTCATTTGCTTTTTTCACTGTCATTCTCTCACAGTGGCATTTTCCAGAGGCTATGTAATGTGTGATGACATCATTCCTCTAGTAGTGGCTAATGAGAGGCGTTTTTTGTTTTTTTTTTAAATAACAGTTTTATCGACCTACCATTCAATTCACCCAATTCAAGTATACAATTAAAGTTTTTAGTACATTTACAGAATTGCATGACAATCAACATAATTTTAGAGTATTTTTATCATTCTGAAAGGAAAAATTGTACCCATTAGCAGTCATTCCTCATTCCAATTCTCCCAGCCTGAGGCAACCATGAATCTGTTTTCCATCTCTGTAAATTTGCCTATTCTGGACAATGCATATACGTAGAATCAGGTTATGTCAGAGATGTCAATCTTAAAACAGAGATGTCAGTTATTCGATTTTAAGTCATTTATGTCTGGCTTCTTTCATGTAGCATCATGTTTTCAAGGTTCATCCATGCTGTAACATGTGTCAGTACTTCCTTTTTATTGCTGAGTGATATTCAGTTTTATGGATATACTACATTTTATTTATCCATTCATCAGTTGATGGACATTTGGATTGTCCTCACTTTTGGGCTAGTGTGAATAGTGCTGTTTTAAACATTTATGTACAGGTTTTCATTTCTCTTGGGTATATATATGCTAACTCTTATGTTGAACATTTTTTGAAGAACTGCTAGACTTTTCCAAAGTAGCTGTACCATTTTATATTCCCCTTGGGAGTGTATGAGGGTTCCAGTTTTTCCATATCCTCATCAACATTTGTTATCTGACTTTCTGATTCTAGACATCCTAGCAAGTGTGAAGTAGTATCTCATTGTGGTTTTGATTTGCATTTCCCTGATGACTAATGATGTTGAACATCTTTTCATATGCTTATTCGCCATTTGTATATCTTCTTCACAGGACTGTCTTTTCAGATCATTTGCTAATTTTTAAATTGGGTTATTTGTCTTTATATATTCTAGATACAAGTTCCTAATCAAATATGTGCTTTGCAAAAACTTTTCCTGTTCTGTGGGCTATCTTTTCACTTTCTTGATGGTTCTTTTGAAGCATAAACACTTTTAATTTTGATGTCTGATTTATCTATTTTCTTTTGCACTTGTGTATGTTTGTGATTGAAACATTTCTCAGTTTTAAAGCACAATGTGATATCACTACACAACTATCAGTATGGCTAAAATAAAAAGTGGCAATAACACCAAATTGTGCTAAAGATGTAGAGAAAATGGATCAAGCTGGTGGGAATGTGGAATGGTTCAGTTGCTCTAGAAAATAATATGTCAGTTTCTTTCTTTTTAAAAAAACAACTTTAGTGAGATATAATTCACATTACAGTTCACCCATTTGAAATGTACTGGTAGAGTCTTATAAAACTAAACACGTGCTTATCATGTGGCCCGCCAGTTGTCATTTGGTAATTTATTCTAAAAGAAATAAAACTTAGCTTCACACGAAAACCTGTATGTGAATGTTCATAACAACTTTATCTGTAGTAGCCCCAGACATTCTTTAGCAGATGAATTGTTGAACATACTAATACATTCAGACTACGGATTACTACTCAGCAATAAAAAGGAATGAACTACTGGTACATGCAACAGCTTGGATGGATCTCAAGGATGTCATGCTGAATGAAAAAGCCAGTCTCAGAAGGTTGCATACTATGTGATTCTGTTATACAACATTCTTGAACTATAGAGATAGAGAACAGGTTAGTGGTTGTCAGGGATCAGAGGGGGCGGGGAGAAAGGTGAAAGTGACTATTATGCAAGAGCAGGAGGGAACCTTGTAGTGATGGCATAACTCTCTGTCATGACTGGTGATCGTTGCGTGAGTCTGTGTATGTGGTAAAATTGCATAGAATTAAATACATGCACATGCAAATGAGTGTATGTAAAAATGGTGAAATCTGAATAAGATCAGTGATGCTCTATCAGTGTCACTCTTCCGGTTGTGATATTACACTATAGTTTTGTAAGATGTTACTATCGGGGGGAACTGGGTAAAGTGTACCTGTAATCTCTCTGTATTATTTCTTATAGCTGCATATGAAGCTATAATTATCTCAAAAAGTTTAAAATTAGAAATCCAAAATTCCTGTTTTAATTTTAATTTAGTAAATACAGATTGATAGAACTTATATACAAGAGCTCTGTAGAGTCCTTAGTAATTTTGAAGAGTGTAAGCACCAAAACATTTAGGTCCCCATGCTGAATGACGCATACCTAGACTGTATGGTGTGTACCCAGGCTGTGCGGTCCAGTGGTTAAGTGCATGGACTATGTGGTCAGATTTTGAGTTTGAATATGGTTCTGCCTGTTATTCCTGGTGTGTCATGTGGAGGTTATTTAACCTCTTTGTGCTCCTGTTTCTTCAGCTATAAAGTGGGTTAGTACCTGAACCCGTCTTGTGAGGTCTTTATGAGGATTAAATGATCATTCACCTAAAGCATAGCACACAGCTGGCATTCAGCGAACAGTAGCTACAGTTGAAGAAAGCAACATGGGCTGAGGGTCGGCACATCTGGGTTCTTGTCCTGCTCTGCTTTGCAATTCCCTTCCGTGCTCTGGGCCTCTATTTTTTCTTGTGTGTGTGAACTAGCCGCTGTCCAAAGGCTTTTCCGGCCTTTGTAGGGATGGAGTCATTGTAGGACCAGGGAACCCGTCACTAAGGTGACTTATGCCCGAAATGAGGACTTTCCTACTCAGTCCATGTTTCCAGGCACCCGAGCTTCTGAACGTGGATTCTGAAGGAGAGGGCACTTCCTTGCATCTGTGAGGCTGCTTAGGAAAGGTCACTTTAGGTCATTTGTTCCCAGGTGGCTTTGAGGCAAGAAGCAGGAGCCCTTGGAAGATGGAAAGGAGCATGGGCGTTGGTAGTTGGGGCTGCCTCTTGGCTTGTGCCCTTTTGATTTACCAGGAGGCACTTCGGTTTGGTGTGTAGAATGCGTGCTTTGCAGCCACAGTGAGTCCAGGTCCTGGCACTGACACTGCATGGGCTCAGGTGACTAACCTCTTTGAGCCTCAGGTGCCCCGTCTATAAAAATGGGGTAATAAAGATGCCCACCCCGCAGGGCTGTGGTAGGATTCAGTGAGAAGCCTGTGAGGTGCCAGGGCAGCCCAACACCTGCATCCACTGAATGATAGCTATTCTGTTACTTAGAACCCTTTGGAGTTTTTCTGCTTCATACTATCCGGGCAAGGAGATCCCTCTGTCCTAAGAATGCTATTTATTTCCAGCTAGTCTCTTGACTGACTTGAGAGGGAATGCATCCTTAAGAGTCTTTACAAGAGTTAATTTGCTTTGCCAGCCAGGTTCCTCTTCTGAACCAGCATATCCTATCTACCCACCTGCCGGAAGCGGGTTGGTCCATTGTTTCGCATTTACGTGGCAAGTAGCTCTGGGTATTTATCGACCCTAACTTCCTTATGGACAGTAGGCATTTATTGAGTGCCTGTTTTCTCTACTGTGCATGCTCTCCTGGGTGTTCTTTGTTTGCTAAGGAAAGGTTAAGGTGTGGCAGGATTTTATTAGGCCAAGAAGACGACCAGGGCATCTGGGCAAAAGCTGCACAGTGACACGTGGAACTCTGCTGAGACGAGCAGAATGCCTTTGTTCTAAATGGAGAGTTTTATTCAGAAAGCCAATGGAAGCCATGACCATCGAGGTGGCCCCTGAAGGACATGCTGCCCTCACACACAAATGGGGCATCCCACCAGAGCTGGCCGTCACTCCCAGTGCCTGCCTCCGCTGTGCCCTCTCCTCCTCTCTTTTCGTTTGCCACCACCACAGCAGGGGGCCTCCTGCCCAGGCTGTGGTGCAGTCTGACAGGGACACTGGGCTGAGGGCAGGCCCAACCTTCTTTCGGTTCCATGCTTCCCCGCCATCATTCCTCACCCTTGGCAGTGCTCCAGCACTCAGTCTTCTCCCAGCTCATCACTGTAGGTTTCTTTTCCTTTCCCTCCAGGACCCAAAAACTGAGGGGAATGGAAGGGGCTTTAGAATGGAGAACCCCAGCTTCTCTCTTCTGTTACCCCTTAGATCAGTGGGTCCCAAAGTTTCTCATAGGACGTTATACAGAAATGGGCACACATTGTTAATTCTCATTAATTTATTTAGAATCAGTAAAGCTCATCCCCCCAAATAAACAAGGATTCTGGGTTGAGTAACTTTGGGAAACACTGGGGTGAAAAAGCTAGACAAGTGTATTTACTAGGACCCTGTAAGAGGGAGGTCTGGCAATGCAGGGTTTCACCCAAACCAGTTTGCTGGTGTATTTAACTCGGGTGGATTCCCAGGGAGGGTCATACTGGCTGAGTTACTTTCAGGCTGACTCCAAAAGGCATTTTGCTATGGAGTGGGAAGGAGAAGTTTAGAGGCCGCCAGGCAGCGTTCATCCCTACATGGAAAGGGGATGGACAGCTGGGTGGGCAGGGCTAGGGGAAGCCAAGGAGTCCACAGAGAGAAAGGGGCCACAGGCGCCGATGCAGCCTGAGGAGGCTGGGCACAGACCTGAAAGGCTAACTAGCATTGTGCTCATGACTGAAGTTGGCACCCTGTGCAAAGATCAATATGAAATGACAGTTTTCAAAATGGCCACTAGGTGGGGCTGCTTCCCCAGGACTGCAAAATGATCTAGTCAATCCTTTCGGAGCAGGAATTTGCCCCTTTTTTCCTCCTCGTTTGAAAAGTGTAGATTTTACAACCCCTGTGGGTAAGCTTTTGAGAAGTATTTTTTCCGCATTTGTTCCTTCCTTGCCCCTGCTCACTTTGTACCTTTCCCGAGTGGGCTCATATATCTATGCATGCTCTTGGAGACTTTTTCATCATAAGCCACTCTCACAAATCGAAAACTATATAGGAGAAAACTTAGCATAGAATTTTCCCTCTGAAAATAGAAAACACTCTATCTGCCAGATAGAGTGAGAGAGGTGGGAAAGTTTGACTTTGTTCGATCAGTATATTAAAAACGAATGTTTTTCAGTTCCATTCTAGGGCTGGTTAACACAGGAGTGAGCTAGAAAAATATGGAAGGGAAAGAGATGAGGGAGAAATAAAGAAGAATGAAGGAGGCAGCAAGAACTGCAGCAAAGGTAGCTTAGCACGCTTGGAGGTGAGTGGCGCTCAGGCCACCCTGGACAGTGTCTCTTGGACAGAGGGGGTTGCAAACTGCCTTTGAACTGTTCACTGGCGGGTTAGCCACTCTGTACTGCTTTCCAGCAGCTCTAACCAGTACATTAGTAGAGGGCTTAAGTATGAAGAAAATTATTTTCTGAGTGCAGTCACCATGATTGGAGTAGCTCATCACCCACTGGGAAGATGGATGGAAGCTCAGGCTGCAGTGGGTTGACTTAAAGAAACTGGAGGCAGAATGACATTTTCTTACTGTTCCTTACCTCCTCTGTGCCCTTTGAATATTCAGGTATGGTAATCTAGCTCTTTGTTCCTCAGTATGATTCACAGAGCGGCAGCCTTGGCATTACCCAGGAACTTATTAGAAATGCAGACTCTTGGGCTCCACCCTAGACTGACAGTCAGTTTGCATTTCGTTTTAATAAGATCCTTGAGAGATTCGTGTGCCTGAATTAAGAGTGTGAGAAGCACTGACCTAGCTCATCAAGTCTACCAAACTCACTTCGGAAACTCAGGCAGTATTGTAGGATAGAACTTAGATATTTGGGAACATTCTGAGACATTGATTCTCCCCACTTCTGATTTTCAACTTCAATGTTTTAAAAAATAGTATTAACAGGTAGTTTTTTGGTTCTTGTAATTTAACAGCAAACTGAGATTTCACTCTTAAAACTTGCGTTCTGCTGATTCTTTCCGCAAGTTCTTGTTGACACTTGTCAATCTCCTGAGTCTTATTGATGAATCCCAGATAAGGATGCTGGAATGCTCTAGATAGCTGACTTCAGCCAGTGGTGTTATCTCAATAAAAAGCTACTGAGGTTTCTTTTTTCTGTGGATGGCTTGATTTGAGGTCTGAAAGGGCTTGGGTTTAATAGGTCCTGCCAGCTGTAGATCACGTGTCAGGGCTGGGCCATAAATGCTCCATTTTTTCCACTTTTGGCAAGGATTGAAATGGCCTCTTTCCCGGCTTTTTGGCCCTGCATAAGGGAAGGCCTTTGAGGGACATTCGTTTTCCCTGCTTGTCTTTCTGGGTCAAGATTAGGTCATAACCCTTTTACATTTGTTCATTGGGCCCTGGGCCCCTGGGGAAGAAATTCTGGCCAGGGGTCTGATTCTTTTCTGGATTCTGTAGCCTGGTCAGGCCAGCACACAATGTTTGTTGGGTATTGGATGGGTGGCTATGAAAAAAAAAAAGAAAGAATGTTTGATTTGAATGAAATGACTGATAACAAATCTTTGCCTGCTTTCAAGTTGTTGAGAGTCCCCCTTGGCTGGTAAGAGGAGGGGTTTTTCTGTTTGTTTGTGGCTCCTTGCCTGTCTTGAGGGCAGTGTTTTTGAACAATAGTGAAAAAGACCTCCTTTGGTTTTTGTAGATGGCAGTTGAGTTTCTGCATGAGCTGAATGTTCCATTTTTCAAAGTTGGATCTGGGGACACTAACAATTTTCCTTACCTGGAAAAGACAGCCAAAAAAGGTAAGTGTTTAATTTTTGTCATAAAATCTAAAGGAGTCCAAACCTTCGTTTTTACTCCTTTGCTGGCAAGTAAAGGGGGTCTTACGAAGACAGACTTTAGAAACCTCTTTGTAATCCGCATATACCTCCACTTTTTTGTGTACTGACTTGAAAGGGAAGAAGTTAAGGATGACACAGTTGTTATATGAATTTTTAAATTTTAAAATTATTTTTAACTTATTAGAAATATGAAATTAAGAATATGACACTATATATAAAACTTCTTAGAGGAAGCTCTTTGAGAAATACTCTATAGGTATATCATAATGTCTAATATATGCACATTATAATTTGTAATGTGGTTTTACAACACAAGTCATATCATTCGATTCTAACAACCACCCTGGGACTGAAGTAGGTTACATGATTAAGATGCTTTGTACTTATTTCATAGATGTGGTATCTGAGACCACATAACTAGTAAGTAGCAGCTCTGGGCCTCACACTCACTCATGCTCTTGAATCTGGGGTCTTTGCTTACCCTATCACACCTCTTGATCCAATGAAATGCTCATCTTTTCCTGAGGAATGTGAAATTCCTCTGACTCCTTAATTCACTTCACTCTGCTAAATGATGTTGAGGGGTGAAGGAAGTCTACATTAACCATGGTTGAGGTCAGGAACCCACCAAGCTCACTTCTGTTCTTCCACAGTGGCTGGCACAGTGTGTGAGAGATGTTTGTGGAATTCAGTTGAATGATGAGACCAGCAGTTGGGGTGTGCTTGAGGGAGAGTCAGAGCTCCTAAAAAGAAAGTGACGATGGTGTTGGTGTTGGGTTACTCAGGCCGCCCCATGGTGATCTCCAGCGGGATGCAGTCAATGGACACCATGAAGCAAGTCTATCAGATTGTGAAGCCCCTCAACCCCAATTTCTGCTTTCTCCAGTGCACCAGTGCATACCCACTCCTGCCTGAGGATGTCAACCTGCGCATCATCTCGGTGAGCAGGAGGGAGAGGGCCATTGTCTCATTGGGCCACTGCAAAATGGCTTTTCTTGAGTCATTTACTGCAGGGAAAATGTAGCCTTTTTTGCAACCAAAATTCTAACCAACTTTGACATGCTTCGTAATTTGAACATCCTTTGACAGAATCAAATTAGAACCAACTATGCAGCTAAGGAAGCAGATACATTCTAAAGAGGGTGATTATAAATTAAATTTTCTTAAAACATCCTAATTTCGCCCATTTTAAAATTTAAGGTAGAGTCCTCATAGTTATCTATGTACATGTTCTTTACCCATGCATCTTGGCCATTAGAGGTCCCTCTTCTGTGAATTGCTGGCTCATCTTCTTTCTTAGTGTGTCGTTTTTGTATGTGTGGTAAAATGTACATGACATTCTACATGACATTCTAACTATTTTTAGATGTACAGTTCAGTGGCATTAAGGACATCCATATTGTTGTGCCGCCATCACCATCATCCATCTCCAGAACTTTTTTATCATCTCAAACTGAAACTAAATGCATTAAACACTAACTGCCCATTTTCCCCTCCTCCAACACCGGACAACCACCGTTCTACTTTCTGTCATTATAAATTGGACTACTCCGGATACCTCATATAAGTGGAATCATACAGTATTTGTCCTTTTGTATCATCTTCTTTCACTTAGCATGTCTTTACAGTTCATCCTCGTTATAGTAAGTGTCAGCATTTTATTCCTTTTTAAGGTTGAGTAATATTCCATTGTGTATATGTACCATATTTTGTTTATCCATTCATCAGTGTACATTTTGGATATTTCCACCTTTTGGACATCGTGAATAATGCTGTTAGGATACTGGTGTACAAATATGTTTTTGTTTTTCTTCATATTGATTTTCTTGAAACCTTTGACTCTTCCTGCTCTGTTTTATTTGCCAGCTCTGTTATTTTCTACCTGTAATTCTGAGCATTCCTGAGGCTCAAACTGGATACAGTGACAACTTTCACGGAGCCTTTTCTCTCCCAGGATTTGTCTATTCCAACTCAGTTTACAGATGGCGAATTCTAGTCCCAAAGGGTAAAGAACTTACTTGGCTGAGATCTCACAGCAGTTTTGTGGAAAAGCTGGGATTAGAATCCTTTGTCTCTTACTGTCTCAGGCCAACTCTATCGGTTCCCCTGGCAGCTCTTGAAACTTAACTAGAAATGTATCTATGTTTAATTATCATACAAAAACATTATAGTAATATTAGTGTAATTCTAAACATTATACATACATATAATCCTTACATTGCAGTTAACTAGTTTTCCTCTTATATATTTCTTTCAGGACAGTATTTGACTTTTTTTTTATGATAGTGTAAGCTTTTGTATATGTTGCTACAGTCTTCATATTTAACTTTTTAAAAAATTAAATTTTTTTGAAAACTGAGTTATATTTTATCTAAACTTTCTGTCTCTCCTAGTTAATAGTCTTTTCTCTATTTCTAGCTATCTCTAAATGGTTATTTTTAAAATTTAAACATAATTTTTAAAAATTCAAATGTCTTTGAATTATAGGACATAGAAAGTGTGAACATTCTTATAATCACATCCCGCCGAGATTACCGTAATCAACATTTAGTATATGTGACTCCAAATATTTGCCTTGATTGTCTTTCTCTGTGCAGTATGGTCCCCCTTTCCTTTCCGTCCCTACCCAAGGAGCGCTCACGTCTGGTCTCTTGACACCAGGGCACAATGAGCATTAAATTGCCAGCCCTCTCCATCTTAGGCCCAGCCTACCATATTTCAGCAGTTTGAATCCCCCAACCTAGCAACCTGCATTCCCTTGTCCATCACATACTCTTAAGCCTGGTTTTTAAGGCCTTCGCCACTCAGCTGTCCTTTTTATTAAACCCCTTCTGAGTCTTTCTACTGTACTTAAGCTTTCTGGTCACCCTCACTGACAAGAGTCACTTGACTTAGAATGTCTTTTGTTGCATTCAGTGAATTATAGATAACAGATTAATTATTTAGCATTTCCACCGAAGGATTGTTTTGAGATTGGGCTGTATATATATTATTGATGTTATTTTTGCATAAAGCACACTTGCTTTCAGCAGC
This sequence comes from Pteropus medius, assembly GCF_902729225.1. NCBI lineage: Eukaryota > Metazoa > Chordata > Mammalia > Chiroptera > Pteropodidae > Pteropus > Pteropus medius. Next base: position 3,261,136 of record NW_024341894.1, on the reverse strand, counting down.
TCAGGCTAATTAAATGTGACAGATGCTTTTTGAATGAGTTTAGGCATTTGGTTATAGCTCTGTTGTTATTCCCGGTGGTTTGCGAAGGTGAAACATTCTTAAAATGCATTCTCGCTAACAATAGCCATTACTTTTTGAGCATTTACAGTGTGCTGGGTGCTTTTCATGAATTTAGGGCAGCCCTCCACAGGTATCATTATCCCCAGTGAGGAGAGGCCCAGAGCGCCTCAGTATCTTGCCCGTAGTCTCACAAATGGTGAGTGGCTACACTGGAACTCCAGCCCAGATCGGCCTGACTCCAGAAGATATGGGTAAAGCACCATCATACTTAACCTTCTTTTCTTTTTTTATCTTAAAGGAGTATCAGAAGGTCTTTCCTGACATTCCCATAGGGTATTCTGGGCATGAAACAGGCATAGCCATATCTGTGGCCGCGGTGGCTTTGGGGGCCAAGGTTTTGGAGCGTCATATAACTTTGGACAAGACCTGGAAGGGTAGTGATCACTCGGCCTCACTGGAGCCTGGAGAGCTGGCTGAGCTGGTGCAGTCCGTGCGCCTTGTGGAAAGGGCCATGGGCTCCCCGACCAAGCAGCTGCTGCCCTGTGAGATGGCCTGCAATGAAAAGGTGGGTTCTCCCGACCCTGCCGGGCTCCACTGTTCTGACAGGGCTGCAGTGGGCTTACCTGCCAGGTAGAGTCAGTTCTAACCTTGCCTGAGCCCTGGTCAATGGGATGATAAATGTCGCTCCAGCCCTCAGAGTCTCTCTGGGCTTCTATTAGCAGCAGGAGAAACATGTTGTTTAAGGGAACTTTAGCAGTTCCTCTGGCCGCCTAGGATCATTTTATAATTTCTCACCAAGTCTCTGAAGCCTGTGGCCCCCGACTCCCAGTGTAAGGAGATGGTGGTAGTGTCCAGGGCCTCGTGAGGCACTCAGATAGGTCAAGTCCGGGGTCCTTTGGAGTAGGTAAGTCTTGAGAAACATTCAGGTAGAAGGTTCTGTGAGGCAGTGGGAGAAGGGCCTGTGATGCGTTAAGGCATCCCTAATCGGCGGGGTGGGGCACTGGATAAATGGGGGCAGCAGGTTGTCGTAGTGGGCTGGTGGATAGATGGGAGTGGTGGGTCGTCACAGGGAGTTTGTGGGGGATGACACAAATATCCCCTCAGGAGCAGTGTGAGCTGTGTAGCATTGACCTTCAGACAGGAAATGGTGAGCCCAAGGAGTACTGCTGGCACTCCGATCATTTGGGCTTCTTGGAAGCCGTACCTGGCCTGGTCTTTGCCTCTGAGTCTCAGACCTAGGCGTCCCGGGCTGCCAGGAGTGCAGATACCCCTAATTGGCTGTGGGCTCTCTGGGTCGAGGCAAATACCTACCATCAAGCACGTTGTCTTTATTCTAGTGGGGCCCTACTCGCTTCCCTCAAATTAAAGCTGCATATACACCAGGAAATTACAATAATCGTAAAAAGAAACAAACTCCCAGATAGAAGAAAAGGGAAGAGAATTGTACCAGAAACCAGATGAGAGTTGAGCACTTAATTTAGTTCTGAGTCTCCTGGCTCCCGGAGCACACAGTGGAATGTAACAGGATGCATAACCTGGTAATTGTCCATTGACAGATGTTTTGTCCTGGCACTAAATTCCATATTGATTCCTTGGCATTTACATGGAGGATGTACAGTAATATAATAGGTAATTTGTTTAACAGGATATGGACAAGACATAGAAACGCCAGTCATGAACTTCAGTATCCTTCATTCTGCACCTGCACATCCTTTGCCTTGTCCTAGGAGACCCCCCCTTCCTGTCCTCTGAGTGGCACATACCGTTTTGTGAGCCCTCCATATTCTTGTTTTACTGAGCACAGTGGCCATAAGGTTCGTGTCCCTTAAGAGCAGTGGGCAAGGAGTGAGGAATCCTAGGTTCTCATCTCAGCCCCCTGCAGCCTTGTCCAAGTCACCCACCCTCTGTGGGCCTCAGTTTCCCTGTGCTTAAAATGAGATATTGAACTAAATGATGACAAAAGTAAATGACATAATTTTCATTTATCAGGAGCATTCCATGTTCCATGTTCTATGTAGATTACATTTATTATCACTAATCTTTATCATTGTCTGGCAAGATAGAGGCACTTGTTTCCTATTTTACCAAGAAACTCAGCCACAGCTGGGATTTGGACCAGCTGACTGGGATTTGGACCTTGCTCTTTTTGGTAACATAACCTGAGCCCTTTCCTTTGCACTTGATTGTGAAGGCCCCTCCCCTGAGTATGAGTTCACCCCACTCTGGCCGAGTCCCTGCTGTGTGTGAGATACTGCTCTAGGCACCAAGGGGAAAACAGAGTCCCTATTCTAAAGGCACCTCATGAGGACTGATCAAGGACCTTGGATGCAAAGCAACATGCACTAGTTACTTCTGTGAGACTGACACTGAGTCTTAATTTTATTCACAGCTGGGCAAATCTGTGGTGGCCAAAGTGAAAATTCCAGAAGGCACCATTCTGACATTGGACATGCTCACTGTGAAGGTGGGTGAGCCCAAAGGCTACCCTCCTGAAGACATCTTTAGTCTGGTGGGCAAGAAGGTCCTGGTCACTGTCGAAGAAGACGACACCATCAGAGAAGAATCAGTAGAAAATCATGGCAAAAAAATCAAGTCTTAAAATAAAGTGCTATTCTCTGGATTCTGAATTGCCTTGCTGGTGCTGTGGCGTATGGCTGGGTGAGGTGGGGCAGGAGTGGTGGTCTCCTCAGACCTGGCTTTCATCCGCTCCCCAGCCCTAGACAGCAGACATTTTTGGGGCCAGGCTCATGTCAAGCCTGTTGGAGGGATACAAAGAGCAAATAGAATCATCTCTGCTTCAAGTTGGCTGGCCCAGAAGGGGAGGTGGGCTCAAAAGCATTTAAATCATCACCCTCCAGTTGTATGGGTACAAGAGGGATGAGCTCTGGCTGTATGGGTCCTCTCCTTTAAACAAGCCTTCCTTCTTACTGCCCACAAATCTCCCTTCCACACCTCCTGCTGTCTCTCTTTCTCCATTGCTCTATTCCCTGCCCACCCTGGGGCTCTGTGTGCAGTTAGCTCTATGGCGATCACTTGGTAGTAGAGAAGTGGTTGGTCAAAGGGTCTTGCAGGCAAAGAAATGCCCAAAGCACTCATCTCCGTGAGGAAAGAGGGAAATGGCATTCATTCCTTCTCTGAACAGAGATGTGCCAGGCCCTGCTTCAGGTCCTGAGGACACAACCCAAATCTGTTTCCTCACGGATCTTCCACTCAGGTGGGGGCATGTGCGCAGTAAGTAAATCAGTTATTAAAAGGTGATATGTGCAATGGGGGAAAAATAGAGCTGTGTAAGGGAGGTGGGGAATGTGGGGCTCAGTGTATTTGCAGGTTGCAGTGACTCTGCATATGGTAGTATTGCAAATCAGCCCTTCTATAATCTATAATGAAATTATAAACCCAGCTAATAAAAAAGATTGTTTTAGTTCCTCGAAGAGCAGCATGAACCTTTCACAAAGATTCCATGTCATATTCCCCTTTGTTCTTTTGAACCAATAGAGATTAATGATTCTTTTCAAGTGTTTTTACAAATTCTTAATCTTTGTTCACATTTGGCCTTGTTTATTACTAATAACTCTTATTTCAAAGTATATATTTGACTCTCTTTTCAAATACATAAATTAGCCATTTGACGTTTCTTTACTTGTGAGTATAGAACCTCCTTCTCCTATAGATCCCAAAAGAGTAGAAAGACACTCATGTGGGTGGGGTAGGATTGGGATCCTGGGTTGTACTCCTGTGTAAAAGTAAATTCATAAAATTGATGTGCTAAAAACTGAAGTGTGATAGTATCAATTTTCTGGCTGGTATTTATTCCCTTTCATTTCTCCCTATAAACAGACCTTGAATAGGCGATCAAAATTTCTGATTCCGTGGACTTTTTTCTACAACAGCAGAGAAGGTGACATTTAAGCAAACATCTAAGACTTCCTAATAAAAAGGGACATAATACGGTAATAGAGGGATGCATTCCAGGGCCTGGAAACAGGATGTGGGTCTGGAAGAAAGAGAGGGAAGGGCCTGGCCTGGCTCTAGCTGACAATGTGCAGGGGATGGTTTCAAGCAGGGAACCAGTCAGTTGGCTCCCGATGGAGATGTTAGAAGGGCCCAGGCTACTCTGTAAACCTCAGGTAGATTTCTCTCAGAGGGTAGGAATCAGTGAGACGCAGAGTTGAAAGAGCTTGAGATCACAGGTCTTAACTGCCTTTTGTGTAGAGGACTGTGTTGGAGAGAATTGTGAAGGAGGGCCATTGTGTAGAACATGCTTCCCATCAGGGCACATAGTACGATAGCCTGTGTTTATATGTGTGGGTGAGGTATGGGCCACTTCATGCCATACTAGGCTGCCCTGGGGAAGGTGATATGTGCAATGGGGGAAAAATAGAACTGTGTAAGGGAGGTGGGGAATGTGGGGCTCAGTGTATTTGCAGGTTGCAGTGACTCTGCATATGATAGTATTGCAAATCAGCCCTTCTATAATCTATAATTTCATTATAGATTATAGAAGGGCTGATTTGCAATACTATCCCATTCAATCTGGGAACTCAGGTGGCTTCAGCGTTGGTAAAGGATGGTCACAAAGATGCCAAAACCTACATAACGTTATCTGGGATAGGAATGGCTGAGGGGCAGGGTTTATTTCCACATAAGCAAGAACTTAGTGGGTTATCTTCAGAAGTGGAGAAGTCCCCATCACTGCAGACACTCAATCAGGGGCCAGCTGACCGCCGCAAGAAAATTGTGAAGGTGAAAAATGAGCAAGGCCCCATCCAGGCCTCAGTGCTGTGTACATGAAGCAACATTAACTCCCAATGAAGACCATGGTTAAAAGGGACAAAATTCATATTTTATTAAAAACAAACTGCACATTAGAAAATTGCTGTCATCTGAACATATCTGTAAGCAATTTGCTGTATCAATAAATTCTACAAATTCAAATCTGAAAGCGCAAGTGATCACTAATGGACCCCAAGGAAGCTCAGTCGTCTGCTGAGAATATTCAGGGAGGCTCCTGCTGCCGTCAGATGGCAGCTAGGCTTATCAATTATCTCAGCATGAGCATGACAGGGACTCCGCTAGGGACGCTCATACATCCTTGCATGGCACAGCTCTACGGTTTTTAAGGCAATTTGAGACTCACAGCACTGGTAGGGAGAGTCATTACCCCCATTTTACAGATGTTCCAAGAAGTGAAAAGTGAAGGTCACAATTGTTTATGGACCAAAACTGCCGTTTTCTGGCTAGCACAGGCCTTGGCACAGAGTTGGTATTTGATAAATTTGATAGTCTAGCTACTCTCAAAACCCCTTCTGGGTGTAAGAACTCATCTCAGAGCCCAAAGAAGGAAATGCAAAGGTAGACTTGGGTACCAGAGAGTAACGAGGAAACAAAGCAAAGCATTACAGGCCTACTGAGAGAGAGGCCTGCTGCCTGCCCAAACACTATGGCCTGGTAGACATGAGCAGAGACACCAGCTTCACCATTAGCTGTGTGACTTGTGTGTCAATTCTGCCGTGTGTAAAACTGGGATAACTTTCTACCTCCCAGGGATGATGTGAGGATCAGATTGAGTTAATAGCTGTAAAGCATTAGAACAGTGTCTGACTAAAGAGCAAGGGCTGTTATTACCAGGCCCCTGTGGCTGTGGGTCTGGGAACAAGTCTTGATTTGCAGGGATGAAGAGAGATGTAGGGTCAAGTGTACGCCTCGTCCTCTGCCAGGAATGCCCTCTGCCTGAATTCAGTTCTGTGCCATCCCCAGTAGAATTAATTTGCCTTTTTTTCAGGATTCCTAGACCATAGTGCTTAGACATCTATCCAAGCTAGAGTTTTAAATGATTTAGTTAGAACTAAAAGCACTTCTGAGGTCCCTTCTGCCTTGCATTCTACTTGTATTAGATTGCCCCATGTGAAATTGCCATTTTTAGGTCAAAAACTATTGTAAATTTGTTTTATAAGGTTCAAATTGATGCACTGAGAGTCTGTTTAAATGACATGGGAGATTCACCTTTGCGTTTTCCTCACCCTACCACTGCCCTCCTGCCGAGCATCTAACAAGATACTTTTAATACAGTATAACTTAAAAACTGTCCATGGAATTTGACAAATCAAACCTGAACCTTCAGAACTGAGACAGAAGCCCTGGAAAGAGGCCTTTCCCTCCCTGCTAGAGGTGCTGGCCACCCTGTGAGGTCGTGTTGGTTTGGCCTGCTCTATTTTTACTGTCAATTCTTTCCAGAAAATGGGGCTCTCTGGGTTTCCTCGGTAACATTTGGATCTAAGGGATCTGAGGAGCTTATGGTGTCTGGGCTGCCCAAACCCCACTCATAGCTCCTTTTAATTCTAGGAGAGTGGGAAAACTGCCCGTGGTTGCTTAGCAATGGTCACCTGATTTCTTCCCAACATCCCCTGAGAAATAAATAAGCAGTACTATCTCCCAGGTTGAAGGCTGGGCCTGAAGGGCTGGGCCAAGGGGCAACTCAGACACTTGCCTAGGAGCTAGGGTGTGGCCTAGCCCTTTATCACCACAGGTGACTTGAAGCAACGTTCTTTCAGGACCTTAGTCTCTCCAAATGTATAGTGAGGTCAGGCTGGGTGATCTGTGAGGCTCTCCCAGCTCAGTTGCTCTGAGTCAAGAATAGCTTGCTGCTGATCATTCAATCTCACAGCGTGGGAAGGAAAGGACTTACTGAATATTTCAGGGTGGAGGAGTACAGGACATAGCTGCCCTTAGAAAGCTTCCAAACTAGTTGGAAAGATAGGTTCCAGGTTTGTGACTCTGATAGAGATTCTTGTGGCTTGGGGAGACTTCCTTGGGGGCAGATAAGCCTGGGGAAGACTGAGACAGGCAAAGAAGAAGAAAGGGCTTTCTTATATAAATGTGTATAAGGCACCAGAGAAGGACAGAGCTTAAGGCGCAGAGGTGGAACTAGGTGACACACAGTTCTGATCGAGAGTCTCTGAAAAGAGCAGTAGGGGCTAGCTGAGGAGGGGCAGACTAGAAAAGCCTTGAATGCTAAAGTGAGGTGAAGTGCTTCCCCCGCAACCCACCACCCGCCCCCCCGACCCCCCAGTCTTGGGAACCTCTTCATATTTCTGAGAGGTCGAGGTTTTAGGCAGATCACTCAGGCTATAAGTGGAGGAGAATGGGAGAGGGTTTAGGCCAGGAGCTATTAAGAGGCTCTTGAAACTACTCTGAAGGGAGGTGACATGGACAAGCTAAAGTAGAGTGGAGAGGAGGCAGCAGATCCAAAGGACATTGCACAGAGTCAGGGCTGGGTGACTCTCATTCATTCACATATTTATTGTGCACCTACTATGTGCGAGGGGGTTCTGGATGCTGTATGAGGGAGGCGGTCTGAGGTTAAGGACAATGTATTGTAACTTGTCAGGATGCTTAGGGCTCACCTGCAGACGTGTCTTTTCAGGAACCTGGACTAAAAGCAGTGTAGTACAAGTGCTCTGGTGGGAAGATCTGATGAGAGGAGCAGCAGCAGCAGCAGCAGCAGCAGCAGCAGCAGCAGCAGCAGCAGCAGCAGCGGAACTGTCTTTAGGGTGTGGTTGAGACTAGCCCTGGAGAGGAAGTTAAAGCACAAGGCATGGCTTGTAGACGATGGGGGTGCTCAGACACATCTGAGTCGGGTGAGACCAGGGCCTTAGAGACCTAGGGCAGTCGCTTTGGTCTCAGCCTCTAGGGCAGCCGGGGAATGCTGATGGCCCCTTCCCAGAGCCGCAGGGCCGGGTAGAGCGGCTCCTGAAAGGCAGCGCGGAAAGTGTGCAGGTGTCTCATGCTGCCCGAAACGTCGTAGAAGGAGAGGATACCAGCCTCGTAATCTAGGAAGATGCCCAGCCGGTCGGGGTCGTGGTGGGGCTGCAGACGGCTGCGCTGACAGTCGTGGAAGGCCCAATACTCGAGGTCATAGCGCTTGAGGCACCAGGACTGGCGGTTGCAGCCCAGGCGAGCAGCGGCTGATTCCCCGTGACGCCGCAGGGAGGCGTAGGCCACGCCCACCCACCAGCCGGCGCCCGCTTCCTGCACGTCCACCTCCCAGTAGTGGCGGCCGGCGGCGAAGCAGTCGCGGCCCAACACTTGCCACAGCGCATCGAAACGCAGCGCAGGCGTAGGTCCCAGGCGGCCCAGCAGGGCACAGCGCACCGTTAGGCGGTCGGCCGACAGGCGCAGACGCACGTGCATCGTGTCGGGATCCAGAGTGGGCGTGCGCGCGTCTGCGGAGGGCGGGAACACCGGGGCACGCCTGGTGGGCGGGGCCACAGCGTGCCCCGCCCCCCGGAAACCAACCCTATTTAGCACCTGCCATCCCTCTGGTTCACGACAGAAAATGGGAAAATTCTGAAATCACCCACAGAGAAATGGAAACCTACTCTTTTAACCCAGGGGAGGTGGCTGGGGAACGTGAGGAGAGAAAATTTTATTGTACACTCGTACCATTTGAATTTTGAACCATGGAATTTGCCTATTTCTAAAAAATTTTGAAATCCCATTTACTGTTAACATAGGTGTATATTCTTTTAATTTTTTTCTTTACTTGCTGCTTATAGCTTTCCTTAACATTGGTATCATACCATACATGCTCTTGAATAATCTCTTTAAAAAAATTTATTGATGTGTTATGAACATTTTACCACATCAAATAATATTCTAATAGCATTTTAATGGCGACTCTAAGATTTTGATGTATGGATGTATTATAATTAAATCTAACCCTCCCGCCCCCCACTTTAAAAAAATATTTAGGCTTTTTGAAAAGATTTTGCGAACACTAATATGATTATATCTTTATGCATCTGATTATTTCTTTAGGACATATTCCTAAAAGAATTGCTGAGTCAACAGGGATGATTGTTTTTAAGGCCTTTAGTAAACACTGCCAATGCCCTCAAGAAGGGTGGTAGAGATTAAACTCTCAATAATAGTTCTCATTGATTTTATCCCACATATGTAGTTTAACAAAAAAAGTCTAGACCGTAGGGTATGTGGATGTTAAATTTTAGTGGATACTGCCAGTTTTCTCAGTAATGTTTTGGAATTTTCTGTAGAGAGGCTTTATACATCTTTTGTTAGATTTATTCCTGGTTTTTAAAAAGTGTTACTGAAAATAACTTTTAAAAATTTTATTTTCTAATTGTTTATTGCCAATATATAGCAATACGATTGATTTTTGGATGCTGACACTACAGCAGCTGTTCTAAATTCACTTAGTATTTCTAATTTATCTGTAGATTATTTGAGATTTGGGATTTTCTGTCCAAGAATAGATGGTTATTACAGCATCATTTATAGAAAGGAAAATGTAAAGCAGCTTAAATGTCCAACATTATGAGATTGGCTAAATATGGCATAGTCATTCAATAGAATATTGTACATCTTTTTAAAAAATAATAATATTAATATTTATTGAAGTAAAAAACTGTTCATACTGTTAAATTAAAAAACTTACAAAAGAATATCTATAATATGATCCTTTAAAAAAAAATCTGTACAACTATATATGCCTTTAAAACGTCCAAAAGAATATATGTCAAAAAATTAACAGCATATATCTCTGGAGGAGGCAATTATTTTCTTTTTGTCTATCTGTAATTACTAATTTTTACAAGAAGCATGCATTACCTGTGTGATTTTTTAAGGCAACAAAGATGTTCACAATATATCAGTAAATGAAAATATTACAAAACGGTATGTATAGTAGGACACCATGTTTGTAAAAAATATATACATTATATATAGATATGCCAAAGAAAGCTAAAAGGGCAAATAACAGTAGTTATCTATTAGTACTAGGGTATAGACATGAGTAGAAGAATTTCCAAAGCTCTCCAATGATTCGTGAGTGATGGTCTTTTATAAAATTTTGCTTTCCTTTGTTTTCTTATTTTTCTAAAATGAACATATATTATTTCTGTATTTAAAAACTGTAATAAACGTTAAAAAACAAGTTGGGTCTCTTAGGAAAAAAGGGGGGCCTCCATATCTCCCCACTCGCCCACACACCCGAACCTCTCCACTCTGGGGGTCTTACATTTTAAGAAGAGTGATCGCTCTGGTGAGAAGCTTGTTTTCAACAAGAAATCCAGCTTGGTGCTGGAAGAGCTGGAGAGCTGGCAGTTCATGTCTGTAATGAATTGTGAGAAATGAGTGTGTGGCGCTCATGCAAGCAGCACAAATTATAAAACATACTAAAAATATTACAAAACTAGAGATTCTCCCCAGGAATCACATGCAAATTAAGGTAGGAAATGCAAATTCACAGTCACAGGAAAACTCCAAGACAATGCTGAAATCTAAAAAGAAATGCACTTTTCAGTGTTGGAAGGTAATTCAGCAATGGCAGGTCAGTGTGAGTGAGCCTTGAACACAGGGAGGAGATGGCAGGCTCCAGGACCATCCTGAGAATCAACTATGTATTTAACAGTCAAGGATGGCAGAAATGCAAATTCCAAGATAAAGATGGGAAACAAGAAATTAAAGTTGAGTCCTTAGAAAGGTCACGGTGATGTCTCATTCAAGTGAGAGGGAGTTCGGGGGAAACCCAAGCCGTGGTCCCATCTTTAACAGCTCAGTCAATCAAGTAATGGAGTGAGAAACAGGCTCACTTGAACTACCACCCTTCACCTTCTCGATCACGGAGAAGGTGTAAGGGCTCAGGGAAGGCTTCATGGAGGGGGAATCACCTCAGCTGACACCTAAAGGAGTGGGAAGATTTGGACATCAAGAAAAAGGATGGGAGCCTTTCCCGACAAGAGGGTACAGCATAAGCAAAGACATTAAGGGCAGGTGCTTGGAGTGGCATGTCAGCTATGGGGAGCCATGAAAGGTGTCTTGAGGTAGCACAGACATGAACAGAAGGACTTCCAAAGCTGGCTCTGGTGAGGAATGGATGGGCATGGTGAGAGTGGTGGCAGAGGCCCTGTTGGGAGGCTCAGGCTTGAACTGGGACAGCAAGGGTAGAAAAGGAGCTGGACTCGGGAAAAACCGCAGTGGCAGAGGTGCCAGGGTTTACCTGTTTACTGGAGTGGGGAATGAAGACCAGATCAGAGACAAGCAGCAGCAGATTGGGGAAGTAGCGGGTGGGGTGGGGAATGCTGGGTTCCATTTTGGCCTATTGAACCTGCAATGTCTGTGGAACAAATGGGGCTGAGCCCTGGAAGGGCAGTGGTGCTGTGGTGCTGCAAGACCCCCATCTCCTAGGGTCCTGACTGGGACTCAGCACCTCTCATATTACCTCTGATAGCAAGAATGATAGCCTCATCGGGGATGGGTGAGGGGGATGGCCTGGAAAAAAGCAGACTCCAGGGGATGACAAAACCGACCATAGGACCAGAGTCTGTTTGAATTCTGTCTCTATCTCTACCAGATGTATGACCTAGGGCACGGCAGTTAATCTCTCTGAGCCTCCGCTTCCTCATCTGTAAAATAGGGATCACGAAGGTACATACCACACAGGGTGGTGGGAAGGAGTTGCTGGGTGCATTTCTGTAAAGTGCTTAGAACAATGCCTGGCACAGAGCAAGTGTTAGCTGTCATCAGGCACTCAGCAGGCACCACAGTTCTTTGGGAATGGACCACTGAGAATGTAAATGTGAGTGAAGTGCATTTCGGGTCCATCTGAGTATCTTCTTGCCAAGGGCGGTGCGGGGAGGCTTCGATGCCCATTCACTGGATACCCACAAGCCCAAAGCTTCCTGGGGCCGACTGCTAAGGTTCTTTTTTATTCTTTATTTGACTATTTTTTTTTAATGGAGATATATTGACTGCTACAAATCTAATTTGATTTTTTAAAAAATAATTACATTTCAAGAAGATGTAATTATTTTTTGCCATCAGAATCACTCTCTTCTTCCTCTGACCTTTCTTGGCCCCTGGCTGTGTCTCCTTTTGTTACCTCATGAAATCAGCTAGCTCTGCAGACAGGGCCTGGCCTCACCTCTCTCCGTTTCCCAGAAGGTGCTCAGTGGGTGCTTGAAGTATTTCTGCTTTGCTTCCTCCCATCCCTTTCTTCCTGGTCTCCTGAACTTCAGGGCAGGCACTGCCCTGCCAGCTCCGGTCTGAGAAGGAAGCTCCCAACTTCCTCCACCGCATCTCCCGCCACGCTCCCCTCCCCAGCTGTGCTCCAGTCACTCTGGCCCCTTCTGTGCCAAGGTTCTTCCTTCACTTTGGGCCCTTGACACATGCTTTTCCTCCTAACTAGGAGACGTTTCCCCCAGATATAACAGCAGCAACAATAATAGCTAACACTTACATAGTGCTTATTATGCTTGAGCACCATTCTAAGTACTTGGCAGATAAGAACTCATTTAATCCTTACAACAACCCTGTGAGGGGGCACTGTATTATCATCTCCATATTATGGGTTTGGAGAGAGAGGCATAGAAAAGCTAGGTGCCTTGCCAGAGATGGCAGGGTTAGGAAGTGGTGGACATGGGATAGGGCCCCCAGCAGTCTGGCTCCACATTGTGCATATGACCACTCAGCTCTCCGGCCCCTCAGGTCTGCAGAGCCTGCAGAAGGCTTCCTTCAAGTCAGTTCGCACATCCCCTTCTCAGAGAGGCCTTCCCCAATTCCACATATAAGATAGCTCCTCCCCTGCGTCACCCTCTAGTCTCCTTACCCTGCTTTATTTTTCTTCAGAGCTCTTATCACTGACATATATTTATTTGTTATCTGTCTTTCCCCGAAAAGACTGAGCACCATAAAGGCAGAAGCTATGCCTGGCACATAATAGAGACTCCATAAATGTTCTGAATGAATCATAATAGCAGAGATGAATGAATGAATGAATGAATGAATGAACAGATATTTCTGATACCTTCTTTGCGTCAGGCCCTGTGGGAACCTCAGAGCCGGACCCAAAATGGTTCTTGACCTTCAGGCATTTGTAAGAGTCAGGGACAGGGTCCATGAATTCAGTTCACGAACACCCCCAGGCAGGAGATGGGGCAGATATTGGAGGGGAAGGGCAGAGGGGAAGATGGCCAGGAGAGGGAGTGAGCCCAAGGTGGTGTGGAAAGGCGTCCCAGCTGAGCACAGGTTTGCTGGCCCGACAGGGACGGTGGGCTTTGACCAGGCGGTGGAAGAAGAAGGGGAGCTGGCCATTCCAGTGGGGACCCCAGAGCAGCAATGTGGAGGTGTGGCAGAATCCTAGGAGCAACTGAGGGGCAGAGCAGAGAAGCATGGCAGGACACAGTTTCAGGAGAGGTAGGAGGTGACATCAGAAAGGGGGGCTGGGCCCAACCCAGGGGCCTTTGACCGCACAACCAAGGGCCTCTGTGTGGGACAGACATGATTCACGTGGCACTCTTCTCAGTTGTTTCTGGGTTAAAGGTCACTAGGGAAGGGACACAAAGTTGCTCTCGTGGTGACTTACTTTCCTTCAGGCGAACGTCCAGTGGCATCTGTAACATTCTCCGCATGGCTTCCACGAGGCCCTTGAAGAAGCTCTTGACGGGCTCAAATGATTGGGGCACAGGGTGGCACAGCTCCTCTCGGCTCATCTGCTGCTTCAGCTCCCGCTCAGTGGCTGTGAACTCCTGTAAAGGCACATGGGGGACAGCGTGGCTCCTCCTCAGCACTAGGAACAAACCCAGGCCAGCAAGCATGGGCCCCACCCCACCGTGCCCTGGCACCTGTGATCGGCCCAGGCTGCATATCCAGGAGTGGGGTCCTGGAGAGACCACAAAGAAGGCCCCAGGGTGGAAGAGATGTGGCATTTGGGTTTTAATGCTGGCCCTATTCCCCCCTTCTTGCCTTCCATGTTCACTGAGGTCTTCGCTGTGATGGCTTTAGCACTGGTGGCAGAAGGAGGCAGGTGGACTGCCTCGCCTTTAAGCTGCTCAGCATCTCCTAAGGGGCCCTGAAGCTTGACAATGTGACAGGGGCCTGCCTGAAGTATAGGGGGCAAAAAGCATGAGGTACCAGTTTTCCTGGAGTAGGAGTCCCTGGAAGTTTAGCGGAAATGCCGCCTGAGGGGTTATGGCCACCACAGTAGGAACTTGTCCCGTTTGCTGTGTGGACAGCACGTTTTACATACTCTTCATGTGTTAAGTGTGGCTTTGCTACATAGAAGCTAGAAAATGTACTCTCAGCCCCCTTCACACCCATGGGGCAGGCATGTGACAAGGCACCTCCAAACCAAGACCTGGACGTGGAAATAAGGTTGAAGTACTGACAACAGTGTGTAACTCTTGGGGACAGCTGTGGCGGAGGCTCTGGGGGCTGGCGCCCTGAGTCCGCAGTGTGAGCTGCAATGTCTTGCCGAGCAGAGTGGTGGTGGTGTCTACACTGGGGCACACCTGTGCTGTGGCCTGGACTTCCCTCCTGCTGCCTCATCTCCATCCTGACTTCCTGGCCCTCCTGGAGATCCTGTGAGCTGCCCGATACTCTTTCATAAACTCATTTCTTGCTTAAAAGTTAGAGTGGACTCTCTCGTTTGACGCTAAGAATGCTGTCTGCACTTTCTGAAGAGTTGTCCTGGGCAATGAGTTAGAAGACAGCAGACTGCCTTAGGTGAGCAGGCCCTGGCTCGTGAGCAGTGCTGCCCAAGACAGGATGGGCAGATGGATGGCACTCAGCTGTCGGGCAGAGGCAGGCTCACCAGGTTGGATGCTGAACCTTGGGAGGGGGGCTGTGGAATGATACCCAAGCCCCATCCAGCCTAGGAAGCTACAGGTCTAGAGTCCATCCTCATTTTGGTGGGGAAAAATATAATTTGTGGGGAACCAGGGCTAAGGTCACACCCAGAAGGCTAGAGTAGAGCTGGCCTGGGAGTCAGAGCACTAGCAGGAAAGGCAGGGAGCAGCTCTGGGGTGGCAGGAAGGTGGCCCAGAGGGCAGATAGGTGGGATGGGACTGGGGAGTGGGATGAAGCACAGATGCCATCACCTGATAACCCCAAACTCCAGCATCTAGCACAGGGTCTGACACATATTAGATTCTCGATAAACATTTAGGTTACAATAAGTGAATGAATGAAACTGAGCACATTTGCTTCTTGCCTTTGCAGACTCAGAGAATAGTTCCCTAGCCACCCATATCTAAAGCCAGAAACCAGGTGTCATCTTGGATTCTCCCACTTTCATTCACCAATCACCTCTTAAACCTGCCTTCTTCTCCCCTTCTGTCTGCCCCTTCACTGGTCTAGCCCGCCATGACCTCTCTTCTGGACATTGTGGCCTCCTCCTAACTTCCCTTCTAGCCTCCAGTCCTAGCTTGCCAACCTTGTCTTTCAACCTATTACCAAAGCGGCCCTTCTAAAGCATTAACCTGACCATGTCATTCCTCAGTTCAAAACACTTCCCTGGCTCCCATCTCTTTATAGCACAAAGTCTAAACTCCATGGCCAAGCACATAAGGCCCTTCATGAACTAACCCTGGCCTCCTTGTCTAGCTGCATCTCCCAACTGCCCTGCTCTTGTACCCCTGCCCCATGCCCAGTCAGGGTGAACCCCAGTGGTTCTCCAGCCTGCCATCTCTCACATGCATATGGCTTTGTCCCTCTGTATACACCCAGGGAGCTCCTCCTCATACTCCCAATCCAGCTCTACTATCACGTCCTTCTAGAAGTCTTCTCTGATTCTCTATACAGAACTGGATATTTCTGGGACATGCTTTGCTAGCTCGCTTGAGCTGTGTTGTAAATACACATGAGACCCAGGCTAAGTTGACTAAAGTCACACAAAGGCACAGAGTGGAAATAACTATCAGGGACAGGCTTGACTGGTTTTATATTGACTGATTTGTCTTATTTTCCAGCCAGAGCCTGTGCTAATCTGTGGTTAGACTCAGTGCCACCTTTATTTAGTTGTACTTGCCTTGTCCCACAAGCCTTTAAAGCATCTTACAAAGGTTATCTAATACTGCAAGATTTTCCTTTACAGTGAGAAGAGTGAAGCAAAGAGGAAACCAGGATAAGAATGTAAGCTGGAAGCCGGAGTGAGATGAGGCATAAAATGTATGCCACGAAGTCTTAGCTGAGCTATTTGAAACATATTTGGCTCTAAGCTTCCCAGAAGCCATGGAAAAGAAGGATACAGGAAGAGTGACATGAGCGGAAAGCAATCCAGGTGCACAGGTGACTGCACAGGAGCACTGACAGGAGAGAGGAGTTTCTCCCACAGTTCTCTGAAGACAGGAACACCACCCTCAACACATGCTTTCACTGAGTGTAGCATGAACATCACAGGGGCTATTTCTTAGACTCTTCTTCAGTATAAGGTAATAGTTTCCAACAGAAACCAGTGGCCAAGAAGCACCACGAACCAACTGTAACTCAGCTCTTGAGGTCTGCTCAGTAGCTGACAGGACACTTGCCTTTCCAGGAGGGGTGTCTCATTGAAGACTATCTAGGTAGAGGGCCAGGCAATGATGCCTGTGGCTTTAGAGTCAGACAGACCTGGGCTCTGATCCCAGGGCTGCCTGCCACCTACCGGCTATGTGATCTCAGAAAAGTCACTTCACCTCCCTGAGCCTCAATTACTCATTAGTAAAATGGGGTAAGAATTCTACTTTGCAGAGTTCTAGTAAATATTATAGATAAGATACATAAAGTGCTTGGAACACAGAGGCCCTTACAAATGGTGGCTGTAAATGTTATTTCATTAATCTAAGATATATATTATCTTCCTAACAATGTATATTTTCTAACCACTTGTGCCAAGAAAGTCTATGTGCTGAAAGGACAATTCTCTATGTATTTATTCAGTGTGTAAATTCTGTGGTTCAATGCCACAGAAACCAAGATGAAATGTGGGAGGCCGGTGGCAGCCATGAGGGTAGAAACCTAGCATTACCTGTAGCAGTTGTATAGGACTGGGCTCCTGGCTGATACTCCAGATTCTGTTGGAGAGACTGTTCAAGAGGTCGATTTGTTCCCCACAAGACTTGATTTGCTCGCTGTACACCTGGAGGGTAAGCTGCATGTGTTTATCAATGAATTTCTTGGCCATCACTTCCTCTTCATCAAGTAGTAATCTGAGTTCACTGAATTTCTCCGTCAGCCAGGTTTTACTTGACTCTGCATGAGCCTAAAAAGAAAACCTGTTGTAGGTTATATGAGTGCCAACCAGGAAATGTAGAATAATCAACATGAAAAAGCTATTATACATCTAAAAGCAAGATGGCCAGTCAGGTACAACATCAACTTATAAAACTCAAACTTTCCTTAATACCAGCCATAATCAGTTAGAAAATGCATGGAGAAATAAAAATCTCTTTTAAAATAGTGAAAAAAATAAAAAAAAATCTAAAAATAAACCTAACAAGAACTGTAGAAACAAGATGAAGAAAATATAAAGTATAAAACTGTACTGAAAGACATAAAAAAAAAAATTCTGAATGTGTGGAAGAAAAAAACCATAACCTTGGCTGGGAAGATCCATTACTATAAAGATGCTATTTGTTACCAAATTAGTCTATGAATTGGATATAGCTCCAACAAAAGTCTTAACATGCAGATTAAACAAATATTACATTATCATGGGGGACAATAAGCACAAAAAAAGCCAAAAATTGCTTTAAAAAGATCAATGAAGGACAAGCTACCTTATTAGATAGCAAAACAAACCATAATGCTACAGGAGTTTAAACCATGTAGCTTAGGCATAGACAAAATAATCAAGAACAGAGTTTAGAAAAGAATATGTATATATATTATATATATATATATAATATATATATATGTATGTATGTGTATAATAATGGTGTCATTTCAAATTATTAAGAAAACAGAGTGAACTGTTCAATAAATGGTATTGGTACAACATGCAATTAACCATGTATTCGAAAAAAATTTTTAAGTTAGATCCTTACACCATATATAAAAATAAATTAAGACAGAAACCCATCTACAAAGTAGTCTTGCCAACAAATATGAAGCTGAATCTGATCAAGTCTCTAGATCTAAATAAAAGATCCAATTTAGAGGACATATAGAAGACAGAGGAACATGTGAATCATCAACTCAAGAAATATATCAAGGAGGAAAAAAAATGGCGCAGATGATAGAGGCTCTGTTTATCCCTCTGGCGACCAAATCAAAGTTGTGATGGAAACAAGTAGCAAGCAGCAAGGAAAAATCGCCTGGGATCCAGATGAACAAGCCATACAAGTAGGTAGAAATCCAAGACATCACCCCGCAACAGCAGAATATTCCCTAGTAGTCTGCAGAACAATGTTTGATATCAGGCTTTGTGAATACATATGAAAATATCAAGAGACTGCTTCTTTCACACCTGAATAAAAAACTGAAAATTAAAAAAAAAAAAGAAATACATCAAACAAATGGATTTTGAACACTTTATTTCATTCCTAATTCAAACAAATAAAATGTGACATTTATAAGATAATTGGAAATGTGACCATTGATTGGATTTGATGATTTTAAAGAACTATTATTTTCATAGGTGGGATGATGATACTATGGTTATGTAGTTTTAAAAACAAGGTCTTATGTTGTAGAGATAATATACTGAAACTTTTACAGATGAAATGAAATGTCTGGAATTTGTTCCTAAATACATGTGTATGTTTGAGGTTTTCCACAATAAAAGGTGAACAAACAACAAAAAAAGAAATTCCAAACTGATTTAAGCACTATACATGAAAAAAAATCTATTAGAGTGAAATTTATTTAAATTATTTTTTTAAATTTGGGAGGAGAAATGGTGTCATTTCAAATTATTAAGAAATTATTAAGAGTGAACTGTTCACTCCGTAAGAGGAAACCAAAACTCAGATAGCAAACATAGAGTCATGCCACATGATGGGTAACAAACTACATAGGTTAATTATCTATAACGCATAGTAAGAAAAAAGAAATCATTCAATTTTAAAACGGGCCAAAGATATGCAAGTGCCATCAGATATATGAAGCTCAGCCTCCCAATCAAGGAAGTGAGCAGTGTAATCAGGAAGTATTTTCTGGCCATCAGACTGGATGAATTTTAACTGATGAATAATATCGGAATCTGTAAGGGTGTGTGGATGGGCAGGTGGTAGTGTCTGTTGGTACTGCATTGTTAGATGATGATAGTATTAAAATTTTTAATGTGTAAATTCTTTGAGGCAGCAGTTTTTCTTATAGGAATTGATCCTGGAAAATGTTTTCACATGTACACAAAGATATGTGTGCCAAGATGCTCACTACAGCATTGTTGGTGATAGAGAAAAGTTGGGCAAAATTTTCAGTATGGGAAATACGTGTTTATTGTATAAATTATGCTGCATTCACCTAATGAAATAATATATAGTGATTAAAACGAATGCAGCATTCTGATACATGCTACAATATGGATGAACCTTGAAGACATTATGCTAAATAAAATAAGCCAGACACAAAAGGACAAATGTTGTATGGTTCTGCTTATATGAAATGTCTAGAATAGGCAAATTTGCAGAGATGGAAAGTGGATTACAGGTTACTAGGGGCTGGCGAGAGGGGAATGGGAAGCAACTTCTTAACGGTTACAGAGTTTATGTTTAGGGTAATGAAAACATTTTGGAAACAGTTGTAATAGTTGTACAACACTATGAATGTAATTAACGCCACTGAATCGTACAGTTAAAAATGGTTAAAATGGTAACTTATGTTATGTATATTTTACAACATACACCAAAAGAATGTAGTGTATGTCCTGTCATGGAGATTCTCCAAGAAACCATGTGAAAAAGAGCAAGTTGCAGAATAATACATACAGTAGAATGATCGCATTACATAACAGATGACAAAACAAAAACTATAGCGTATAAACATGTGAATCTGTATGTCTGCAAGTGCATTTACAATGTCTGTTAGTTGTCATGTTTGGGAAGAAATGTGGGATGAGGGGATGGCGAAGGGTAACTCTCACTTAGCATTTTCTACAGTCTTTACTATGTTCTAATATAGTATTGTTTAAATTTTTTAAAATGAGCATATGTTCATGTATTACTAGTACGATGAAAAAATAAAACAGAAAATCATTTAAAAAACAAACAAACAAACATAGGCCAGCCTCTTTCCTCAGCCCAAGCATCTGTATGGCCCACACGGAGATTGCTGCCTGGCGTCTGGGCAGGCATGGGATGGGCAGGCTCCCCTGTGATGCCATGTTCTCTCCTTAGTGGGGCAGGAACGTGTGGTGCAGCAGGATCTAAGGGACGGCTTCCCAAAATCTGTGTTTCCTATATAATGTTCTAGGCAGTGGTTAGGTTCTGAGGCTAGCTTATATCGCTACATGCCATGTAAGTTAAATCAGCTTTGGGCTAGTCTGGGAATTAGTCTATATTAGCCACATGGTTTCTATAGGTCAGTGAGCCTGGACTCAAAATATCTTTGTTGAATGGCCAAACGAAGGAAAGAAAAATGTGTCCCAAACCCTTCATTTATGAACACATTTTGGAGGTAGCGTATGTAAATAGAGGACCTTTCTGTAGAGACCAAGAGAGCCACTACCCAATATCTCCTCCCGACCAAGCTATGTTCCAAACAGTTTCTACAGATCCACTCTGTAAAGAAGAATATACAAAATAAGCTTAATGGCACTACACATTGTTATAACTGTTTGACAACATCCACAAGAAAACTTAAGGTGTAAACATATGAAGCTGATTGTGCAATACGGTTAAAAAATAAAAATAACCAACAAAAGAGGGGGAGAGAGAGAATTCTGGCAACAAAGCAAGGAAATATGCTGTCTGGTTTAGGCTGTATTGGTTCAAAGTGAAACTGCATCCCAGAATGAACTGGACTGGGGTTTGGACATGCTGGACGGGGCTGAGGCTGGGTGAGGGCCTGACACAATCTAGATGAGGAAGGTCCTAGGAGAGACGGAACTTGAGCAGAGATGAAGCCCTGGGCATGGGAGGGTGAGGGATTTTACATGTGGAGTGCAGGCAGCTATGTGACTCCCGCTCTGCCAAGGCCCCTGGAGGCCCATCTGGTCCCTTGGAGGGGGAGAAGCCTATGAGGAAAATGAAAAGTGCTGTTTTGCTGAAAACTCTGTATGACTTCGGACAATCGTGCTTTGGGCGCCTCTCAGGGGCATCCCACCAGGGAAGGGGTGCACGCTCCAACCCTGCCCAGGCCACATTAGCTATGATATCCATGCTCTCTGAAAGGTGGCAGTGGCCTCCATGAGGAGGCAGAAGAATGGCCATGCCCAGCAGGATGACAGAGACCAGTGGCATTGTCAGGGTCAACAGCAAGGCCTGGCTGAGTCCTTGTCTTCCTAGTCTCAGTCTGGCAAAGGCTGATCCCGCTGGTCCCCGATCCCATGCTGTGGTTCACTCCTTACAGCTCTGGTGGGTCACAGGGAATGGCACAGAGCCAGGAACCAAGCATGTTTATATACTCCCCAGGGCGCCAGTGTAGGCCTATGTGCCTCAGGCCCATTTCCTGTCTTTCCCCAGCTCTGCTCTGTAGGGAGAAGGGACTGACTCCTGCAGGCAGGGATCCTCCTTCAGGCTGAGTGTGGTCAATGCGAGGAGGAACTAGAGGGAGGTCAGAGGGTGAGGGGAAGGG
Source organism: Pteropus medius (assembly GCF_902729225.1). Classification (NCBI taxonomy): domain Eukaryota; kingdom Metazoa; phylum Chordata; class Mammalia; order Chiroptera; family Pteropodidae; genus Pteropus; species Pteropus medius. Next base: position 3,239,566 of record NW_024341894.1, on the reverse strand, counting down.
AACAACCAGGGTATGTGTCTCCCACCAGTGTCTCCATGAATGGTTGCACCCTCTAGTCCCTTCCACTCTCTTGCTCCCACAGGACATGACTGCTCTGGTTCTAGCTCCTGCCTAGGTGGACCTGGACCATGCACTCTGCTAATATCACCTCCTTCCTTTGTCTGGCCTCACACCAGCTGAGAGTGGGAAGGGGGCCACCTGCATCAAGCGAGAGTCACAGAAAGCTGCTCCATCCATGAACTAGGCACCAGAAAGCTCTATCTACTCTCCCGGGGAAGGGCCAAGGAATCTTGTCATCCCATCCAGGGTCATGGACGAAAAGAGAGTCACTAGCAAAACAAACAAACCAAATAACATGCCTGGAGTCAAAATTCATGGAACCTCAAAACTAAAAAAATTCACATGGCAACCAGTCTGGAACTACTGAAAATCAAAGAGTCCCCTGTGGTTGCTCATGCCACAGTGCTCTGAGGGGCACTTTCACAACCCAGGGCATGTGGAACATCACGGAAAATACCTACTAAAGGCAAGATGATGATTCACATGGCAAGTCACACACACAAAAAACAAACAACATTGCCTCACCTCCAGACTGGGGAATTCTATACTAGAATTCTATGTAGAACATGTCTCAAACTATATAAAAGCACATACATGTACAGAAAAAAGAATCTCAAAATGTGAGTAATGGTTGGCCTAAAGTGGTAGAATTATGGCTGAATTTTAAGAAATCTGCTTCTTGACCAGAAATGTAAATGCCCACAGGAAACAGGCTGGTAACATAGTGAGGACAGTGGTCAGGCAGGACATCTGGGGAACATGTACTCTTCTCATGATAGTAATCATGTGAGAATGTAGGCCTAAAGTAGCCACATCTTCCTACTTTTCTACAGCTAAATTTTTATATAAATAAAATAACTCTCAGCTTTAAAATGCTGACCACTAATTACATTTTTGTTAATACCTTGAGGGCCACTTAGGTGTAAGTCTAATAAAACATGTTCAGGATTTATAAGCTGAAAATCACAAAATGCTGATGAAAGAAAATAAAGATCTAAATGAATGAAGAGCTATATCATGTTCATGGACTGGAAGATAACCTAGCAACGATGTAAATTCTTTCCAATTGGATAAACAGGTTTAACACAATTTCTATCAAAATCCCAACAAAGTCTACTTTTTGTACATATAACAAGATTATTCTAAAATTTAAATGAAAGGACAAAGGAATTATAACAGCTAAAATAATTTTGAAAAAGAAGAATAAAGTGGAGGCAGCAATTATTTCAAAACTTATTCTCAACTACAGTAATCAAGATTGTGTGGTATTGGTAGAAGGATAGACTCATGGATCAATGGAACAGAATAGAGAACCCAGACATACCCCCCCACAAGTATAGTCAATTGATTTTTGACAAAAGCAATTCAATGGAGAAAGCACAGTCTTTTGAGAAATGGTGTCGGAGTAATTGGATATCCATTAGAAAAAAAAGAACCCCGAGCTAAATCTCATACCTTACACAAAAATTAACTCGAAATGAACCATGGAATTAAATGTAAAACGCAAAATTACAAAACTCTGAGAAAAAAAAAAAACAAAGGAGGAAAAGGAGGAAATCTTAGAGCTTGGCAGAGGTCTTAGACATGATGCCAAGAGCATAATACATAAAAGAACAAATTGATAAACTGTATTTCATCAAAATTAAAAACGTTCACTCTGCAAAAGGTTGTTAAGACTATGAAAAGAGAAGGCTACAGAGTCTGGGAGAAAATATTAGTAAACCACATCTGACAAAGGACTCTTATCTAGAATATATAGCCAACTCTCAAAACTCAACAGTAAGGAAACAACTGAATCTGGAAATGGTAAAAGATATAAGGAGATCTTTCACCCAAAAAGATATACAGATGGCAAATATGCACATGAAAAGATGTCAACATCACTAGCCACAGTGCAAATGAAGACCCTATGAGCTATCACTACACACCTATCAGAATGGCTAAACTACAAATTTATGAAAATACTAAGTGTTGACAAGAATGCAGAGAAAGTGGATTTCTCATACATTACTGGTGTAAATATAAAACAGCACAGCCACTCTGGAAAATAATTTATCAGTTTCTTAAAAAACTCAACATATAAGTACCAGAGAACCCAGCACTAACCCTCAGCATTTATCCCAGAGAAATGAAAATTTATGTCCACGCAAGAACCTGTACACAATTGTTCAAAGTAGCTTCATTTGTTAATAGCCCCAAACCAGAAACAACTCAAATGTCCCAGAAGAGGTGAATGGTTAAAAAATGTGGTATATCCATCCATGCTACTGGATTGATGGAATGTTATTCAGCAATACAAAGAAATGAACTATTGACATGCACAACAACTTGGATGGATCTCAAGGGCATTGTGTTGAGTGACAAAAGTCTCAGGTCATGTACTATATGATTCCATTTTTATGACGTTCTCAAATGCTCTAATTATAAAGATAAAGAATAAATTAGTGACTGCCAGGAGTTAGGGATTGTTGGGGGCAGGGGTGGGGGTGACTATTAAGGTGTAGCATGAGGTAGCTCTTGGACCAGTTCTGTATTTTGATTACAGTGGTGATTACTTAAAGCTATACACATGATCAGTTGACACAGAATTTATACACACATTCAATTTTCTGGTTTTGAAATTGTACTATAGTTAGGTAAGGTGTAACTTTAGGAGAATACTAGGTGAAAGGTACATAAAACATCTCTGTGTACCTTCCTGTGAATCCATAATTATTTCAAAATAAAAGTTTGAAGGTTGGGGAGGTAAAAGAAGAAAACAATACCTTAGATTAAGCTGAAACCTGCCCCCTTAGACTCTCTACATGGGTCCTAACTCTGTATCTGCTCAGAGATTTGCAGACATTGAACTTGTGCTCCAGTCTTGTTCTGGCTGAACAGCCCAAAGCACCTCCCCCATCCCTTCAGGTGTGCCAACTTTCAGTTCCCAAATCCTTTTCAACTGATTTATCTCTCTGGGATTAGAGTCCTGCTTTTGAAGACATGGAGGACACTATTAATAATTAAGCCAGATATAAACCACAACTGTCCCCAGCGAACTGGAGCCTGTAGTCACCTTACAGATAGTGATGTTGGGCAAACATGGAGCCAGTTCTGTGGCCTGGCATGGGCCTCTGCATCTGCACTCTGCTGTGGGCCTGGCCTCAGGGAGACCTGGGTGCCAGCTTCTCCTATGGTCAAGGCCAGTCTCCATGCCTGACTTGTGGTGGTCAGTCAGGGGTTCACAGAGCTCTCAGCAGGACAGGCCCGGGGAGGGCATCCTGCCCCAGGTCTCACTTTGAGGAGGGGGTGCTGAGATTGAGAAGGGAATGGCCGAGTTCACATAAAAAGGCCCCTAGAGACTGAATATCATTTCCCAACATGGCAGCTCATGACATCAGCCCGACTTCCCATTTAAAACCCACAAAATAATCCATTTAAATAAACATCGTGATGAAAGGATAAGCCTGAAGAAAGAAAATATTTATGGAATATATTTATACCTTATTTACTTTCTTTCACCATAGCAGTGAAACCTAAAGGCTATTTTATGTTCCTTAAGCTGAGTTTTGCTTTGTGTAAGGTGTGCGGGGATGAAGGACTAGTCCCTTCAAGAGAATGGCCTTGGGGATGGCGGGAGAAAAGGCTGTTCCTCCATTTTGTGAGTTGTTACCGGGCAAGGCTAGGGCTCTGGACAGAGGCAGACTCACCACAAAGCTAATAAAACCGTAGCCTTAGGCCCCTCACTAGCATGACCCCTTCATGGTCTTGTACTTAATTTTGTGTTCTAATGCTCAAAAAGGGCCCCCCAAATTGTAGAAGCCCTTGACCCGGCTAAATTTGATCTGCCCCTTTGAAGGTGGTTTTTATTTTTCTTTGGCTCCATATTGGGGAGAACCTTGTGTCCGAGGAGAAATGTGAACATCCCAATGAGAACAAGGAAGAAATGTCTACTTGCCTTGAGATGCTCAGCAGTATCTTCTATCTGCCTTCTGTTGCCAACTTGCTGCTGGTTCTTGGCTGCCAGCTGCTTTAAACATTCTTGGATGAATTTCTGTATGTAAAAGAGTTAAGGGGGAAAGTCTTAATGTCATTTTCAAGATAACAAGGCTTCCCAGGGATCATCTCTTCCCATCCTTGTGTTGTGTTTCAGCTGAGGTACCTGAGACTCGGCAGGTGAGTTGACTTGCCCAAAGTCAAGTGGCAAGCTGAAGGATGAGCTAGAACTAGGGCCCCTCTGGTTCTCAGGGGCCCACATTAGGGATTCTTCAAGCTTTGATGCCTTTCACCCTTTTTTTCTAGGACAATCCTGTTCGTGACCTGCTTTTCCTGTCCCTCAAATAGGACCTTAAGGCAAGCAGCCTGAGAATAGGTGAAGAGCATTCACTTATGATTGAATATTAACTGAGCACCTATTATGTGCTGAGCCTTGTGCCTGTGCCTTCCAGTCACTGGATATTTTTCCTATCTTGGTACTTGGTGAAATTCCACTCTTCCCTCAAGGCCGGTTCTAATGGCACCTCTTCCAGGAAGTCTTCATGGGTTTCATGTCCCTGGCTCACATTGTCTTCTATGTGGCTCCCACTGACCACTGCCTCAAGTGTCCCAGTTACAATACTTATCGTACTGTATTTTCACTGTTCTCTCCTTACCAGCTAGAGAATTCCTCCAAGTAAGGGAAGAATCGATCGATTCCTTGACTCATGGTAGGGAGGTATGTGCTGAATTAATGGATGACAGATAAACAAATAGGTGAGTGTGGATACAAGATGGTTACCCATAGTTAGGTGGGCAGACTTATCTTTGAGACCCACAAGCAATATCTCTGGATAGCACTGCTATTAACTCTGGAAAACAGCCTTTTGAGGAGTTATTATTGTTACAGCCATTTTATAGATAAAAAAAGGAAGACTTTAGAGGCACAGGCAAGTCTTGAACCCAGGACTCCACTTGCTCGACTGGCCCTCACAGGGCCTGTTATCACCTTGAAGCTCCAAGGTGTCACACGCGATAGTGTCAAGTCGTGCCATGCACGGGAAAGGTGAATCACAGAAGACTTCTTGGAGGTGTTAGTTGTAGAATTAAAGTCTGTCAGAGACGGGAGGGCCTGCCTAGCTCAGAGAAGCAGAGGGATGTGACCGGAGTCACAGGGCAAAAAGTCCGCAAGCCTGGAACAAGAGTCAAGAGCCCCCGCCACTATTACGATTAACCGCCACCATTACGATTAAGCAAGGGTGAGGACTTCCAGGCGAGAATGGGCTCCGTGGGGAGCAGTCTGTCTGGTGGAGTACTGGGTTCAAGACTTGCCTCTGCTTCAAGAGCCTTCCTTCTCCTGTCCGTAAAATGGCTGTTCTAGCTTCCACCCAGCTGTTATGCGGCTGGAATGGAATTATGTGGGGGGAGGGGGCGCAGAGCTTGATGGGTGGGGATGACAATTGCGGCTGCTCCCAGCACAGTCAGGCCGTCCACAGTCCCCGCCTGTGAATTCCAGGAAAGAAACCCAGAGATGTTCGTGTGGCTTTCCAGGCTACACGGCAGTTTTCCAATAGGGAGGACTTTTCATCTTTGTTAAAAGGCAGATTTTCTTCCAGCCCAAGAGCAGTGTGGTGGACCTGCCATAGTGAACGAGGCCAAGGGTATCTGGGTACCAGCAGGGGCTTCCCAAGTTTTCACTCCTAAACCTACTTCTTTCGAATGTTAACTCTGGCCTTGGCTCACCTTGGCCCTTCCTTAGGCCTCAGTTTCTGGTTCTGAAAAATAGGTCGGCCGCCCGGATGACTGCCAGCTGCTTTGGGGTTTCCGGTACTAACGGGAACAGGCAGTTGGACCCCAGGCACGCCCCTCCCCGACCGTTGCTCCCGGGCTCGCTCCCCGCCGTGCGCCCCCCGCGTCCCCACCTGCACGTGTACCGCCTCTTCCAACGCCAGGCCCACGGGATGTCCCCGGTGCGCGCCCAGCACCGGGCAAAGCGTGCACACGCAGCGCCGGCAGCGGCGACAGAAGAGCTCGGCGACGCGGTCGTCGTGCTCCGGACAGCGCAAGCCATACGAGTTCTCCGACTCCACATGGCCAGGCCCCTTAGATGTTCCGCTCGGCCCGGCTGCATTCGCCATTCAACCCCACTCCCCCAGTTTGGGGCTGCCGCAGTGCAGGAGGAGCTCTGGTGGGAAAATGAAACCAGTTCGGTGGGGCGGGACGGGGCGGGCCAGCCCAGCTATGGGATGAAAGGATCGCAGTGCACTGCGGTCAGGGGGCAGTGGCTGCATCATCACCCTCTTGATAAACAGGGTGCTCTCCTGCACCACGTGCTCCTGCAGTTTTTAATCAGTGCTGAGGGTTCAGGCCTGGTGTAGCCAGTTTTGTGTCTGGCCTAGAGGTGCCACAGCAGAAATGGGGGCTTGTTCCTGCAGACCTTAAAAAAAAAAAAAGACAGTTATTTTACCAGCAAAACGGATTTACTTGAGAATAGCAGAATTGCAATTCAGGACAACCAAGCTACAGCAAAAACTATACTAAAGTCCAGTAAACAAAGGAGAGGAATGTTATTTTATAGAAAAAAGGAAGTTGGGAGGGGTTGTTTTGAAGGAAAGACCATTGGAGAAAAGTGAGATATATGCGTGGTGGTAGTTTCTTATTGGCCGAATTACTGGACAAGAAGGAAAATTTCCTTCTGTTAGAATAGTAAGGTAGTATCCAATTGTTAGATGCATCTCTTCCAGTTGTCGCTAATTGGCCATTCTTCCTGTTAAGGTCTGTAATTGACTTAGAGTAGTAGTGCATGAGGGCTCCCCCTTCTGGCCTTCTTGCTCCATTTTAAATGACCTTTCCCTTTATTAATTTTTGCATTCTTAATGGGCTAACTGAAAGGAGGTGGGCTTCCCCTGCTTAGTGACACTAGTCCAGTCATGCTCAGAAATATGCAGCCCTATGGATGAGACCAAAGTTGGCTGTGGTCTTCCTAGATGGTATGCCTTACCTACACTTTTCATTTTCTTTATTTTATCTTGCCCTTTCCCCAGGAAAAATGGCCATTTCAACAGTTGTAAGAAACACTCTGGAAACTCCAATTGCCCCCAGGCTAAAGTCTCAGCCTCAACTGAATGTAAATTGGTACAGCCATTATGGAAAATAGTATGGAGGTTCTTTGAAAAATTAAAAACAAAACTACCATATGATTTAGCAAACCCACTTTTGGGTATTCATCCAAAGAATATGAAGTCAGTATTTCAAAGAGATATCTGCACTTCTGTGTTCATTATAGCAGTGTTCACGAAAACCAAGATATAGAAACAATCTAAGTGTCCTTCGGTCAATGATTGGATAAAAATGCGGTGTATGTATATACAGTGAAATGTTACTTAGACCTAAGAAATCTGCCATTTGTGACATGGATGAGCTTGGGAAACATTGTACTAAATGAAATAAGCCAGATAAAGACAAAAACTGTGTGGTATCACTTATATGTGGAATCTAAAAAAAAAGTCGAACTCAGCAATAGAGAGTAGAAATGTGGTTGCCAGGGTTTGCAGGTGTAGGGGAAAAGGGTACCAGCTTAGTTACAAGATATATAAATATGGTAACTATACAGCATGGTGACTATAGTTAATAATACTGTACTGTATACTCAAAATTTGTTTAGATCCCAAGTGTTCTCACCACAGACACAAAAAATGGTAACTATGTGAGGTGATGGGTGCATCAATTGTGGCAATCATTTCTCAATGTATTCTATATTAAATCATCACAATGCGCACCTTAAAAAGTCATGTACAACCTAAATACATGATTTTTATTTGTCAATCATACCTCAGTAAAGCTGGGGGAACAAGTCTCAGCTCTGACCTACAAGGCCCTTGCTTCTTAATACCTTTAATCCCTGTTCTGCCTATACTCCACCCTTTGCTTGTTTCCAGGCTGGAGAACAGGCAGTTTTCTCTGCTTAGAACACATTTTCCCCAAATTCCCTTTGCCATGCTTACTCCTGTTTAACTTTGAGGTTTTGGCCTAAATATCATCTCCTCCAGGAAGCCTTCCTTGATTCTCCTCCCAGAGCAGCCTGCACTTCCCCCATTGTGGCTTTCCCTTTCCCTCCAACCATGACTGAAAACTCTTCATAAGGCAGGGACCAATTCTATTTTACCTGTTTCCCAGCCTGGTTTCTGGAGCAAACAGATATTTAATTAATTGTAGAACAAATCAAAAAAAGGAAAGCTCAGTGTATTAAAATGTCTAGGCAGATGCTGTTTATTATTTTGTTATATTCTTTCCATTGCACGATTCCACATCTATTTATTTTCACTTTTTTTTTTTTTTAACAAAGGTACAAGGAATTTCAGAAACAACATTAAAATAATCAAACTGTTTCAGGCACGGTTTAAAAAGCATAGATCAATTTCTGACTTCCTGCTTCCCTCTGTGATACAATCTCAAGTTTCGTTCCAGGAAGAATAATTATTATAGCACTAAGGTGGATACACCCCAAAGCTCAACCCCCAGTGCTGTCTTCATTCTCGGAAATTCTTGAGTCAACAGTCGGGGGGCTTCCAGGGCGTGGAGTAAGGACATGAGTGCACATTCTGCTTGCCCTGAGCCAGAGGGCTTGGCCCCGCAAATGAGGGGCAAGTTCCACTTCATCAGTAAAGAACATAAACAAAAACATAATTTTAAAAAATGGCTTAAAAAAATATCTGATAAAAATTACCTACCCCTCTCCCTTGTTGTAAAATAATTTAAATAATATACTCTAGATGTAAAAAAGAAAAAAAAAGAAAGAAACAAAACAAGTTTGTTCATGGATGCCTTCAGCTTATTTCTAAGCATGAGGTCTGGGTTTCTTTGAGGTGGGGAAAACTTGAAAAGGGACAGCTCTGTACCCTCCTGAACATGGGGATAATGATGCCTGCCTGACCCATGTTAGAGTAGGATATATCAGTAAGTGGAAGTGGGAGGGCTTTGTAAACTGAAGTGCTGGCCACAAATGAGGCAGGAAAGGTACCCCATCCATTGGAGCTCTGCTTCCCTGACAATGCCAGGGTTTGTTCTTTGGCAAGCTTGGCGGGCCCCAGTGACTGAGTAAATGGAGGACAAGACAAGGAACTGGGGAGTTTTGCGCATGCCGTAGGACAGGGGGACACAGCCATGGCCAGGGGTGGGGGCAGTCAGGAGCACAGAGCCCCCACTGCAGCTGCAGCCCGGGCACGTGCGGAGGGGTGGGAGTGGGAGGGGGCAGAGACCTGAGGGAGGGCTTGGGACAAGGCTTCCTGATTTTAGGAGTCTCTAGCCACAGAGGACAGGGTTGGAGCCCCAGCTCCTGTCTGGTGTTCCTTGTTTTCAACTTCTCTGTAGATAGATACAGATGGACTAGCCCAGCGGGTCCACACTTGCACAGTATTACTGAATCACCTGGGAGCTTATAAAAACATAATTTTAAACTCTGAAGATTCAGCTTCGGTAGGCTCTGAGGTTGGACCTGGCCATCTGTATTTCCTGAACACTCCAGGATCTAACATACAGCCTGGGTTCAAACTTACCAGGCCGGTGGCCTCCTGCAGCCCCCATCCTAGCTCTAGGATCGCCCTTTCCGGTAGGCAAAACTGACTGTCTGCACCTCCTCAGTCAGGAGGATATGTTTAACTTCCAACATTCCCCGTCTCTAGCTGGGCCACTGAATCCCAGAGAAGGGGTCAGAACACAGATTTGCAAAGGAAGGACACAAAAACTCTCGAACCGGAAGGGAACTTCAGAGCAATATGGTCCTACTTCCTTGCCTGGTGCAGTCGTCCTTCTCCAGAAGCCTTCACTCTCGGGCAGCCAGGGGATTCTGCAGGCACACTGCCAGTGCTAGGGCTCCCTCCCTCCTGTGGGCCTCCTCTGTTACCTTGGGCTGACATCAACCTGCATCATCCTGGAGGAGGCAGGCTCTGTGACTGGAGGGCTTTGCTAGCCATCAGTGGTCATGGGCACTACTGGTCGTGGGCACCGCCCTGATGTCTGTGTCCCACATAAGGGAGTGTCTACCCATATGCAGCTGATTCTGGTTGAAGTGAGGATAGGTTTGGCTTCCTATCTGTGTTCTAAAATTGGGCTGAACCTTGACTTCTTTCCCTGAAGTTAAATGCCCTCTGCCCCTTTGACAATGTCTTCTGAGTCTCTGCAGCAAACCCAGATCATCACTCTATATGTAGTTTTCCTCAGGCCAAGGCCAACATTTCTTGTCTCAGATGGTAGACTTCCCCCTTGTTCAGATGGGAAAAATGAGACTGGAAAGGGAACAACTTGCCAGAGGTCACTGTGCAAGTCAAGGGTGCGGCTGAGGCCAGAACCAATGGATTCCTGTTCTGTGGGCCAAGACCTGCATCAGACCAGAAACAGCAGAAAGACAGACCCAGGAGTCTAGGAGCTCAGCCCAGATCTTCCATGAACTCTCTGGGGACCGTCATCACTTGCTTCTCTCTGGGACTCAGTTTCCTCATCTGTAAATGAGGAAGTTGGGCCAATCACTGCTTTTCAAACTTAAAATTTTTTTGAGTAGCAGAATTATGCATTCCGTAGAAGCTATTATATAAAACAAAAAAGAAAAGGAGCTGTCTGGGTGGAATGTGGGAAGCACGGCCCTCCTTAGCTTTCCCCCTATTCTGTGGGCCACTGTTTGAAAGTCACAGGCAGGTTCACCTTCCAGCTTTAACTTTCTACAATGTTCTTTTCCTTGGGAATATAGCTCATCGTGGACTCATACAAACAGAATTAAACAGAAGGCAAGGTATCATCTAAACAGAGTCAATTCAGACACCGTTGTTTCGAGAAGGCAAAGAGAAAAACGGCACCGTGTCCCACTGGAATCTTTTCAGCGACTGAGTTTCGTTTTCTGATAAAAAATATAGAAATAGTGGTTGTTCTCCAGGGACGTGTGGTTTGGCTCTGGACCTCCCCATGGAGCCGAGTGGTGTCCCTGAGGGAGGGGAGGGCAGAGACCTTTGCTCAGAACCATTCTGAGCTCATCTTCAAGTTTTTGATCTCCAGTTCCAATTGTTTGGCCTGGACCTCACGCTGGGTCACCAGCTCCCGGAGTCTTCGGATTTCCTCTTGTTGCCGATAGAACATCTGTAGCAGCTGGGGGAGAGAGCACAGAACAGAAGGGAAGGTCACCTGGGTGTCCGGGGATGCGAAGGGGCAGGACACTAGCAGAAAGGATAAAATATTGTCCCTTTTGGACTCAGAAAGATGGAAGTGATTAGATTAATGTGGCCGAGACACACGCAGCCATTGCATACATCTTTTACAAAACCTGGTTTTCTTCTCCTAGTAAGTGAAATTCAAAAACACTTGATATTTCAGATATTTTTTGCCTTCTTAGGTTCCCCCAAGGAATGAAGGATACTTGGCCCGGATGTCTGAAGATTGGAGTTTTCACCACCACTAAACTGTGTGACTTCAGGTAAGTTACTCAGCCTCTCTGGGCTTTAATTTCCTCCTCCAGGAAATGAGGGTCAGAAAACTAACCTCAGCATTATCACAATTGCTGCTTTGTATAGAATGGTCCTAGGGTTGGGTGCTCCCCCTAAGTAAGGATCTTTGTTATTCCACTGTATGCTCACAATGCCCCTGTAAGGGCGGTAGTATTAGTACCCCCATGCTACCAGTGTGGAAACTGAAGCTAAGAGACAGACTCGGCCCTGGGGCTGAGGTCCTGCAGTTAGTGCTCAGCAGAGCCAGGATTAGAATCCCTCTGTGAGACGCCAGCCCTTGAGTTTTTAGCCACTGCTTGCTTATTCCCAGGGCTGCTGAGAGAATTCATTCAGATGATATATCAGAGTGCCTACCACAGGACCTGGCACACACAGCAGGCACTTAACAAATGTTGACTCCGAAAGCGCAGAAATCCTAGAGCTGGAAGGGACTTTAACATCTACCAAGTCAAATCCTCTGCGTATTACAGCTGGTTCCCCACCATCTGTATGTAAACCCGCCATCTTGGCATACAGATAGTACCCATTACCTGTTTGTTGCATGAATTAACACAGTGAATTAAGTAGCTCGGCCAGGCCACATAGCTGGTTATTTTTCTAGCCCCTCATTTTCCACGGCCTGTCCCGCCCCCCGCCCCCGCCGCCCCGGCCCCAGTGCAGGCCCACTCCTGCCCTCATTCACACCTCATTCTCTGTCTTTGGTGGGGGGCATTCGAAGATGTCAAAGCCATTTGTGAGCCAGGTTTTCTTCTCCTCCAGCTTGTGTTCTGCCGCCCACCTTGGCGCCTTTTCCTCCAGTAGAGAGAATGGCCTCCGACCATCTTTTGCAACCAGCTTTTCTGTCTGGTTGAAGAGCTGGGGCGAGGCAGGGACCATGGGCTTGAGGAGGGGTCTCTCTGGCGGCAGAGGTCGAGGGCTCAGCAGCTCAGAGCCGGGCCTAAGGGACACCAGGACTGGCTCTGGGAGGGAAGCAAAGGGCTACGTCAGGACCGAGAGTGACCATGAGCAGATGGGCATGGGGGCACTGACACACACAGACATACAGATACATGCAAGAGGTGTGGGAGATTTGGCCACATGTAGGCAGGCACAAACCCGCGGACTGGGGCAACCAGAGAGCAAATACCCAGGCATATGATATCTAAGGAGGCTCGGTTTGCAGGAGCAGCATGGTGCACACCCTGGAGCTGCCCCAAACACCTCAAGTTCCTCAAGCGAAGCCTTGCCCTGGCTTTGTAAGGACAGTCCTGCCCACACTGCGTTCTGCCATCTACCAGTTCATGAATTCTGCCAATGGCCCTGGGAAGCAGGGGAGGCAGACATCACTGAGACAGATGAGAAAGCTCAGGCTCAGAGAGGGGCGGGACTGTCTAGAGTTATACAATAAAGGTGGGGGGAGGGGAAGGGGAGGGAAATCCCAATCACAGAGGCAGCTGCTGCGGCTGGAATGGGGAGCACATATGGCCCTTGTGTTGACAGTACAGGGAGGGTAAGTCAGGGTAGGTAGAGTGGGCAGAAGGGCCTGGGTGGGGGCTGCTCCCTAGAGGGTCTCTCGGGTCAAAGAGCAATTGTGGATGTGGGGGGTGGGCGGATGGGCAAGGGCCTCCACCTGAGACTATCCAGTCACTGCACAGCCCAGAATTTAGTTTTCCATGGAGCAAAATCCTTTGATTTGGAGGGAGTTTTCAGAACCAGTTGGGACAAGTCCCTCCCTTCCTGGACCTGTAAGTGACCATCCCAGCAACTGGGGACTGACGGCCAAGGAGTAGTCCTCTGGGGTTGTGGGAAAATATACTGTCCAAACCCCTCTCAGCTACTTGAGCCATTGGACACTCCATTTCCCTCCCACATTGACCCAAGGCCTCTTTTCTGTCCTCCTCACCTTTATTCATCCCATTGAGCCACTCCCTGGCTGTCAGAGAGGGCTGAGCCCCTGCCGTGGGCGGGTAGATGTCTTCTTGGTAGGATTCTGACTGCAGGAGAAGTCAGGACAGTGAGAGCTGGGGTGGCAGGGGATGCCACTTGGACAGGTTGGGCTCTTAGAGAGCTGGGGATCTAGGCCCTCCTCAACCCCTGTGAGTTGAGGAAACTGAGGCCCAGAGAGCAAAGGAACATGCCCAAGGTCACACAGCAACTCGAGAGCAGAGACCAGACAAGAGTCAGGATTCCGAGCTCCCAGTGACTCCACAACGACCATGAGAAAGACCTTCTTCCCTTACGGTAAGTGGCCATCAGCTTCCCTGTTGCTGCCCCAGGGGCACAGGCTCCAGGCACCAGGCTCTCTCTTCTCCACAAAGGGTTCCCCACCTCCCCTGCAGACCCCACCGCCACCCTTACCCGCCGGGGCACAATCATGGATACGGGTTCGATGAGGCTTTTGGTTGTAATCAGCTTGTAGAAACGGAAGATCTCACAGGAGGACACGTCGAGACCTCTCTTTGGCATAACACCTGCAGGCAGACAACCAATAAAGGCCAAGCGGTTCCAGCTGAGCTGGGGTCACAGGGACCCAGAGTGAGGAACCAAGCCAGGCTGCACATCTGGATGTGAACACAGACCACCCTCCTCCCATCTTCTTTCCCTCAACAAACAGCTCATGAGCAAACACCTCTGCAGGGCCGGGCCCTGGGCTGAGGAAACGGGATTGCAATCATCAGGCTCTGTCCCCACCTTCAAGGATTTAAGTGATTTTAGCTCGACTTTTGCAGGGAGCGTGCTCTGCTCCAGGCCTTCCATCGCCATCCCCACAGTTCATGACCCAGATGTTCTTAATAGCACTTGTCCAGCTTTCTTTTGATTACTGTTAGCGTGGTATATCTCTCTCCACCTCTTTATTTGTAATCTAGCTGTGCTTTATGTTTAAATGGGTTTCTTGTAGACAATAGTTGCATCTTTTTTTTATTTTAATCCCCAAACACACTGAAAAAGTAGGGGCTCTCTTAGGTCAGTCTCTCTCATCTCCTTGCTACTGTCGTAACTGCTTAACCCTGGCCTAGAACACCTTCATTCTCTCCCCACACTGTTCTCTGCTTCCTCCTGTTCCTCAAATGTCGCCTCCTTCAGGAAGCCTCCCAGAGAACCTCCCACACACCTAACTAGAGCTCTCATAGAGTCAGTGTTGACTCGCCATCTTCCCTTCAGAATGTGAGCCCCCCCTGCACTCGTACCCAGGGTAGGGCTCAAATCTGCCTCATCCCTGTCTCTCAAGGCCCCAAGTGGCCTTGGTACCCCACACTCACCAATCCCCTTCTGTGGGTGATAGGAGCGGTATTCGGTCAGGTAGTTCAGGTAAGGTTTGTCGGCGCTCACCTCATAGTAGCGGATGTTCCCGTCTCCCTGAGGAGGAAGGTATGATTCAGAGCTGGTTCCCGTCATCCCCCCAGCAGGCACCCCAGTGCCATGTAGCAGAAACCTGGTGTTCACAGGACGTACAGAGTTGGCAAAGCCACCTCACACAAGGGGACACCAGAGAAATGTCACCAAGGCAGTAGGAGGGTCTTCATTTTAACACTCAGTCTCCCCACCTGTGACCCAAAGCCCACCGGGTGGCTCTAATTTCTGGGAGCACAGGCCCGAACCCCACTCCCATCCACGAGCTGCACACAAAGGTCAGAGTGGCATGTCCTGAAACTAGTCAGTGGGTCTTACCTTAGGGGCATTTCTGGTTGTCACTGTCATAATGCCTGGGCGGGGTGGGGGTGAAAGAATGCTGCCGTGGGGGGTGGGGTGGGTAGGGGCCAGGGCTGCCAAGCAGGAGGACTGCTCTGCCCCAAATTCTAAGGTGTCCCCAAAGAGAAACACCAACTAGTCCTTCTTCATCTGGACCCAGATGGAGAGGGACCAGCTTGGGGTGTCTAGCTAAAGCCCTGGCCCCATGTGGCTTAGGGAATCAGGGAAGTGGGAAAGGGGTGCTGGGCTCACCGCAGGGGGAGAGTACCCAGCTCTTGCCTGCCCCTGCCCCTGCCTTGTACCCCAAGGACCCCAGGCTACTGTCTGGCCACCAGTGGGGCTAGGCTTGGGGTAGTTCTGCCTCCTGCCTCAGGATTCCATGTGGCCACCTCCCTCCCGTGCCAGGCTGACCTTCCCCACCACGTAGAGCATGTTGGTGTCTGTGTCATAGAAGGGAAACAGTACGCCTGAGGAGCCGTCCAGGTCCTCCTCTGTGAGAGGCACCGAGAGGTCGTCCTGCAAGGGAAGGGAGACCAGGAAGGCTTGTGGGTCACTCATGGCGGTCCTCAGTGGTGCTCTCTGAGCTAAGAATTCCTGCCACAGGGCTCTGGATGTGCATACGTGTGTGCACATGCATGTGCATGTGTGAGAGAACATGAAAGACTGTGTGTATGTGTGTGTGTGAGAGAGAGAGAGAGCACCTTTTATTTGCTAGCATTTGCCTTTAATGAATCACTTCTCACACACCTCATCTCACTCCAGCCCTCTACCTCCTGTTTTATTTATTGTAATAGATGAAGAAGATCCAGGAAGCAATCTGTCCAGTCTTTGAAACTCCAGCCAAAGCGCTCCTTCAAATCAATACTGCTTGGCTTTCCCTTTGTCCCCACACCTACCCTCAGCTGCCTTGAACAGGTAACTCCTCCTGCCCACACGCCTCAGTATTTCATTCCAAGCCCTTGCTCCAGCTGTTTCGTCTGCCCAGAAGGCCCTCTCCTTCCTCCCCACAAGTCCTGGTCCCAGATGCAGCCATGTTCTCCCCCCTATACGGCAGCCTCTCCTCCATCCTGATCCCTCTCCCTTCTTGAATGGCAAGATGCACAAAGTTTGGACTCATGCCATCAGGCTGCTAGCATCCCCCTGTTATTTATTAATTAATCCAATCAATGAGTGAGTGAATGAATGAATGAATGAATGAGTGAAGCCAGCACTCAGCTAAAGAATGATGGTGAGGAGACTTGGTGGGGCGTTCGTGGGAGACTCACCTGGTCCCACAGGGCCATCTGCCGGTTGTTCCATCGGGATGTGCCTGTGGACAGCAGCTTCTTCAGGTTCCCCAGAAACAGCACTTTGCTGGCCCGGTGCCCCTTGTAGCTGGCTTCCTGGAGGAACATGTGCAGTCAGGGACTCCCCTGCCTTTGCTTATGCTGGTGCTTCACCTGGAGTGCCTTCCTGGATCACCCCAGCTCTTCCTGGAAAATCCTTCCAGAGTTATACTTCTGCCTAGCTCCATGCTCTTGTTGAAAGATTATTGAACACCCACTATATGCAAGGCATGGGGCTGGGTAGGATGACCGTCACCTGGGTTATCTCATTTAATCTTACAAGAGGAAGGACTAACTGTTGCCCATTGTTGCAGATGAGGAAACAGAGGCTTGGACACCTAAAAGTGCTTGATTAAGGTCACACACCATGGATCAATAGTATCCTGAGGTCTCCAACCCCATGTCTTGCCTCCTGACAGAGCTGAGGCACACCGACAAGTTTTGGCGTTAGACCAGGTTCAAATCCCAGCTTTCTGTATGGGCAAGTTGCTTACCCTCTCTTCAGCCTCAGTTTTCTCATCTGGAAAATGGGGGTGACTCATCCTACCTCCCAACAGACTGGGATAATGTGTGAAGGCTTGGCCAGAACACTGCCAGCATTACTGCCCTGTTCTCAGAAGCCTCTGCCATCTCCACTCCACTCCTTGCTCTTCTGACCACAAGCCAGACCCCAGCCTAGCACTGACCTGAAGGACGGACCCTGCTCGGGGGTCGAGAACCCGAATCTTGCGGTCTTTACAGGTGGTGGCCAGCAGGCTGCCATTGGTGTTGAAGGACATGGAGAGGATCACGTCTTGGTGACAGTCAATTGTCTTCACGGGGCTCTTGATTACAGACTCCTTTGTGTCTAGGTTCCAGACCATCACCTGCACGGCAGAGAGCCAGCTCTCAGCACAGTGGCTACCCCCACTCCTGGCCCCCACAGTCACACGCTGGCCAGGCTATAGTGAAACATAGTATCCCCAAGAGGGAAGCTGCAGATGGCACTCTGGCCAGGAGGCCTCAGGTGGGAGGATGGATCTGCTGGCTGAAGCTGCCATGTGTCAGGAGGGGGATGCCGGGAGTCAGGCTGTCTGGCAGTGAAAGGAAAACACCATCTGCTTTGTAGCAACAAAACATCCATACTGTGAGGACTCCAGGGAACCAGCTAGTCCAAGGGGTTTTGGACAGTTATTAGCAGCAGTTTCCACCTCATATAGATCGACAGGGCTGCCATGTTTAGTTGCACAGGCTGTGCACTGCACAGTTCCAGGACAGTCCATTCCCATAATCCATGATATGAATGGTGCCCCCTGGAGTTGTGTACAGAATAATCTGCACAACCTCATGCAGTAGCCTTGCAGGCACACCTGCAGACATAGACAGATAAAAGAGCACTTCTAGTCAGAAGGGGGAAAAGGCCCTCCCAATCACTCCCATTTTGTCCATCACAGAGGCCCTTGAGGTGCCTCAGTAAAGCCCTATAGAGTTGTGAAAGGAAGAGTTTAAAAGCCACAGCTATAGTCGCACCAACCCCGTATGTGTACAGATTGCGAATCTGAGGCCCAGAGAAGACATGGGATGTTCCTGGGTCACACTGCACATCAGAGATGAGTTGGAATAGAATCTAAGTCTCCTATACTGTAGATTTCCCCAATCCACACGGCCCACAGCCTACTAGCTTAGCAGTCACCTGAGCAGGGGGAAGCTTCTCAGTGCAAGGCCCAGCCCATATCCTCCAGGCAGACTAAAGGGTTGACTGGCGTCCCGTCTCCCACCCCAACTCATGTCCACCTGAAACCTCAGAATGTGACCTTATATGGACAGAGTCTTTGCTAATGTAATTAGTTACAATGAGGTGATATTGGATTTGGGTGGACCCTAAATCCAATGACTGATGTCCTTATAAGAAGAGGAGAGGACATATGGACACTCAAAGAAAGCCACGTGATGATGAAGGCAGATTAGAGTGATGCAACCACAAGTCAAGGAATTCCTGGAGCCACTAGAAGCTGGAGGAGGCACAGAAGGATTCTTCCCTCGAGCCTTTGGAGGAAGTATGGCCCTACTAACATATCGATTTGGGATTTCTGGTCTCCAGAACTGTGTGAATAAATTTCTGTTGCCTTAAGCCACTAGTTTGGTCATTTATTAGGGCAGCCCCAGGAAGCTAATACACAGACCTACCTTGTAGTCGTAGCCAGCGCTGAAGAGGATGTTGGCGGCCGTGGGGTGCCACTCCACCAGGCCCACTCTGCGGGAGTGGCCCACCAACTCCTTCCTGCAGGCTGTGAGGTTCCTTGACAGCAGCTGCTTGGGGATGTCCCAGATCTTAATCTGTCAGGGATACACGGCCCGGGGGTAGTGTTAGCCAGGGGCACCTTGGCATTCCTCAGCAGAAGGGCTGGGGAGTGCTCTCTGTATTCAACTCTCACTCAGTGGAGGGGAAGCTGGGGCCCCACAGAGGGACTGGGGCTTTGCCAACATCCTCCAAGCCCAAGGAGGGGCTAGCACTGACCAGGGATGAATCCAGGCCTCCCCATTTGCCCCCTGGTAATCTCTGCCATCCTAAGACCAGTGAGCGGGCGGGTGGGCCACAGGCCTGACTTCCAGGCTGGATGTCAGAGCAAATCTGCCTCCCACCATAGAATACTCCCAAAGTACAGTGGTCTACCTCCCCCCACCTTGTCTCGAAGGCCCAGGGTGGAGCCTCAAATGCTAGGAAGAAGAATTTGTGCTGCATCCTTAGGGAACCAGGGAGCCAGCACAGTCTCTGGAGCAGAACAGAGCAGGGACAAGCACTTTCTTTTGGAGGGGCCCCCTTTATGTTCCTCAGTATCTCCCCTATAGAAAATGACACGAAGACTCTTAGAATTTTCTACCTGCTTCTCCTGATGAACTAGTCCGTTTTCTTTGATCAGAAGTGAGGATTCTGCAATACATTCTATTTCCCTTTTCACCTTGGCTGCCAGGCAGCTCTGAGCTAAACCTGGAGCTCAGCAGCTGTAACCCTCTATTGCTAATGCTTCTAGTGGTATTTCCTCACTTCCTCCATCTGTGGCTGCTGCACTTTAGGTAACAGGCATAGCTCAGTGGAAAGAGACTGGGCTCTGAAATAAGACATCGGTTTGAAACCTGGCTCTGCCTCCACAAACTCTGTGACCTTGGGCAGATAGCTTCACCTCTTGGATCCTCTGCTTCTTCAGAAATATATTGTACCTCATGAGGTTGCTGGGAAGGAAGACTGAGTGAAATGATACATGTAGAGTCAGGAACATGGTGGGCTCATAACAAATGGTAACTATGACTTTTATCCTTATTTGAATCATGTGATCTTATCTGTGTCTGTTTTAAGCCATATCCACCACATTCTAGAATTATAAAAAAATAACACTCAACATTATGGGAGCAGGGACTATGTCCCTGGTACAGAACAGGAGCTCAAAAAAGTTGGCGAGGCTGAAGCTTTTGTGATGGTTTTAGTGTCCATATTCATATTGGCTCCTACTCCCCTCCTTTTAAAATTCGCTTCCCTATTGTCTGTGAGATTAAGTGGCATAATATTTTCTGGCCACAATAAAAATGCACCTCATAGCATTTTATAGTTCCCCCAAAAGAGTGCCTTTCCTACTGGAATATGAATTCATTCGATCTTCACTAGACAGTTGAGAGCTATTACGTGCATTTTATGGATGCGAGAACTGAAGCCCATAGAAGGGAGGCGTGGTCCCCAAGTCCCATAGAGCCTAGAACCTCTCAATCTAACTTACTCCCTTCCCACAGAGTAATCTCACCTCAAAAGTTGGAAGCATCAGAGCTGAGTTCAGACACCATTCCATCTCCCTCTGCCCTAATCCCTCTCCTCTTGGTCAAGGGAATGATCTCATGCACTGACACTCACCATGGTATCTTCGGAACAGGAGGCAATCTCAAAATCATCAAAAGGGTTCCATTTGATGTCTAAGATGTTCCCTCTGTGCCCGCAGACCTTCGGGTAGTGAGGGTCCAACTTTCCCGTCTGCAAAACAGTGCCCAGGAGGGTTGGAGCGGGAGGGGATTAATTCCACTTACCATCTAGATGGTCACTCAGTCAGTCAGGAATCACCAAATAGACAGGAAAATGTAGGGGTGTGAATCTAGGACTTACCACTGTTCCCTGTGGTAAGTGATGTGATGTGATCTAGGGGAGTCGCATTACTTCTCTGAGCCTCAATGTTTTGCTCGATAAATTGGAGACCATGATAAGTATTTCACAGGTTTGGTGCGAAGCTCATAGGAGATGAGGTGTGGCAAGGGTCTAGCACAGTGTCTAGCACATAGTAGATATTCAATAAAAGGACACTTCCTTTCATACACTGCTGGTGGGAATGCAAAAATAGTGTAGCTACTTTGGAAAACAGTGAGGCAGATCATCAAAAGGTTAGAGTTACCAAATGACCCAGAAATTCCACTTCCAAGTATATCCCCAAGAGAAATGAAAACATAGGTCTACAAAAACTTGTACATCAAAAACTTGTTCATAGCTGTATTATTCATAGTTGCCAAAAGGTGGAAACAATCCAAATGTCCATCAGCAGATGAATAGATATACAAAATGTAGTATATTCATACAATGGAATATTATTCAGCCAAAAACATAATGAAGTACCGATGTATGCTACAATATAGATGAACCTTGAAAACATTATGCTAATTAGTCGGATATGAAAAGTAAAATTAGTCAGATGTAAAAAGTCACAAAATATTGCATGATTCTGCTTAGATGATATACCAGATGTGATTTCATTGCTTGAGCAAATTAATACATCCTTTGGTTCCTTGTATTCAAAACTCTGACTAATGCATATGAAAAATTCAGAATAGGTAAAGCCATAGAGACTAAAAGCAGATTAGTGGCTTGGGGGAAGGGGTATGGGGAGTGACTGCTTAATGGGTATGGAGTTTCTTTATGAGGTGAGGAAATTATTTTAAAATGAGATAGTGGTGATGGTTGCACAACTGTGGAATACACTAAAACCCACTAAATTGTACACCTTAAAATGGTGAATTTTATGGTATATGACTTATATTTCAATTAAAAAGAAAGGGCATTTACTTCCCTTCCCTTCTCTCCTGCTGAGAATTCCTGTATAGGCACTGAGAGAATACACAGGTCCTACAGCCCATTCCTCATAGCTCTGAAGCTGAGATTTCCAACTGCACTGACAGACCTGGATTTCCTGGATCATGGGGCAGCCACACCAGTTCGGTCACAGAAACTTGAAGCTGGCAAGGAGGAACCAACACACTCATTTTGCACATCACACTGCATAGTTCAAGCAGAAGAGGAAGCAGGACCCAGGCCCTCTGCCTGCCTACGCAGGCATGGCTCATATCCACCATTTGGCCTCAGGTTCTGGAGCCCACCCACCAGAATGCTTCCCTGACCACTTTTACATCTAAATGAAAGAGACAGCTGAGAAGAAAACTGGCCAACATCCCTTCATTCAGCAAATCTTTATGAGGAACCTAGGGAACAGGCACCAATCAAGGTACCGGGTGGGCACAAGATACAGTACTTGACCTCGAAGAATCAACAGTTTCAGGATTTTTAAGGAGGGACTTTCAAGAACATAATGAACTCAGAGAACACCCACTGCCTCCTTCCCTCACCTCCCCAACTCTGCAGAGACCACTGCACTTTTACGGGATGACTCAAGACAGAGCAAAGATGCAAGGGTGATCTCTGACCTTGTTTAATAAGGCTGTAAAGCAGGCAGCTGCTACGAGAATACACACATGGCTTCCCCGTCACCTCAGGCAAACTAGGAGACAGACAACTGAACTCCTGGTTTGTAGAGGCTTTACGCATGCAGTTTAGTAGCTCTGCAAACAAAGACGGTGGTCCTGGGCTCTCCTTCAGAAATACTCTGCCCTACCCAGTTCTTGCCCCTCAAGAAGGGGTTAGACACCTCACCCTAGACTGGATCCCTTACTGGAGGAGGAACCCTATAAAGAACATTACTTGACAAATTAAAAAGTGAACGGTAGGTTAAAGTATTGTTGCAATGTTAAACTTACTACTGATAACATACTGTGGTTATGTAAGAGAGTATCATACTTTTAGGAAACACTCAAGTATTTAGGGGTAAGGAGCAAAGGTATATAAAACCTGCCTTCAAAGAGTTAAAAAAAAAAATTATACCCTCACATACACATTCACAGAGAGAGAAAAGAAGGTATCTGGCCTGGTGTCGTTCGATAGTAATGTGTGAGGAAGCGGGCAAAAGTTCCATTTCTTTCAGGTGGTTCTGCCTTCTCCGTGGCTGAAAAAAGTGGGTCCCTGGACAGGGAAGAGAGGTGCATGCTCTTTGCTCCCTGCAGTAGGAGCAGCATCAAGATCCAGGACCTTGGAAAGATAACACTGCGCCCATAGGCCCTGACTCTGGTCTGCACGGGACTGCTGTCCAGCTGTGGACCCCTTGCTTAAGCCGCCGGGCCTTCTGCATGCTGTCATCAGGTGAGCTTTCAAGAACTAAAATCTGATCGTGTCTGCTTAAATTCTGCAAGCCTCTTTTTCCTCATCTATAAAATGAATAATCATCTCTTCCTTACAGGATTGTCATGGGGGTAAAATGAGATATTGTGCATGAAAAGCCGAACAGTGATGTCCTATAACAGTGCTCACGTAATAGTTATTTTATATGTGTGTGTGTGTGTGGGGGGGGTACATGCACACGCACATACATGTACATGTTGGAACTGAGAAAGACTGAAAGGAAATGCATCCAAATGTTATTCACGATGACCTCTAGATGGTGGGATAATTGGGTGGTTTTATTATCTTCTGTGTTTTTAAAAAATTTCCCAAACTTTCTAGAAAAATGGTGTAAATTTTGCAATAAAAAAAGGTATTTAGGATAAAATTCCAGATTTTGAAAAGATGGGTCTTTCCAGGATTAGCCAAGAATTTGTCATAAAATTGCAGAACCTGAAGGGCTGTTCAAGAGACCAATAATGGTAAAAACACAGCAAAACTCTTATCTTGCACTGGTGGCAAGCATCACTAGTGGGTCACAGCCCTTTCTCACTGGTCCCAGACTGGAAGAAGGACTTGCCCAGGGTCACGGGGAATGTGAGGGGCAGAGCTGGGCTGGAGCCCAGGGCTCTGGCTGCCAAGTATGAGTCTGTGGTGTCCT
Source organism: Pteropus medius (assembly GCF_902729225.1). Lineage (NCBI taxonomy): Eukaryota > Metazoa > Chordata > Mammalia > Chiroptera > Pteropodidae > Pteropus > Pteropus medius. Next base: position 3,215,911 of record NW_024341894.1, on the reverse strand, counting down.
TATTGTGCTCTAAGGGAGCACCAGCCCTCTCTGAGTCAGCATCCTGCCCCTCTTCCTGCAGACAGCCTTTCACTTCTCTTGGATCATTTCCTGGGTCGAAGGGCATGAGCGGTACTGGGTCTCTTGCTATGGCACACCCACATTGCTCTCAGGGCCTTTATCTCTACACCCTGGCCCAGGGCCATGACCCAATTTCTGCCCTGAGGGCTCTTCAGAAGAGCTGATTGTTAGGCTGGCCTTGGCCAACAGGAAGCAAACTGCCCAGGAGCCCCACTCAGACCCACACCTCTCAGGTCGGCCCAGCCATAAACTCAGGAGGTGCTTCAGGCTCAGAGGGGCAGCTCCTCACAGGTCTGAGCTTGGGCCAGCATTCTTCCCAGGCCTCTAAGAGCAGAGGCCCCAGCCCCAGACAGCTTCTCCTCCTCCCCAGAGAACAAAGGATGGCTGGTCCTCCCCTCGAGTGCTCTGTGTTTAAATGGGTTTCATGCTAAGGACCCACATTAACAGACATTAAGCCAGGGCTATTGATTGAGCTGCTAAAAGCCCGGTCAAGGAAGGGACATTTATAATCAGGAGGCCACTTCCGCCCTTCTGTCCATTAGGTCAGCAGTCAGCCAGGAACAAGCTTCTGATTTATGGGAGACATAAGCTCTAAATCAGGGAGATACATCTGCTCTCCTCGCAGACCACAGAGAACCTTGGCTTTGGTGCAGGAGCTGGCTACTCAGCTTGGAGAGACGCCACCTCTAAATCCCTGCCGGGCTGCCCTGGACAGATGAGGTACACAGGACTGCAGGACCCTGGAGGGCAGAGCTAGGTGGGTTGGGGATGCTCAGGGGCCAGACCTTAATTGCCTGGACAGTAGAGCTGTGAGGCCATTGTCATGACCCCCAGGGCTCACAGGGGCAGCCATTTCCACAAATGTCATAGTCATGGCCTCAAGTGACCCTCCCAACTGCCCAGAGCAAACATGGGAGGCAGGGGTGGTGGGGCAGGCGGAGGTAGTATGCACAGTGTGAGAAGATGTTAGGCGGGCAGGCCGACTCTGGCTTCCTGAGTTTAAATTCCTGCTATAGCACTTACTGCAATGACTTTGGGCAAGTGATTTCATTTCTATATGCCTCAGTTTCCTCATCTACAAAATGGTAACAGTACTAGGACCGTACAGGGTGAGTATGAGGATTAAATGAGTCCATACTCATAAAGTGCTTAAGACTGTGCCTGGACATGATAAGCCTGCAGTAAACTCACCAGTCTAAGTGCATCAGAGCTAATCACAAGTATTGTTGCTCAGAATGTTTCGGGGGCCCAGGGATGTACTCAGTGTGAAGCCAGACTGTTCGGCAGGGCGACTCCCATCACTTTCCACCCAACTGATAGGCAGTCGCTCCAGGGCTGCCCTCACTGAATAAATCGATGCCTTGATCATATTCCAACTGATGAACTCAAGCACATTCTCATCCTACAAGGAACAGGTTTGTAAATGTTAGGAACCATAACTTATGTGTCATTTATGTGCCAGGTCCTGTGCTAGGTGCTGTGTTCACATTATTGGATCGATCTCTCAACCACCCCAGGAAGTAGTATAAGAATTCCTATGTATAATGCAGAAACTGGGGATCAGTGGGGTTGACAATCATGTGCTAAGGGCCACAGAACCAGTCCACAGCTGAGCCACGAGAACCGGGAATGTTTCCACTCACTGCCTGGTTTGCCTCTTGCTATCCTCACGCTGTAGGTATCATCAGCATCACGCAGGCCTTTCACTAAAGACCCACTGCATGCCGGGTCCCACGCTGCCTGAATGTGATGGCAGAAGATGAGTTACTCACGGGCCCTGCCCTCCAGGAGCTGCCGGTCTGTAGAGGAGGCAGGATGTAGTATACTTAGGGCTTGGAGAGAGAGCAGAGGAAAGGCCCAGGGCATCAATTGGAGAAGGCTTCCTAGAGGAGGAGGAGACCTTCGAATTGGGCCTTAAAGAGAGGGAGACTTTGACCAGGCTAGGGTGGAGGACAGGCATTTCAAATCAGAAAGGCAGAGCCGTAGGTTAAGTTTTAAGCGGGAAGGATCCTGAAGCAGATGGCAGGGATGGCAGACCAAACAATGGGACAGAAGAAGCCAGACAGAAGGGTCGAGGCTGTGGGCATGGAGAAAGTCACCCTGCACAGGGCTCCTGGCTGGGCCCTGTGGAGAGATGTACACGTGGACAGATGAGCCGTGTCCTGATGAGAGGGGGTGAGACTTGGGGCCAAAGGGCTTCCCAAAGGAGTTGAGCAGAAGGAAAGATGAAAAGAGTGTTCCGTAATCCTGGGAACACATTGCTAAAATGCAAATCACGTTCCCATAAGGATTTAGGGCAGAGGGTCATTCATCAGCCCTACCCAGACGAATCACAGGTGAACATGAAGATGGTTTATGGTAGAATCCTATACCCAGGGCTGGCAGCAGTAAACCGCAGGTTATCTGGCAACTCCCTTGGTCACCTCCTGAGATGGGAAGCTTACCTCCCCCCTAGTGGTTTATTCTACTTTCGGACTGTATTTACTGTGAGAAAATGCTTCTTACTTTGAGCCCAGTGTGGCCTCCCTATGGCCCTTCCTGCTCCCCTCACTTTCTAATTCTGGTCCTAGCTCTGCCCTTTGGGACTCCATAAACACCTTCTCCACCCTGAATCTCAGCCCAATTCCTGGGAAATTTGAAGGCAGAGGACGTATTCCTTGAATAAGTTCTCTTCCAGGCTGAACAGACCCCTAGAACTGAAAGAGACTTAAAAACAAACAAAACCAGACTAGCCTATACTGTACATTTCTAGAAGGAGAATCTGAGTGTGGAGGGGACAGGTATGTGCTTGGAAGGTTCTGAGATTCAAAATGTCAGCTGGGACAGGCGACAAAAGGCTTTGAGGAGGAAGGCAAGACTTTATCTGCAGGCAATGGGGAGTCCTGGGAAGCATTTGAGCAGGGGAGTGACATGGTCAGACACAGGCCTGAGAAGGGTCCGTCTGGCCTCTAGGAGTTCAGCAGTGAAGTGTCCCCCTCCCCGTCCTTCCAGACACCTGAAGGCCATGGTGTCCATTCGCCCCCTCAGACCCATGGCTCCCTCTGGCCTGGCCCACTCCCAGCAATGTTATAGGGCCCAACCCTGGACTCCGCCTACTCTTGCCTTCATTCCTCCTCACCTGCCACACCTCACAGCAAAGTTCTCCCTTCAACTTTTCAAGGGGCCGATCTGCTGCGGGCCAGGCCCCAGGGTCAGGCTCCTATCCTGCCATGTCCCCGGGCTCAGGGCTAGCCTGTCCCCAGACCATCCCGCTGTGCCTTATTCTCTGAGCATGGCCCTCTGTTGTCAAGGCTGCAGGCACCTCTCTCCAACAGACTCACCTGGTCACAGCACGCTAATGGAAGAGCCCTCCCTGACTGTGTCACTCCCTCAGGATACCTGACACCACCTGTGGAATTGTGGTGAGGCGAGGCACCCTCCAACCCAATAGTCCTGTACACACTTCCATTAAATAATTAGCTAGCTTGTCCCTTCCTTTCCCTTGCACAGAACTCTTTACTGACACTTCTCTGTGCCTGCATGGGACATAATCCCTGGTAACTCTTCTCTGTGCCTGCATGGGACATAATCCCTGGTAACTGACAGGGAGCCAATGTATACCAGAGCCAGGAGCTGTAGCTGGTTAAATGATAGCAAGGCTCCAAGGTCACACCCTGGACTGGGCCATATTCAGGTCCTTACTCTTACTGCTCAGGGTCCTTCTGGAAGTCATTTCCCTGAGCATCAGCATCCTTTTCTGCACATTGGGGCAATAATCCTTCCAAATGGGCTCATGAAGTCATCAGCATAAGCACTGTGCCTGGTAATACACCAAAGGGCCCCACAGGCCTATCTGCCCAGCGTTAAGTGCTACGCGATGGGACCAGCACGTGTGTCCTTTCTCTCAGCCTCTTGTTCCTGCTCCATTGCACTGGGTGTGGTTACTTAAGAAAATATCAACCCAATGCAATGGGTGGGCCTGTCTGGATTCAAATGAACCACACACAGTGAGGCATTTATGAGGCAATGAGGGAAGTTTTCACACGAAGTGGGAATCAGATGACACAGGAGTTATTGTCGATGCTGTGATTCTGGCGTTGTGACTATATCAGAAAATGTTACTCTTTTTTAGAATTGTATAATTAGAATGAAGTTTGTGTGGTAAAATGACCAAATGTCCATGATTTGCTTTAAAACAGTTCAGGGGGCGAAAAGTGATAGATGAAAACGAGAGTGGCAAAGTCTTGAAAATTCTAGAATCTAGGTATGGAAGAGTTCATTATATTGTTTTTAATCTACATAAAAAAGAACTAGATGCGAGTCTAGTTACTGAAATGTAGTTTGCAAACCAGCAGATCAGCAGCACCACAGAGTCGGGATGCCAGGACCAGCAAATAAAGATACAGAATGCCCAGTGATATTTGAAGTTCAGATAAACAACAAATATTATTTTTAGTGTAAGTATGTCTCATGCAACATTTTACTTATACTAAGAAATTCTTCGTGAAAACATGTTGGCAGTTTCTTATAAAATTAAACATCTTTTTTACAACCCAGTGATTGCATGCCTGGGCATTTATCCCACAGAAATGGAGACTTACTTACGTTCACACAGAAACACGTATACAAATGTTTACAGCAGCTTTATTCCTAACAGTCCCAAACTGGAAACAATCCAGACGGCCTTCAACGGGCGAATGGTTAAACAAACTGTGGTACATTCAGACCATGGACTGTGACTTAGCGATAAAGAAGAATGAGCTACTGATACCTGCAGCAACTTGGATGGATCTTTCGTGCTGAGTGAAAAGAGTCAAGCCCAAAAGGTAACATACATACTTTATGTTTCCATTCATATGACATTCTGACAATGGCAAAAGTACAGAAATGGAGGACAGATTAGTGGTTGTCAAAGGTTAAGATGACAATGGGAGTAAGGGAAGTGGCCGTGGCTATAAAAGGAGCTATGGGGGATCTTTGGGACGCTGGCAATTGTTCTGTGTCTTGATGGTACCAATGTCAATATCCCGGATTTGATATTTTACTCTGGTTTCACAAGATGTTATTATTGGGGGCAACCGGGTGAAGGGTACGCGGAATTTCTCTGTATTATTTCTTACAACTGCATGTGAATCTATAATGATCTCAAAACGAAAAAAGTTTAATTAAAAAATAAGCAAAAAAAGTTATTTGGTGTTTATCTGAGATTCACATTTAACTGGGCATCCGGTATTTTACCTGCCAACTCTGGAGCTTGTTGGAATGCAGGTTCTCCAGCTTCACTTCAGACCCACTGAATCGGAATCTGTGTTGTGACCCTCAGGTATGAGGTCTGACTAGTGGCTTCCAGCTCCTACTGTGCCCGGACTCCTAGGAGTCTGTAACCATAGCAATTAACATATGTCCTCAAGCTACTTATGATGCTATTTCAAAAAAGCCCAAAGAGAATTACACATTTTACCTAAGGTTAGGTTGCATGGGACAACTGAGTTTCAACCCTCCAGCGGCTTTCCCACTGGACTCAGAATAGAACCAGATTCCTGCCCTGGCCTAAGGGCCTGCACAGTCCTCACCCTGCTCTTCTCCCTGACCACCTCCCACTACTCTTGCCCGTGCGACATCGGAAGCAGTTTTTCAAGCACACCAATCCCCCTCCCACTTCAGGATCTTTGTACTTGCTGTTCATTCTGCCTGACCACTCTGCCTCTAGAGCTTCAGGTGGCTCTCGACTCAAATGTCACCTCCCCAGAAAAGCCTTCTCTGATCCTCCTATCTAAACTAGGTTCCCTCTCCCCACCCAGGTCACACTCCATCACATCGAACATATTTATTCTCTTTATATCAGTTGTTACTACCTATGTGTACTAAATATTTCATGCTTAGAAACCGTGACAGTTCTGAAAAAGTCTGATTAATAAAAATCAGGAAATCACATTAATTACATAATTAATTAAGAACACAGTTTGTTTGGTGGACAGAATCTTTTAAAAGCACCCAAGAGCTTGGGAGAAATAGGTAGACAAATGGGCCATCTCTAGGGGTCCTTCCAGCTCTGACCTTCAAGTCTTTCCATACATCCCACTGTATACTTGTCCCTCCTCAGCTTAAAAAATTTCATCTCTCTGGAATACAGTTCACACTTCTCATCCCCGCGTTCAAGGTCCTTCCCATCTGGCCCCAATCCACTTCCCCAGGGTATTTCCCTTCCTCCCCTAAATAGACTGTTCATTTCTTCTGGCCAGACTGCTCTCAGCATTGTTCCCTGAACAGTCCTTGAATAGTCCTACCTCCTCCATGTCTTTCTTTGCTCAATTCCCTTTGCCAATTATGCCCTTCCTATTTATTTGGATGAACAAAAGTAATTTGTTCATTAGTAGAAAATTTGTTCAATCGATGGAAATTTATGAACATCAACTTTATGTGTCCACAATGTGATACATATGTAAGCAAAGTACTGGTTCTTTTTCCCCCCATTCCAAGTGCATTAGGAGGTGCTAGCAGAAGAATACAAATGACTAATTCAAAGTACTTGGGGCATAGTGCCCTAAGAAAAAAATTAGGTTGCGGAATATGTCCTAAAAAGGAGAATGCTATGGAAATTGGGGAAGGGAGAAAAGTGGCTATTCATGAACATAGTACATATTTCTATTTGCTTGGGTCATTTTTAATATTAGTCTCTCAATAATGCTCTCTGAACTCCTTTTAAGTCTTGCTTGTTTATTCCTAGGCATTCGCTCTCTTATTCTACTGCAAATGCTTATATTTTCTAAACATTCTTGGTTTGTAAAAATGCAATTCATTTTTGTATTCTAATCTTTTTATCCGGCTACATTCCAAACACCTTTATTATTTTTCTAAAAATTTGACTATATGTTCTTTTGGGTTTCTGTATCTGTAAATAATAGAAGTTTTACTTTTTTTTCAATTCTTATAACTTATTTTTCCGGTCTTACTGTGCAGGCCAGGACCTAATACCTTATTGCTAATTTTAAAGGGATGTTTCTAACATTTTTTTCTTTATGAATGATGTTTGCACCACACTAACAAAGAGATCAAATATCACCAATGAGACAAATTGACAACATATGTCACATGATGTAATGAACTGAGGATACATAACTTGTTTAATATTCTTGCCAAAAATGCATAACATGAACATAGTCATGAGGAGCCAGTTTGACAAATTCAAATTTAGGAACATTCTACAAAACAGTTGGCCTTTACTGCTTAGTAGACTAAGAGATATGACAACTAAATACAATGCATGATCATGGGTTGGATTCTGGACCAGAAACAAAATTTGTAAATACCCATAAATGGAGAAAAAGATATAAAAGAGATAAAAAGTAAATTTGGAAGAATGTTAACACTGGTGAATCTAGGCGAAGGATAATCAGTTTATTCAACTATTTTTGCAACTTTTTTGTAGCGTTGAAATTCTTTCAAAATAAAAGGTTTTTAAAGTTCTGTTTCCTATATATTAGTGAAATTCCCTTTGCTTAGTTTGCAAAAGATGTTTAACGTAAGTGGGTATCGTACTTTATCAAATGCTTTTTCTGCTTTTATGGAGATGACCATATGGTTTTTCTCTTTTTATTTGTTAATGTAATGATCTGTGTTTATAGATTTATTAATATTAGACAGTCCTTAGTTTCTGGAATAAATCCACCTTGGTCAGGATGTATCTTTTACTCACTGCTGGATTTGGTTTGCTGGTAATTTTGCATTCACCTTCTTGAGTGAAATTGGTCTGTAATCTTTTTCTTATTCTGCCCTTGTCTGGTTTTGGAATCAAGGTTATACTGGCCTCACAGAACGAGGAAGGGAGCAATTCCTTTTCTCTTTTTCTCTGGAAGTGTTTATAAAAGATTAATCAGTTTTTCGATAGTTACATGGAAAAAAACCACATGAATCTAGCGTCATCCTTATATGTGTTTGTCTGAACTATATTACATTAAAAAAGTGCCTAAAATGTAAATGTCCAGCTTAATGAATTGCTGGAAAATAGATTAACCATACAACTGCCATCTTCCCAGGTCAAGGCATGAACTAGAACCAAGGAGACCACCACAGGACACTATCCAGTTGCAACTTCCTCCCTAGCCCGGGGGGTAATTACTATACCGGTTTTCTTGAGAGTCCCTTGCTTGCTTTTCTTTAAGGTTTTTCTACTTCCTTATGCATCTCCTTAACCTACAGTTTAATTTAGTCCGTTTTTAACCTTAGGTTAGCAGAACGAAACAGTATGTAATTTATTTGGTTTCTTTCCCTCACCCTTGTATTTGAGATCCATCCTTTTGTGGTATATTTGTCTACGCTTTGTTCCTTTTCATGATTCTGTATATTCTACACTATGGATATACCACAATTTATTTATTCAATTCTTGGACCTTTGGGTTTCTGCAGTTTTGTGCTAATAGGAACAACGCTCCTCTGAGCTTTCTTGTGTTGGGTTTTGGTGCCAAGAAGCACACATTTCTGCCTGGTATGTACCTAGCAGTGGAATCTCTGGGACACAGGATATGTGGATTTTCCTCTTTAATAGAAACTGTCACATTTTGTTCCAAAATACATGTGCCAGTCTACCCTGTCACCAGAGGGTCTGAGCGTTTACATAGTCCCACATCCTCGACATCACTTACTATCGTTAGATTTTTTACGTTTTTGCCATTTCTGGTCTTTGTAGTGGTATCTCATTGTGGTTTACTAATGAGGTTGAGAACTTTTTTTAAATGTTCAGTAACCATTTGGATTTTCTCTGCTATAAGATACCTGTTCGGGTTTTTTTTAAATTTGTTTTGTTTTGTTTTGTCCTAGTCCATTTTATACATTCAGGAAATGAGCTCTTTGTCATGCTAATTGTGCAAATATCCTTCCCTACTCTATGGCCTGCCTCTTCCTTCTGTTTTCTTTAAGAGATTTTTATTACACAATCTAAAAACATAGTTACAGGACTATTCAGGCTTTCTGTTGCTACCTGAATCAGTAATGACAAGTTATATATTTTTTATAAGAATGTGACCATATCGTTAACGTTTTCAAATATATTATCAAAAAATTGTTCCTCTTCGGGTTTTATGTTTTGAACCTCTGCTGTGATATTGCTTTTTTGTTCCTAATGTTATTTGTACCTTCTGTCTTTTATTTTTGGCCATCTGTCCAGAGGTTTGTCTATCAGTCTTTTCTAGGAATCAACTTTTGGGTCCTTGGGCCTTCTCTCTAATGTATGTTTGTATTCTCTTTCACTGATTTCTGCTCTTTATTATTTCTTTTCTCACTTTCTTTAGGTTTACCCTGTTGTTCTTTTTCTAACTTCTCAGGTTGAACATTTCGCCATTATTTTCAGACTTTCTTCCTTTCTAACCTAGGCATGGGTGCTACACATTTCCCTTGAAACACCACTTTCCTTGTATCCCATAAGTTTTGTGATGTTTTTCATTATCACTCAGTTTTAAGTAGTTTTAAATTTCCATGTTGATCTCTTCTCTGTCCTGGAAGTTATTTAGAAATGTGTTTTTAATTTCCAAATAAGTGAGAATTTAAAATGCATATTCTGTTATTGATTTTGAAGTCAATTGTATTGGGATCAGAAACCTGGTCTATCATATTTCAATCTGTAGTTATTTTCGCTTTCGAAGTTCTCTGGTGGTCTAAATCTATTGTTTCTTACTCATGGCAGTTTACATGTTGAATGATTTCAGATTACGAATTTCCCTGATCTTAATCTGTGGCACTCTTGTCCACACTGTGAATACTTTCCTCTAGACAAACTCTGTCTGTGCTTCTGCTGTGAACCAGAGACACTACCAACTCAAGATCCCTCTAGACCTTTCGGAGGGTCTGCCCTGAGGCTGAGACTCAGGCTACTGCAAAGATCTGCTATTAGCTTAATCTATATGAAACTGCTATTCTGGGGGTCAAAAACTATTAAACATCAGCAAATGCATATGGTCCAACCTATACTGTTAACATCTGCCCGCAGGACAAGCCTGTTCTTCCTGTTCACTTTCTACTTTTCTCTCCTACTTAGATTTTGGCTTAAGGTTTGTTTCTTTTTGGGGGAGGGGAAGTGACTTTGGAGATTTCCCAATGTCTTATGAGCTCGGAAATGTATCAAAAATTATATTTTATTCAGGAGTGAATTATTTTGCAGTGGGGTGGAGGGAGGTCCCAGGAATAGCTGGGCAATTGCTGAAATCCAAGGAGAGGTATATTTTTCCCAATGAAGAAATTAAGGCTCACAAAGGTGAAATTACTTACTTAAGGTCACACAGCTGGTAATTGGCAGGTCTAGGACTTTAACCCGTGTATGGTACCAGATACCCAGGCTCTTTCTACTTTCCCTTTGTCCTGCTTTGCCTCCAGGGAGCTGCTTGGGCCTGGGGCTCACCATGCATCCTTACCTGGTGCAGGGGGATGACGAGGAAGGCCCCCCCACCAGCACACTCAGTCACAACTGCAATGAAGTGGGGGTTCACGGCACAGAAGTGATTGTCGTGGACGCTGTGGGTGATGGGCACTGAGTCGTAGCAGTTCTCCTTGCTGGCTGGTTTGCCAAAGACGTGGCGGAACTTGGAGCTCCGGTACTGGGGGTGCCATGACATCTGCAGGACACAAATGGGACAAAAAGAGTGTGAGACTCGCTACCCTGATAACGGGACACATGGGGATCTAATATATAAGAGGGCATGACAGCGATGCACTGTGAAGGGCAATCGAGTGAACAGGCTGTACTTGTGGCTACTTCTATGGACCTGGTGAGATGCGGTGAGATGGTGTATAATTTTTGCTCACCTGTTTGCTTTCCATCCCTTCAAGTATGAACACAAAAAACCATAGAGACCTCACCACATTCCCAATCCACCATCTCACCCACAGCCCAGGCACCCCTCCCCGTCCCAGCCCAGCCCAGTGGGTAACGCTGTGTCCTCTGGTGCCAGTCTGCCCGCTTCCAATTCCAGCTCTGCCTCTTGCCAGCTGGGCAGGCAAGTGACTTAACTTCTGAAGCCACCGTTTTCTCATCTGTAAAATGGGGACAATGCAAGTATCCTTCTCATAGACTTGTCATGAGGGTAAAATTAAATGATACATTTAGATCCCTTGATCAACAGTAATAATTACGACCACTATTATCATCCAGGCATCCTGAGCTGCCCTCACTCCTCATCCAGCCTTATATTGTTCACTCAATATTTACTGAGCACCACTGTGTGACTAGGCCCTGTGCCAGGTACAGAGGTTTTGGAGAGAGTAAGCCTGAGCCCAGCCTTACAGGAGCTAGAGGTCCTGTGAGTGAGACCCCTAGGGGAGCCTGGGCCAGTGAGACTCAGGGTACTATACCTAATAATGGAGGTTTGTACATGGCAGTCAGGGAGGGCTTACCAGAGGAAGTGACATGTCAGCTGTCATTTGAAGGATGAGTAGGATTTGGTATGTTGGCAGGACAAGGGAGCGCTGGGGTAGGGGCAGGGGTTGGGGAAGGAGGCCCAGGCAGGTAGAAGACCCTGACTAAAGTCCTGGAGATAGGAGAAAACATGGAATGTTTGGGCAACTACATGTAATTTTGTAAGATTAGCAAGGAGATGTTAAGAAGAAAATGTATACATTATACACACATATAAACATAAATTGGGCAATGTAAGTGAGGAGAATACAAGCTGGAGAAGAGGTAAGTAGGACTGGGTTATAAATGACATGTAAGAGGATGTAGGCCCCATCAGTGGCCAAATGCATGATACCATGTAGCCATCTCTCTGCCTCACTGCCACTCAGGTCAAACTCCCTGCCCCCAATCTCGCTGACCCCACTGGGCCCTCCCTCCGTGCTCCCCATGTAGGCTAGAGGGATCCTCTGGACACCAAGCCTGGCTGTACTCCTCACCACCTCGGCCCCCACCTTAGATTATCCTTTGTTGCTCCCCATTCACTGCTGCCCTACAAGTTCAAGGGCAAACTCAGCCTAGAATTCAAGGCCTTCTGGTTGGGTCCCATTCCATATTCCATGATTCACTTTTTGTTGCTCATCTTCTAAAGGGTACCTTCTAGATAAAGAATACCACCAGCCTCCCTTGGGTCTGCTCTTCCCTTTCCAGTCCTCTGGGGCCTTCGCCCTTGCCTTGACCACTTCCTTGGCTTGCCCTTCCCAGCTACTTATCGCCTGTACCCATCTCCAGAAGTCCAAATCCCTTCTTTCCCCAGCCTCCAAGCCCCCAGAGTCTTCCTTGGCGCACTGAGTAGCAGAGATCTTGGTCTCCTCTGCTCCTCACAGCTGTCTCTCTTCCCTGCCCTTAGGTCCCCGTTTTGAAGTTTGGTGTCAGGTCTCATCTTCTCTATCATAGCTTGCAGGTTCCTCAAAAAACAAAAAACAAACAAACAAAAAGCCTGGGGCTGTGCTCCAGGAGTGCCCAGCACAGTGTATTGCCTAGCCCAGGCCCTAGGAACTTCCCAGGGGAGGCATGTTTGACTGGATACCCACATGGTCAGGACAAAGAAGGTATCTTGCCCAGCCTGGGCAGCTGGCCCAAGGCTCTTCTCTGTACTCAGTTCAAAGGCACAAGATTAGACTGTTGACCTCAGGAAGCCATGGTGACCAAAGGCCGGACCCACAAGCGAAGCCCTTACAGGTGGCACATCGGCCTCACGGGGACAGGTCTGTCCCGTGAAGCTCAGACATTTCCACTCTCCAAAACCCCGGCTGCATTTGCCAGAGTTATAGCAAGCAGCACAGAATGCAGGCACTGACTGACTATTTATCACCCATCTGATTTCAGAAAGGTTGTAAGAAGACTTACAGAAATAGGACGCAAGGTAGAAGGAAATGGAAAAGCCATGGTGAGGAAATGGGGAGAGAGGGAAAATACAGGAACAAAAAGAGATCCCTCGAAATGTGGTGGTGGGGAGGAAGTTAAGCTATGAATGTGTGCTGCCAGGTTCTCCACACACAGGAGGTGGCCCTCAGAGTTGGGCCTGAGCTTCCTAGTCGATTCAATAAGGGAAACAGAATCAGAAAGCGATTTAGTGAGTGTGTGTAAGATAAAAGCCACCACCTGCTAAGGAACACAGCTTTTTTCTGCACTGGGTCCTGAGAGAAATGGGTCCTGGGAGTCCTCTTAGAAAGGAACAGCAAAGACAAAGACTTCCCTAGGGCCTTGGCAATTAGGTGGCAGCTGAGGAGCTGCCTTGGGCCTAGGCTGGAAAAGTAGGGGGGAGTCAGCAGGCTCAGTTCCACGTCTCCTACCCCTGCCTCACCTTTAGCAGCAGTGGAGGAGGGTTGAGGGGCGCACTTGTCTGTGGCAGATGGCAATGCTCACCAGACATTTCACCGCTCCCCTTGCATCCCAGCCTCCTTGCAGTCAAGCAGCCCTGGTTTCAGTTCTTAGCCAATGATCATGGGCAGAAGTGACATGTGCCACTTCCAGGCTGAAGTAGGTAAGACCTGCCCGTGACCCTCCAAAACTCTCATCCTTGGTGAAGAGATGAGAAGGCCATACTTTCTAGATGGTGCAGATTCCATCATCCTGGGTCCCCAAGGGACTGTATGGAACAGAACATCTCTCCCCAAGTGACTCATGTTGGACATATAGCTTAACAGAGAAATAAACTTGCAGAGTGAGCACTGAGGTAGTGGGGTTATCTGTCACAGAGCATAGCCTACCCGTCCTCACACACTGCCACTTGCAGGCCCAACCAATGGTACTTGGCAAACAGCTACCTATGCTTGGTGTGGCCAGAGCACAGGAAGACTGCAGGGAAGAGGTAGGCCAACGGCAGGACCCAGACCTCCTCAGGAGCCATATTAAAGAACCTGGACTCTTGAGGGCCATGGGGAGCTGCCTCAGGGATTAAAGCAAGGGAGCGAGGAGACCAGATTTCTCTTTTAGGTAGATCCCTCTGACTACTGAGGGGAAGAAAAGGTGGAACAGGGGAGAGGTGATGGTCGCCTGGGCCGAAGGAGGGCAGAGGGGATGGAGAGGAGGGGACATGTTAGTGAAACACCAAGAGGGGGTCAACCGGCCTTGGTGCTTGAGTGCCCGTGGTAGGCTGTGGGTCAAGGGGGCAGGTCATGGCTACTGAAATCAACATGACCTGACCATCGTCAACAGTCATAGCCTCTCCAGCCATGCTCCACGCTCTCCCCTCACAGCCTGGGGCTTGGCTCCACGCCTGAGGGACAGCTCTCTGCCCAGGGTCAGGGGGCCACAAGAGGCCTGTGTAACGACTCTCCCTGAGCTCACAGTCACCTCCATGGCAATAACTCACAGTCCCTGGATGGTTGCTACATGCCAGGTGCCATCTCAAGTGCTTCCCCTGCGTGAACTGAACAAGTAGGTATTGTCTTGCTCCCCATTACAGACGTGACGCAGGGCTGAGGCAGAGAAGTGAAGTAACGCACCTGAAGTCACACAGCTGGAAGTGTCCCATGGCCAAGGCCACCACACCTCGGATCCCATCTCAGCCCATGACCATATCACTTCCACTTTACAGAAAAGGAAAATGAGGCTCGGGAAGCCAAGTGGC